>NC_042615.1:276261630-276563691 GCF_901001135.1 Rhinatrema bivittatum | reverse complement strand
CTGTTTAAAGAACAAAATTAACGGACCCACTCAAGGACTATGCTCAGTCTGTTTAAAAGAACACAATTAACGGACCCACTCTGAAGGTCAATGCTCAGTCTGTTTAAAATAGCAATATCAACAGACCCACTCTGAAGGACAATGCTCAGTCTGTTTAAAATAACAAAATGGAACTGCCCAGCTAGGGACACAAGGCCTGGAGGAACAGGCACATCATTGGTGGACAGAGGTCAATCCCGGCTAGGGACACAAGGCCTGGAGGGACAGGCAGGCACAGCAATGGAGTTAAAACACCAGTAGAAACACAATGCCTGGAGGTACAGGCAGGAACAGCAACGGAGTTAAAACACTTGTGGGAACACAAGGCCTGGAGGAACAGGCACATCATTGGAGGACAGAGGTCAATCCCAGCTAGGGACACAAGTCGCATAGGAAAAGAAACTGACCAGGATTCCCTCAGTAACGGCGAGTGAAGAGGGAAGAGCCCAGCGCCGATTCTCCACCACTCCGGGTTCGTGGATCTGAACCCGATTCCCTTTCGATCAGCCGAGGACGACGGAGGCCATCGCCCGTCCCTTCCGAACGGCGCTCGCCTATCTGTTTGGACCGGCTGACCCATGTTGAACTGCTGTTCACATGGAACCCTTCTCCACTTCGGCCTTGAAGAAGAAAGCTCAGTCTGTTTAAAATAAGAAAATTAACGGACCCACTCTGAAGGACCATGCTCAGTCTGTTTAAAAGAACAAAATTAACGGACCCACTCAAGGACTATGCTCAGTCTGTTTAAAATAAGAAAATTAACGGACCCACTCTGAAGGTCAATGCTCAGTCTGTTTAAAATAACCAAATGGAACTGCCCAGCTAGGAACACAATGCCTGGAGGTACAGGCAGGAACAGCAACGGAGTTAAAACACTTGTGGGAACACTAGGGCTGCACAGTAGATGCCGGTCAGACACAGCGATTCATGTCAAGAACATGTGCTGCAGTGCTTACTGCTTACATTATCTTGAGCATAGGAGGCAATTGGAACTGCTGCAAGGCTCCTTTCAATAGCTTTTATTCATCTTGCCATTCACAAGGAAAATCGGGAAAGCCAAGCAATGGCAGGTTTACTTTCAAAAACACTAGCATTTCCATCAAGACCGGTGAAAGCCTTGAGCGGTGAGGGCTCATGATATCCCCTGTCATTGAAAAAACACGTTCACTGGGCACACTTGTTGGTGGACATGACAGATATCCTTCAGCCACTTTGGCTAGGTGTGGCCAGACAGTGGACTTGTGTGCCCAATATGCCAGCGGATCTGTCTGCGTATTCTCTATCGGCTCTGAGAGATACCGTTTCACTGACAGCTCTGCTGCTGTCTCCTCCTGTGCTTGGGAGGGCTGAGAGTCACTCAATCCAGTTACTTTCTCTCTCGCCTGTTGCACTACTGATGTATCTTTATGGCCAACATGCCTTGGGCGTTCTGACGTTGAGGTGGAGGCACTAGTAATAGTATCTGTCACTACACAGTCCTTCTCCTGCCAGGGCTAGCAGCAGCACAACTCTGTGACGTGCCTGCTGTTTCCACCTGTGCTTCAAGCCTAATCTGTCTCCGCCTATGGTGCTCCTGTTCACGGACCTGTGCTAACAACAGCTCCTTCACAAATGACAGACAATTGGTCTGTAGGGCGATTTTACCTTTCACACGGGGATCACAGACAGAGGCGAGCATGTATGTGCTGTCCTCTGTTAAAGGCCTTAATCTGTCTTTCACCTGCTGCTGCAAAACGTCCACACACTGCAGCACCTCAGCAGTCATTCCCTCTTGCCGTTTAATGCCTTCCAAATGGTCATCCACTGGTCACTATAGGGATGATGTCAGCCAAGGTGGAACTTCTGGAACTCAGCTCCTCCGTGACGTCCTTGAAGGGCTGCAGGATTTTTAACAGCTGACTCATGACTAACCAATCGTGATGCCCTAGGGGATTCTGTACACCTATGTCTATTGTACCAGAAAGTTCATGAAGGGGTGTCTGCAGCTCCAATAACCTCTCCAGCATCATAAAGGTGGAATTCCACCGGGTGGGAACGTCTTGAATGAGACGCTTCTCGGGCATATCCAAAGCAGTCTGATTTTCTCGGAGAACCTGCCCCGCCCTGACACTTCTGTGGAAGTGTGCTGCTATGTTCCTGCACTTGTGTATTAACCGACGCAGGTATTCAGTCTCCTTGTCCTTGGACTCCAAGCCCAAACCTGACTTCACTACCAGATGCAGAGTGTGTGCAAAACATCGGATGTTCTTAAACCGCCCATCGCTTATTGCCTTAACCATGTTTGCACCGTTGTCTGTGACAAAAAAGCCTGCCCGCGTTTTACTGTCTCGCTGGTGTACTTTCCAGCTCGCCAGCATCTTTCTGATGCATGCTAGAATATTGGCAGCGGTATGGGAATGGTCCGTCAGGTGGGTGTTCAGTAAAGCCCACCTCCACCCTGATGCTTGTTCAGTAATAGAGCTGCTGGCTGCCCCTGCCTCTGCCATGTCCCACCATTGTGCTGTCAGAGAGAGGTAAGAGTGTGCAGCATTCATGGCGGTCCAGATATCGCAGGTGAAATGCACTCTTCCGTCTGCCTTACCTAGCAGTGCTTGCACGCGACTGACACAGTGCTTGTACAGGCTGGGGATGACCTTTCTACTAAATGTGGTTCTGGAGGGGACTTTGTAATTTGGAAGTACGACCTTCAAGAAACGTTTGAAACCCACATTCTCAACTAACTGCAGGGGCTGGTCATCAAGGGCAATCATTTCCCCAATGCTCCTGGTTACTACTTTTGCGGCTGCCTGCCTCCTACCCCGGGATAGCGTTACCGCACTCCACCCCATTTCCTCCATGGTGCATTGTCGCTTCTCCCACATGTCAGTGGGTTTCTGGCCTGCCGCCTGACTGCTAGAAGGGTATGAGGGCGTGGGCTGACTCTGCTGCTTTCCTACCACTGCACCCTGGTTGGAAGGGGAAGGGGTCCCCTGACGGAAAATGCTACCATCCCCAGATGGCAGTAATCTTGTTGGGTGTTGCCTCTTAACATGATACTCCATGCCAAAATTTGACAGATGTCCCAGTTGCTTGCCTCTGCTAATATCCCTGGCACAGTAATTACACCGAGCATAATGCGGGTCTTCTGTCACTTTAAAATGTGCCCAGATCGCAGATTTCTTTTGTGATCCTCCTCTCTTTCCCGCCCTGGGGGTGGATGGTGGCACTGGAGTTGAGGTACTACTGGGTGTGGGTGGTGCACCCACTGCACCCGGCGAAGCAATGCCAGCGGGGGCAACAGTCACCCTCTGTCTCCCTTCTGACAGCTCTTCCTCCTCCTCGATATCAGTGGAATGTCTCCCCTGCCGCAGATTTCTGGAGGTGGAGGCTAAAACAGGACTAACTGACAATTCTACCGAAGATTGCTCAGGTATTACATCTTCCGTTTCTGATGAGAATCCCATCCAAGAAGATTCTTCTTCTGAATCAGAAGCTAACAGTGCCAGCGCTACCTTGTCACCGCGAAGTTTTGCAGGACACTTCTGTCCCCTGGCTGCTCTTGGGTGTGTAACTTTTGTCTGGCTAGACTCTGCCTCCTCTTCACTCTCCTCCAAAACTACAGTGCCAGAAACAGGTGCTGGCGATTGCAAAGTTTCATGGTCTGATTTCTTTTTTTTTGCCATGGAACTGCCATCCCCTACAAAGACGTTTGATTGCGACAGTTGCCTTTTTACCTGTACTGGTGGTGTTGCGCTGGTGTCTTTTGCGGTGCCTCCGCTGCCATTCCCACTAAGTCGCTTGCATCTCCCTTTCCCTGACATTATGGATTTAATGTCAATGAGTACTAGTGGTAACACTGCCCACTGTCCCACAATAATAATGTTCGGTCAGTTTAAAATAACTAAATTAACAGACCCACTCAAGAAGAATGCTCAGTCTGTTTAAAATAACAAAATGAACGGACCAAGTCAAGGACAATGCGGTTAAGTCTGTTTAAAAATAGCAGATTGAACAGACTCGCTGAAGGCCAATCTTCACTCTGTTTACAATGCCCACTGCCTCACTGCCTGCCTGGCAATGCACGGAATGTGTCTGTCTGTGTGTGTGCAGTGAGTGCACAGAGAACAAGCTTCCTTTTCAGTAGATATGAGGCAGGGTACTCCCAGCCCTGGAACTGCTGCCCACCCAGCACTGAACCACTCAAGGAGAATGCTTTTAAGTCTGTTTAAAAATAGCAAATGTAACAGACTCGCTGAAGGGCAATGTTCACTCTGTTTACAATGCCCACTGCCTCACTGCCTGCCTGGCAATGCACGGAATGTGTCTGTCTGTGTGTGTGCAGTGAGTGCACAGAGAACAAGCTTCCTTTTCAGTAGATATGAGGCAGGGTACTCCCAGCCCTGGAACTGCTGCCCACCCAGCACTGAACCACTCAAGGAGAATGCTTTTAAGTCTGTTTAAAAATAGCAGATTGAACAGACTCGCTGAAGGCCAATCTTCACTCTGTTTACAATGCCCACTGCCTCACTGCCTGCCTGGCAATGCACGGAATGTGTCTGTCTGTGTGTGTGCAGTGAGTGCACAGAGAACAAGCTTCCTTTTCAGTAGATATGAGGCAGGGTATTCCCAGCCTTGGAACTGCTGCCCAGTGCCCACCCAGCACTGAACCACTCAAGGAGAATGCTTTTAAGTCTGTTTAAAAATAGCAAATGTAACAGACTCGCTGAAGGGCAATGTTCACTCTGTTTACAATGCCCACTGCCTCACTGCCTGCCTGGCAATGCACGGAATGTGTCTGTCTGTGTGTGTGCAGTGAGTGCACAGAGAACAAGCTTCCTTTTCAGTAGATATGAGGCAGGGTACTCCCAGCCCTGGAACTGCTGCCCACCCAGCACTGAACCACTCAAGGACAATGCGGTTAAGTCTGTTTAAAAATAGCAAATGTAACAGACTCGCTGAAGGGCAATGTTCACTCTGTTTACAAGGCCCACTGCCTCACTGCCTGCCTGGCAATGCACGGAATGTGTCTGTCTGTGTGCACTGCAGTGCACATAGAACTAAAGTAGATATGAGGCAGGGTACTCCCAGCACTGGAACTGCTGCCCACCCAGCACTGAACCACTGAAGGAGAATGTGTTCACTCTGTTTACAATGCCCACTGCCTCACTGCCTGCCTGGCAATGCACGGAATGTGTCTGTCTGTGTGTGTGCAGTGAGTGCACAGAGAACAAGCTTCCTTTTCAGTAGATATGAGGCAGAGTACTGCCAGTGCCAGCCCTGGCACTGCCCACCCAGCACTGAACCACTCAAGGAGAATGCTTTTTAAGTCTGTTTAAAAATAGCAAATGTAACAGACTCGCTGAAGGGCAATGTTCACTCTGTTTACAATGCCCACTGCCTCACTGTCTGCCTGGCAATGCACGGAATGTGTCTGTCTGTGTGCACTGCAGTGCACATAGAACTAAAGTATATATGAGGCAGGGTATTCCCAGCCCTGGAACTGCTGCCCAGTGCCCACCCAGCACTGAACCACTCAAGGAGAATGCTTTTAAGTCTGTTTAAAAATAGCAAATGTAACAGACTCGCTGAAGGGCAATGTTCACTCTGTTTACAATGCCCACTGCCTCACTGCCTGCCTGGCAATGCACGGAATGTGTCTGTCTGTGTGCACTGCAGTGCACATAGAACTAAAGTAGATATGAGGCAGGGTACTCCCAGCACTGGAACTGCTGCCCAGTGCCCACCCAGCACTGAACCACTCAAGGAGAATGCTTTTAAGTCTGTTTAAAAATAGCAAATGTAACAGACTCGCTGAAGGGCAATGTTCACTCTGTTTACAATGCCCACTGCCTCACTGCCTGCCTGGCAATGCACGGAATGTGTCTGTCTGTGTGCACTGCAGTGCACATAGAACTAAAGTAGATATGAGGCAGAGTACTCCCAGCCCTGGAACTGCTGCCCAGCCAGCACTGAACCACTCAAGGAGAATGCTTTTAAGTCTGTTTAAAAATAGCAAATATGAGGCAGAGTACTGCCAGCCCTGCCTGGCACTGCCCAGGATAAAATGTACAGACTCACTCAATAAGAATGTTCTTTTTTTTTTTTCCCTAACAAAGAATCTGTTCTGTGTTGTCTATCAAATCTGGTTCTGTTCTGTGTTGTCTATCAAATCGGGTTCTGCTATCTTCTCTGCCTCAGCCTGCCTAAGCCCACCCTGCACGATCCCGATCCCACCTCCCCACTGAATCGCTGGCTCGTCAGGAAATCCTCAGAGAAGCACGGAATGACAGCGCGATTCGCTGCATTCAGTGCTTCTCTGAAAAGGTGAACGCAGATTCGCTGCGTTCCGGTATCCATGCCGACCTGTCCCACCCTTTCCTGTGAGTCACTGAGACTCACAGGACAGGGTCAGACAGGTTGGCATGGTTACCGCAGGGGCGCCGCCATTTTCAGGTAATCCGGGGCTCCGAGCTCGAGTCGCAGGTAATGGCGGCGAGAAAGCGCGCGCATGGCGATTCGCCGTATCCGACATATCTATGTTCATTTATGTCGGAAATCTGCTCGTATACGCCCCATCTTTTTTTTAAGTAAAAAAAAAAAATTGAGTTGCGTTTTCCATATGCGGTCAATCCGAATGCACATCCCTACAACAGAGTAGTCAGGCAATGCAGAGGTCCGGGGCTGGAGAGAGGCAACGGAGTAGTCAGGCAATGCAGAGGTCAAACCAGGTTAGCAATCCGAAGGAGAGACGAAGGAACAGGAACTCAGGAACAAGGAAATAGGAACAACGGCAACAGGATCAGGAACCAGGAACAGTAGAAGCAACGAGCACTTGACTAGCGAGGGGACCTGTTGCAATTTGAGAGAGCGGAGCCCGGGCTTATATACTGGAGCTCTGCCGATGTCATCATCCGGGGCTGCAGCCAGGCTCCCGCTGCGGGCCCTATTTAAAGACTAGCTGTGCGCATGCCTAGGGAGGGGTGCGGCGCTGGTCGAGATGGCGCCTCTCCATGAGCCACATGGAGAGGCCCGACGCGGAACATCAGAAGCTGTAGCAGAGCCAGAGGCACCAATGGTGGCCCGAGGATGGAGTCGGCAGCCTACCACCTCCAGAGATGAGGAACAAGATGCTGGAGTACTTTGAAAGAGGTGAGGGGGCCGAGCTGTGGGTCTGCTGCGGCCAGAGCGCGTAACAGTAACCCCCCCTATGCTTTCCCCCCTTGGAGATCTGGGTTTGCCCGGATGGGCACGATGAAACTGGAGAAGGAGTTTCTTACCCAATATGTTACAGACTGGCTCCCACTAATTTTCCTCAGGGCCGTAACCCTCCCAGGAAAGGAGGTATTCCCACCGGGGGCCCCTACAGTGGATGTCAAGGACTTCGTGGACCTTATAAGTGGTGTTGGTCTCCGCAACCAGAGGAGTAGGTGCAGGAGCCTTTCAGGAAGGCCAGGATAGGACCACAGGCTTCAAGAGTGATACGTGAAACATACTGTGGATTCCCAATGTAGGCGGCAGCCGGAGTTGGTAAGTTACTGGTCCGACACGATGAGTGATTGGAAAAGGTCCAATATACCTTGGTGCAAACCTCTGAGAAGGTATCTTGAGTCAAATATAACGGGTGCTTAACCAGACTTTCTGGCCAGGAAGGAACTCAGGAGCCAAACGTCGATGGCTGTCAGCAGATCTCTTGGCCCAGGAAGCGGCTTGGCGTAAGCAGAGATTCGTCTGATTCCAAAGTGCCTTGAGGGCATCAGCAGTGGCTTGCACAGCAGGAGAAGGCACTGACAATGGTATGGGCAGCGATGGTCGTGGTTGTTTACCGCAGACGATGGAAAAGGGCAACGTACTTGTGGTGGTGGTGATGTGGGATTTATGGGAGAACTCCTCCCAAGGAAGCAGCTCAGACCAATTGTCCTGATGATCGTTTATATATGCACAGAGGAAGGACTTCAAGGAGCGGTTTGTACACTCGGCTTGTCCATTGTTCTTGAGGATGGTATGCTGTTTTTAAACTGATGTTAATGCCAAACTTTCTACGAAGAGTGTGCCAATATCTGGCGATGAATTGTAGGCCTCTGTCAGAAACAATGTCCTTGGGTAAGCCGTGAAGTTGGAAGATGTGTCGAAAGAACAGGCGTGCCAATTCGGGTGCAGATGGTAGGCCCGGTAGTGGAACAAAATGGGCCATTATGGAGAATCTATCAATTGTAACCCATATGAACATGTGGCCTTTAGATGGTGTCAAATCCATGATGAAATCTGTTGAAAGATGTGTTCATAGTTCTTTGGGAACTGGAAGTGGTTGAAGTAAACCCCAAGGTCACCTGACCTGGAGCACAAGAATCAATGTTTGCTTTAGCGTCAGAGACCATAGTGAGCCACCAGAAGAACTGCTGAAGCAGCGCTAAGGTTCGCGCTCACCCTGCGTGACTGGCAAACTTAGAGTCATGTGCCCACTGGAGGACTCTTTCATGGAGTCGATGGGACACCACAGTTTTCCCAGTAGGAACAGGATGAGTAGCCGAAAGACAAATGCAGGCTGGGTTGATAATATGACAGGGTTCATCGGGCTTGTCTTCAGGTTCAAATGAACGTGATAGGGCATCTGCCCAGAGATTTTTCTCTGCTGGGTGGTAGCGAAGCTCGAAGTTAAATCTGGAAAAGAACAGAGCCCATCAAGCTTGACGGGCATTGAGACATTGGGCTTGGCTCAAGTGTTCCAGATTTTTATGATCTGTGAACACTGTAAATTTATGTTGAGCGCCCTCTAGCTATGGGTGCCATTCTTCCAAAGCCATCTTGATGGTGAGTAACTTGTAGTCTCCAATGCTGTAATTTTGTTCTGCAGCAGAGAATTTGCGTGAGTAGAAGGAATATGGGACCAAGGATCCGGAAGCAGAGCGTTGTTTCAGGACTGCCCCCGCTCCAATCGTGGAGGCATCCACCTCGACCAGGAAGGGGTGATTAGGGTCTGGATGATGGAGACAGGATCCTGTTTAGGAAGCCTCTTTGAGGCGATGAAAGGCGGAAATAGCCTCCGGGGTCCAGTTTCGGGTGTCTTGACCCTTATGGGTTAAAGCTGTAAGAGGAGCCATCAATGTAGAATAGTGCAGTATAAAGTGGCGGTAGTAATTCGTGAATCCTAGAAAACGTTGAAGTGCCTTCAGGCCCACGGGTTGTGTCCAGTGTTGGATTCCTTTGAGTTTCACAGGATCCATCGAGAACCCTTGTTGGGAAATTATGTACCCCAGAAAGGGCAAGCTGGATTTTTCAAACAGGCACTTATCCAATTTCGCGTACAGATGGTTCTCTCGAAGATGTTGAAGTACAGTACGAACATCGGTACAGTGCGTAGCCAGGTCCTTGGAGAAGACGAGAATGTCATCCAGGTACGCCACAACTTTGATGTACAAGAGGTCCCTGAAGACTTCATTAATCATTCACTGGAAAACTGTGGATATGTTACAAAGGCTGAAGGGCATCACTAAATATCATAATATCCATCTCTGATGTTGAAAGCAGTCTTCCAGATGTCATCAGGGTGAATACGTACCAAGTTATTGTTAGGGTTTTGAGATGTTGGAGTGGATGCTTGGGTACTGCAGTGATGACCACGCCCATGGGAAGGAGCCCAGTGAGGAGCCGCAGTACTAGGCTAGACTCAATACACGGAAACACAGTGAATTTGTATTTATTATACAGCTTGGTGGTACTGCCAGGGGTATCAGTAGTGAGTTAACCCAGTAGGTAGTCCAAGGGTCCTCAGGAGAGGAGACAGTCCCACTTCCGTGTGGCAGCACAGAGTGGAAGAGAGAGCCCGGATGTGGACCTTCAGTGCTGAAGCTGTAGATGACACAAGCTTGAGAAGTTAGATTACTCACTAAAGTAGATAGCTGTACTGATGATATCCTGGCAGGCAGAAATAGTAGAACTGCAGGCACCAAGTAGGGAGAGCAGGCCCTGAAGGAGCGAGTACCCGGGATCCTAGATAGGCACCTGAAAGAAAGCACAAGGCCCCCGAGGAGCAGGTACCCAGGTTAGAGTTGATCCAGAAGAGTAGAGAGCTTCCAGCAGCAGCTGGGAGCGGCAGAGCAGCTTAGACTGGTACGAGACAAGTCCTTGCTAACTCAGTTTGTTAGCAATAGATGGGAAGGCTAAATACCCGGATGGCATGACGTCACTCAGGGGGGACACTCCCGAGGTTCCTGCCATAACGTGGATAAAGACGTGGGTGGCGTGCGCGCTCGCACCCTAGGAGGCCCTTAGGAAATCCATGGCGAACACCATTGCCGTTGCTGTTCCGGGGACACCGGAGAGAGCGGCATGAAGATGCGGCAGCAGCCATCTTCCCAAGGCTTGAGGAGAGAGAGTGAAGAAAGGTGAGGCACAGAGGTTGAAGCTGTCTAAGACCGATGGAGGCAACAGTACCCCCTTTCAAAGGGCCCCATCCAGACCCCCTACCTGGTCTTGATGGAAAACTCGCTAAGAACAAGCGGTTTCAGCAGCGAAACATGGAACACATTATGGATCTTCATAGCTGGAGGAAGTTTTAGAGTATAGGTGAGAGAACCCAGTCGTCGAAGAATTGGAAAGGGTCCGACGAAGCGTGGAGCAAAGCAAGCAGATGGGAGCTTGAGTCTAAGATGTTTAGTAGACAGCCAGACTTTATCACCAGGCTTGAATTCAGGAGCCTTGCAATGATGAGCGTTGTATCCTCTCTTAGCTCTTAGTCCTGCTTTCTGGAGCATCTCTTTAGTCTTTCTCCGTAGCTGCTGTATATCTTTGGCAGTAGATTGAGCTGCCGGGGACGACACAGAAAGTGGAAGTGGTAAAGGTGGTAAAGGTTGTCGTCCGTAGACCACTTCGAAAGGTGTGGATCCAGTTGGTGTTGCTGAATGGGAATTAATGGCGAATTCGGCCCAGGGCAACAGTTCAGCCCAGTGATTCTGTTGTGAACCAACATAGGTACGGAGGAACTGCTTGAGTGTCCTATTCATTCTCTCAGTTGGCCATTTGATTGAGGATAGTATGCAGAGGTGAAGTCAAGTGTGATGTCGAATTTCTTACACAAGGCTTTCCAGAACTTGGCTGTGAATTGTGCACCTCTGTCAGAAACGATGTGTTTCGGCATGCCATGTAGGCGAAAGATGTGACTGATGAATAGTTTAGCTAGTTCCATGGCTGAAGGCAAACCAGGGAGAGTCACGAAGTGAGCCATCTTCGAAAATCGATCCACTGTAACCCAGATGGTATTGTTACCTCCGGAAAGTGGCAAGTCCACCACAAAGTCTATAGCAATTTGGGTCCAGGGCTCATCTGGTATTAGCAATGGTTGAAATGGGCCCCCATAGGCGTCCGGGCGGAGGTTTCTGTCTGGCACAATTGGAGCAGGAAGCTAAGTATGCAGAAGTGTCTTCTTTCATTGTAGGCCACCAGTAATACTTCTGTAGCTTAGCCAGTGTTCGCCGTTGACCAGGGTGTCCAGCCAGTTTCGAGTCGTGAGCCCAATCTAGCAACTTCTTTCTTAAATTGCAGTGTACAATGGTCTTGCCCGGGGGTACCAGATGTGTAGCTGTCAGCATGACTCTCTTCGGGTTGATAATATGTTGGGGTTCATCAGGTACGTCTTCAGAGAGAAAAGAGAGAGACAAGGCATCTGCTCTGACATTCTTATCACCAGGGCAGTATTTCAGCCCAAAGTTGAATCTGTTGAAGAACAGGGATCACCTCGCCTGTCTATGGTTGAAGCGTTGAGCGTGATGGAGGTACTCCAGATTTTTGTGATCTGTGTAGACAGTGATCTGCTGTTGTGCACCTTCAAGGCAAGAGTGCCATTCTTCAAATGCCATTTTTATTGCCAGCAATTCTTTATCCCCAATGCCATAGTTCTTTGCTGGCGAGAAGCGTTGGGAAAAGAATGAACTGGGGTGCAAGATCTTAGTCAGAGGCATCAACCTCCACAATGAGGGGTTGTGTAGGGTCCGGATCACGGAGACATGGCTTGCTCGAGAAGGTGTCTTTTAACTTCTGAAATGCTGTCACGGCCTTCGTAGACCAAGTGGCAACGTTGGCTCCCTTTTTAGTCATCACTGTTAAAGGGACAGTCAATGACGAGTAATCTTTGATGAAAGTCCTGTAGTAGTTGGTAAATCCCAGAAATCGTCTTAGAGCTTTTAGGCCAGTGGGTTGTGTCCATTTTTGAATACTCTCGAGCTTCTGAGGGTTCATCTGGAAACCTTTGTTTGAGATAATGCACCCTAAGAAGGGCACGGATTCCGTGTGGAATTCGCATTTAGACAACTTGGCGTATAAAGGATTCTCATGAAGTCTCTGCAGAACTCTTTTGACATCATCCTGATGGGATTGCAGATCCTGGGAGAATATCAAGATGTCATCTAAGTAGACAACGACACATTGGTAGAGTAGATCACGCAGAATGTCGTTCATCATGTTTTGGAAGAAAGCCGGGGCATTGCACAATCCGAAGGGCATCACCAGATATTCAAAGTGCCCATCATGATAGGGGTATGCATTCGTTTTCGCTGTATTGGCAATCCGCATCATATATGTCCCTATTCGTTATATTCGTGGGGAGGCGAAACGTATTGCGCCTCCCCACGAATATAACTTATCACCCGTTGCATTCGTTGGCCGCCATTTTGAAGGGGCCAATTTTAATTCCTATAAAATCCGGGGTCGGCGCGCAAGGGGGTGCACACATGTTCACCCCCTTGCACGTGCCGAGCCCGAGGGGAGCCCTGATGGCTTTCCTCATTCCCTTCAAGGCCGCTCCGAAATCGCGGCCTCGGAGGGAACCTTTTTTTGGCCCCCCCACCTTCCTCTCCATTCCCCTATCTAACCCAACCCCCAGCCCTAACTAAATCGTCCTCTCCTCCCTACCTTTGTTATAGGCCCCAACACAGGCCGCTGTGTCGGGCACTCGGCCACGCCCCCAGACCGTGGCCCCGCCCCCGGACCGCCAATTTTTGCAAGCCCCAGGACATACGCACGTGCAAAATAGGCTCGGCGCGCGCAGGGTTTTTTTTTAAGGGTTAAGTACATAACCTACACGCGTAACCCTTTTAAAATCCGCCCCAAAGGATGCCATTTCGCAGTATCCAGAGCCAAAAGCCAGCCCTTTCCTGTGAGTCATCAGTGACTCACAGGAAAGGGTCGGACAGGTTGGCACGGATACCGGAATGCAGCGTATCAGCACTTATATTCTGTGAAATGCACTGAATGCAGCCAATCGTGCTGTCATTCAGTGTTCGGTGACCATTTTACTGATGACCCAGCACTATATATTCTTCAGCATGAGGCATGCCACGCACTTTCTTTGCAGGGGTGGTGTGGGGAGGTGGGCTTTGTGGAAGGAGGCTGCACTGAGAGATAGGCTAGTTAGTAAAGAGAAAAAAAAGCTATTTATTCTTTATTTTGCTGCAATGCCAGCTAGCCCTTTTTGTGTTTTAAGCAGTTTATTATTTAGGTGATCTGAGACGGTCTCTGTGTGCCAGGGAGAGAAGCTGCTAGCAGTGCCATTTTTTTTCATTCACCCTCTGGCTAGTCTGCAAGCAAGCACGATTTGGGTGTTGTGGCTGGGAGAGATATATTCAATTTTGTTAGAATTTGCATTGGAAAATATATTTCATTGATTTTCGTGCTGTGCCAACAATTCCAGTTTTTTTAAACTGAGTTTGTTTAATTCAACTCACTCAGTCTCTCTGTGCACTGGGCTTCAGTGGGCAGTGGGTAGTTAAACAGACTGAACTTTATTATTGGGATGGTCTGTGCAGTGAAATCCCCAGTCTGCCTCTTTTGTGCTTACAAGTAAGCTGCGAGTGTGGGCACACCATACGGGTTACATTAGAGCACAGCAAGGCACCGTGACAGTGGGCAGTGGGTAGTTTAACAGACTGAACTTTATTATTGGGATGGTCTGTGCAGTGAAATCCCCAGTCTGCCTCTTTTGTGATTACAAGTAAGCTGCGAGTGTGGGCACACCACATGCTTTACATTAGTGCACAGCAAGGCACCGTGACAGTGGGCAGTGGATAGGCACTAGGCAGTGACATTAAATCCATAATGTCAGGGAAAGCTAGATGTAGTCGAGTGATTGGGACTGGCAGAAGAGGCACTTCATAAGACACTAGTGACACTCCCCCATTAAGGTTAAAAAGGCACCTGTTGCAATCTAAACTCGTTGTAGGGGCAGGTAGTTCCATCCAGAAAAAAATGAAATCTGACCATGATGCATCGCCATTGCCACTACCTGTTTCTGGCCCTGTAGTTTTGGAGGTGAGGGAAGGGGAGACTGAGTCATGCCAGACAAAATGTCGACACCCAAAAGCAGCAGGGGGATAGAAGTCTCTACTAACACTTAGCATTGACAATGTAGTGCAGTCACTGTTTGCTTCTGATTCAGATGAAGAATCATCTTGTGTGGGATTCTCATCTGAAACGGAAGAAGTAATAGGTGACGAATCTTTGGGAGGATCAGTTAGTCTTGTCTTAGCCTCCACTTCAGTGCAGCAGGGGAGAGATGAAACTGATGAGGAGGAGGAAGAGCAGTCAGCACAGGCACAGAGAGTGACTGAGGCCCCTGGTATTGCTTCTCAGGATGCACCCACTACCTCAGATCCAGTGCCAACATCCACCCCCAAGGCTTTAGAGAAGGGAGGATCACGAAAGACATCTGCGATCTGGAGCCACTTTAAAGTGATGGATGACCTGCGTTTTGCTCTGTGTAATTACTGTGCCAGGGATATTAGCAGAGGCAAGCAAATGGGACATCTATCTAATTTTGGCATGACGCATCATATGAAGAGGCAACACCCAACAAGATTACTGCCATCTGGGGATGGTGGCAGTAACAGTCAGGGGACCCCTTCCAAGCAGCATAAAGTAGTTCAAAAGCAGCAGAGTCAGTCCCACGTCCTCATCCCCTTCTAGCAGTCAGGTGGCAGGCCAGCAACCCCGTGACATGTGGCAGAAGCGACAACCCACCATGGAGGAAATGGGGTGGAGTGCGGTAACGCTATCCCGGGGTAGGAGGCAGGCAGCCTCAAAAGTTGTAAACAGGAGCATTGGGGAAATGATTGCCCTTGATGATCAGCCCTTGCAGTTAGTGGAGAATGTGGGATTCAAGCGTTTTCTGAACATTGTAGTTCCAAATTACAAAGTCCCCTCCAGAACCACATTTAGCAGAAAGGTCATCCCCAGCCTGTACAAGTAGTATTGCAGTCGCATGCAAGTGCTGCTAGCTAAGGCAGAGGGGAGAGTGCATTTCACCTGCGATATCTGGACCGCCATGAATGCTGCACACTCTTACCTCTCCCTGACAGCACACTAGTGGGACCTGGCTGAGGCAGGGGCAGCCAGCAGCTCTATTACTGAACATTTATCAGGGTGGAGGTGGGCTTTACTGCACACCCACCTGACGGACCAGGCCCATATCGCAGCCAATATTCTAACATGCATTAGACAGATGCTGGAGGGCTGGCAACTACACCAGCGAGACAGGAATACTCAGGCAGGGTTCTTTGTCACAGACAACGGTGCAAACATGGTTAAGGCAATAAACGATGGGCGCTTTAAGAACATCCGATGTTTTGCACACACTCTGCATCTGGTAGTGAAATCAGCTCTGGAGTTGGATTCCAATGACAAAGAGAATGAATACCTGCATAGGTTAATACAGAAGTGCAGGAACATAGCAGTGCACTTCCACAGAAGTATGAAGGTGGGGTAGGTTCTCCGACAAAAGCAGACTGATTTGGAGATGCCTCACAAGCGCCTCATTCAAGACATTGCCATCTGGTGGAATTCCACCTATATGATGCTGGAGAGGTTAGTGGAGCTGCAGACACCCCTTCATGAACTTTATGGTACAATGGACATAGGTATGCAGAATCCCCTATGGCATCATGATTGGTTAGTCATGAGTAAGCTGGTAAAAATCCTGCAGCCCTTCAAGGATGTCACGGAGGAGCTGAGTTCCAGAAATGCCACCTTGGCTGACATCATCCCTATAGTTAATCTCCTGGATGAACATTTGGAGGCCTTTAAACAGGAAGAGGGAATGACAGTTGAAGTGCTGCATTGTCTGGACATTTTGCAGCAGCTTGTGAAAGAGAGATTAAGGCCTTTAACAGAACACTGCACATACATGCTCGCCACAGTCTGTGATCCCCCTGTGAAAGGGAAACTCGCCCTATAGTATGATTGTCTCTTATTGGTGAAGGACCTGCTCTTAGCAAAAGTCCATGAACAGAAGCGCCTTAGGCAGAGACAGATTAGGTGTGCAGCAGAGGTGGAAACAGCGGGCACTTCAGAGAGTTGTGCTGCTAGTCCAAGCAGGAGCAGCACTGTGTCAGCTATAGATAGTACCTCCTCCTCCACTTCAGAATGCCAAAGGCATGTTTCCCATAAAGATTCATCTGTTGTGCGACGGGCGAGAGAGAAAGCAGCTGGCATGAGTGACTCTCAGCCCGCCCAAGCAAAGGAGATACTAGCACAGCTGTCAGTGACATGGTATCTCTCAGAGCCGACAGAGAACATGCAGACAGATCCGCTGGCATATTGGGCACACAAGTCCACTGTCTGGCCAAACCTAGCCAAAGTGAATCAGCGATATCTGTCATTTCCACCAACCAGTGTGCCCAGTGAACATGTCTTTTCAATGACAGGGGATATCATGAGCCCTCACCGCTCAAGGCTGGCACCAGAGTTGATGGAAATACTAGTGTTTTTGAAAGTAAACCTGCCTTTGCTTGAGTTTCCAAATTTTCCCTGTGAATGGCAAGATGAATAAAAGCAATTGAAAGTCTTGCAGCAGTTCCAACTGCCTCCTATGCTCCAGATAATATAAGCACTACAGCACATGTACCTGACCTGAAACGCTGTGCCTGACCATCCACTGTCCAGGCCGTACGTCCCTACAAGGGCCTGACCTCAAACGCTGTGCCTGTCCATCCACTGTCCAGGTCATACGTCCCTACAAGGGCCTGACTTCTAATGCTGTGCCTGTCCATCCACATTTGGAATGTAAGAACATAAAAAGCTGACTTAAGATGTTTGGACCTTGCATATTTCAAATACTCAATATTTTTCATGACCTTGCCAACAGTAATGTTTCAAGTACTATTGAAAACGGGTGGTAGTTGCAATCTAGTTCATCCTCTGTGTTCCCATTGTTTACAGAGGCACTGTGTAAACCACAAAGTAAACATTAGGGATGTGAATCGTTTTTTGACGATTTAAAATATCGTCCGATATATTTTAAATCGTCAAAAAAAGTTAGGGCCACGATACAATACCAATTCCCCCGATTTATCGTTAAAAAATCGTAAATCGGGGGAAGGGGGAGGGCAGGAAAACCGGCACACTAAAACCCCCTAAAACCCACCCCCGACCCTTTAAATTAAATCCCCCACCCTCCAGAACCCCCCCAAAATGCTTTAAATTACCTGGGGATCCAGCGGTGGTCCAGAACGGCGGCGGTCCGGAACGGCCCCCTCAATTGAATCCTGTTGTCTTCAGCCGGCGCCATTTTACAAAATGGCCGCCGCAAAATGGCGGCGGCCATAGACAAAAACGATTCGACGCAGGAGGTCGTTCCGGACCCCTGCTGGACTTTTGGCAAGTCTTGTGGGGGTCAGGAGGCCCCCCCAAGCTGGCCAAAAGTTCCTGGGAGTCCAGCGGGGTTCCTGGGAGTCCGCTGAACGACCTCCTGCAGTCGATCTCCTGCCGGCGCCATTTTCCGTACAAAAAACGATTCGCGGCAAGAAATCGCTTCCTGAACCCCGCTGGACTCCCAGGAACTTTTAGCCAGCTTGGGGGGGTTTCCTGACCCCCACAAGACTTGCCAAAAGTCCAGCGGGGGTCCGGAACGACCTCCTGCGTCGAATCGTTTTTGTCTATGGCCGCCGCCATTTTGCGGCGGCCATTTTGTAAAATGGCGCCGGCTGAAGACAACAGGATTCAATTGAGGGGGCCGTTCCGGACCGCCGCCGTTCTGGACCACCGCTGGATCCCCAGGTAATTTAAAGCATTTGGGGGGGGGGGTTCGGGAGGGTGGGGGATTTAATTTAAAAGGTCGGGGGTGGGTTTTAGGGGGTTGGCTCACAATTTTAACGATTTTCACGATAGTTTACACACCCAAACGGCAACAATACGATTCCCTCCCCCTCCCAGCCGAAATCGATCGTTAAGACGATCGAGGACACGATTCACATCTCTAGTAAACATAGGTTGATATTGTAGATTTTGACTTGAGTTTTCTTATTTCTGAGAGCTCTTCATTTTCCTTTGTCATCAGCTGAAGTGCATATTTAAGTATGGTTCATAGCTTCTGGGTATTCAAAAATAAACTCCAGCTCAGTTCTTGCTTCACAAATGGCAGACTCCATTGTTCTAAAAGCATCCTCTGGTGAATTATCTTTCAGAAATGAAAAAGATGACATTTTCTTCTGGCAGTGAACCAGTTCAGGAAGAAGTGACAGGACAAACCACAACATACCTGCACAAAGGAAATCCTCTATTGCTTTCCCTGTCCGTCTAGGCCTTATGTCCCTAGGTGGGATTGCCCTCTGTCCTCGACTGCTGTGCCTGTCCGTCCAGGCCTTATGTCCCTAGGTGGGATTCAACTCTGTCCTCGATTGCTGTGCCTGTCCGTCCAGGACTTATGTCCCTACATGGGCTTGACCTCTGTCCTCGACTGCTTTGCTTGTTCGTCCAGGCCTTATGTCCCTATGTGGGATTCACCTCTGTCCTCGATTGCTGTGCATGTCCGTCCAGGCCTTATGTCCTTAGGTGGGATTGACTCTGTCCTCGATTGCTGTGCCTATCCATCCAGGCGTTATGTCCCTAGATGGGATTCACCTCTGTCCTCGAATGCTGTGCCTGTCTGTCCAGGCCTTATGCTCCTACAAGGGTTTGACCTCTATTGCTGTGCCTGTCCTTCCAGGCCTTATGTTCCTACGTGGGCTTGACCTCTGTCCTCGACTGCTTTGCCTGTTCGTCCAGGCCTTATGTCCCTATGTGGGATTCACCTCTGTCCTCGATTGCTGTGCCTGTCCGTCCAGGACTTATGTCCCTACATGGGCTTGACCTCTGTCCTCGACTGCTTTGCTTGTTCGTCCAGGCCTTATGTCCCTATGTGGGATTCACCTCTGTCCTCGATTGCTGTGCATGTCCGTCCAGGCCTTATGTCCTTGGGTGGGATTGACTCTGTCCTCGATTGCTGTGCCTATCCATCCAGGCCTTATGTCCCTAGGTGGGATTCACCTCTGTCCTCGAATGCTGTGCCTGTCTGTCCAGGCCTTATGTTCCTACAAGGGTTTGACCTCGATTGCTGTGCCTGTCCGTCCAGGCCTAATGTTCCTACAAGTGTTTGACCTCGAATGCTGCGCCTGTCCGTCCAGGCCTTATGTCCCTATATGGGATTCACCTTTGTCCTCAATTGCGTGCCTGTCTGTCCAGGCCTTATGTTCCTACAAGTTTTTGACCTCGATTGCTGTGCCTGTCCGTCAGGCCTTATGTCTCTATGTGGGCTTGACCTCTATCCTTGACTGTTGTGCCTGTCCGTCCAGGCCTTATGTCCCTAGGTGGGATTGACTCTGTCCTGTATTGCTGTGCCTATCCATCCAGGCCTTATGTCCCTACATGGTATTGACTTTGTCCTCAATTGCTGTGCCTGTCTGTCCAGGCCTTATGTTCCTATAAGGGTTTGACCTCGATTGCTTTGCCTGTTTTCCAGGCCTTATATCCCTAGGTGGGATTGACTCTATCCTCGACTGCTGTGCCTGTCCAAAAAGGCCTTATGTCCCTACGTGGGATTCACCTCTGTCCTCAATTGCTGTGCCTGTCTATCCAGGCCTTATGTCCGTACGTGGAACTGAATCTGTCCTCGACTGCGGTGCCTGTCCGACCAGGCTTTATGTCCCTAGGTGGGATTGACTCTGCCCTCGACTGCTGTGCCTATCCGTCCATGCCTAATGTCCCTAGATGGGATTGACTCTGTTCTGTATTGCTGTGCCTGTCTGTCCAGGCCTTATGTCCCTACGTGGTATTGACTCTGTCCTCGATTGCTTTGCCCTTGATGACCAGCCCTTGCAGTTAGTGGAAATGTGGGTGTCAAGCGTTTTATGAAGGACGTAATTCCAAATTAAAAAGTCCCCTCCAGAACCTCATTTAGCAGAAAGGTCACCCGCAGCCTGTACAAGCAGTGTCGCAGTCGCATGCAATGGCTGCTAGCTAAGGCAGAGGTAAGAGTGCATTTCACCTGCGATATCTGGAACACCATGAATGCTGCACACTCTTATTTCTCCCTGACAGCACACTGGTGGGACCTGGCTGAGGCAGGGGCAGCCAGCAGCTCTATTACTGAAGATGTATCAGGGTAGAGGTGGGTTTTACTGCACACCCACCTGATGGACCAGGCCCATACTGCAGCCAATATTCTAGCATCCATCAGACCAATGCTGGAGGACTGGCAACTACTTATGTCACTACGTGGGATTCACTCTGTCCTCTATTGCTGTGCCTGTCCATCCAGGCCTTACGTCCCTATGTGGGATTCACCTCTGTCCTTGATTGCTGTGCCTGTCTGTCCAGGCCTTATCTTCCTACAAGTGTTTGACCTCGAATGCTGTGCCTGTCCATCCAGGCCTTACGTCCCTACGTAGGATTCACCTCTGTCCGGGATGGCATAGAGTCCAACAGGATAAACATCTTGCATGAGACTAAATGCAAAATTGAATCTTTATGGGTTGAAATCCCTTGTGTGTCGGGAAAGACTATAGTGATACGAGTATACTACCATCCACCTGGTCAAGATGGTGAGACAGACAATGAAATGCTAAGAGAAATTAGGGAAGCTAACCAAATTGGTAGTGCAGTAATAATGGGAGACTTCAATTACCCCAATATTGACTGGGTAAATGTATCATCGGGACACGCTAAAGAGATAACGTTCCTGGATGGAATAAATGATAGCTTTATGGAGCAATTGGTTCAGGAACAGACGAGAGAGGGAGCAATTTTAGATCTAATTCTCAGTGGAGCACAGGATTTGGTGAGAGAGGTAACGGTGGTGGGGTCGCTTGCAATAGTGATCATAATATGATCAAATTTGAATTAATGACTGGAAGAGCAACAGTATGCAAATCCACGGCTCTTGTGCTAAACTTTCAAAAGGGAAACTTTGATAAAATGAGAAACATTGTTAGAAAAAAACTGAAAGGAGCAGCTACAAAAGTAAAAAGTGTGCAAGAGGTGTGGTCATTGTTAAAAAATACCATTCTAGAAGCACAGTCCAGATGTATTCCACACATTAAGAAAGATGGAAAGAAGGCAAAACGATTACCGGCATGGTTAAAAGGGGAAGTAAATGACAGTGCTGTGTCATGATTTTGAAAAATTTAATAAAGTTTAAATTAAAAAACAAAAAAAAAAGGGGAGGTGAAAGAAGCTATTTTAGCCAAAAGATTTTCATTCAAAAATTGGAAGAAGGATTCAACAGAAGAAAATAGGATAATGCATAAAAGTTGGCAAGTTAAATGTAAGACATTAATAGGACAGGCTAAGAGAGAATTTGAAAAGAAGTTGGCCGTAGAGGCAAAAACTCACAGTAAAAAGGTTTTAAAATATATCCGAAGCAGAAAGCCTGTGAGGGAGTCAGTTGGACCGTTAGATGATCGAGGGGTTAAAGGGGCACACAGAGATGATAAGTCCATCGCGGAAAGATTAAATGATTTCTTTGCTTCGGTGTTTACTGAAGAGGATGTTGGGGAGGTACCCATACCAGAGAAGATTTTCATGGGTAATGATTCAGATGGACTGAATCAAATCACGGTGAACCTAGAAGATGTGGTAGACCTGACTGACAAACTGAAGAGTAGTAAATCACCTGGACCGGATGGTATTCATCCCAGAGTTCTGAAGGAACTAAAAAATGAAATTTCAGACCTATTAGTAAAAATTTGGAACTTATCATTAAAATCATCCATTGTACCTGAAGACTGGAGGATAGCAAATGTAACCCCAATATTTAAAAAAGGGCTCCAGGGGCGATCCGGGAAACTACAGACCGGTTAGCCTGACATCAGTGCCAGGAAAAATAGTGGAAAATGTTCTAAACATCAAAATCACAGAACATATAGAAAGACATGGTTTAATGGAACAAAGTCAGCATGGCAAGTCTTGCCTCACAAGTCTGCTTCACTTTTTTGAAGGAGTTAATAAACATGTGGATAAAGGTGAACCAGTAGATGTAGTATACTTGGATTTTCAGAAGGCGTTTGACAAAGTTCCTCTTGAGAGGCTTCTAGGAATAGTAAAACGTCATGGGATAGATGGCAATGTCCTTTCGTGGATTGCAAACTGGCTAAAAGACAGGAAACAGAGAGTAGGATTAAATGGACAATTTTCTCAGTGGAAGGGAGTGGGCAGTGGAGTGCCGCAGGGATCTGTATTGGGACCCTTACTTTTCAATATATTTATAAATGATCTGGAAAGAAATATGACGAGTGAGAAAATCAAAGATACAAAATTGTTCAGAGTAGTTAAATCACAAGCAGATTGTGATAAATTGCAGGAAGACCTTGTGAGACTGGAAAATTGGGCATCAAAATGGCAGATGAAATTTAATGTGGATAAGTGCAAGTTGATGCATATAGGGAAAAATAACCCATGCTATAGTTACACAATGTTAGGTTTCATTTTAGGTGCTACAACCCAAGAAAGAGATCTAGGCGTCATAGTGGATAACACATTGAAATCGTCAGTTCAGTGTGTTGTGGCAGTCAAAAAACAGAATGTTAGGAATTATTAGAAAGGGAATGGTGAATAAAACGGAAAATATCATAATGCCTCTGTATCGCTCCATGGTGAGACCACACCTTGAATACTGTGTACAATTCTGGTTGCCGTTATCTCAAAAAAGATATAATTGCGATGGAGAAGGTACAGAGAAGGGCTACCAAAATGATAAGGGGAATGGAACAGCTCCCCTATGAGGAAAGACTAAAGAGGTTAGGACTTTTCAGCTTGGAGAAGAGATGGCTGAGGGGGGATATGATACAGGTGTTTAAAATCATGAGAGGTCTAGAACGGGGTAGATGTGAATCGGTTTATTTACTCTTTCGGATAATAGATAGACTAGGGGGCACTCCATGAAGTTAGCATATGGCACATTTAAAACTAATCGGAGAAAGTTCTTTTTCACTCAACGCACAATTAAACTCTGGAATTTGTTGCCAGAGGATGTGGTTAGTGCAGTTA
Source organism: Rhinatrema bivittatum (assembly GCF_901001135.1). Classification (NCBI taxonomy): domain Eukaryota; kingdom Metazoa; phylum Chordata; class Amphibia; order Gymnophiona; family Rhinatrematidae; genus Rhinatrema; species Rhinatrema bivittatum. The sequence continues at coordinate 276,540,390 of NC_042615.1, read as the reverse complement.
GTATAGCTGTGTTTAAAAAAGGATTTGACAAGTTATTGGAGGAGGAGAAGTCCATTACCTGCTATTGATTAAGTTGAATTAGAAAATAGCCACTGCTATTACTAGCACCGGTAACATGGAATAGACTTAGTTTTTGGGTACTTGCCAGGTTCTTATGGCCTGGATTGGCCACTGTTGGAAACAGGATGCTGGGCTTGTTGGACACTTGGTCTGACCCAGTATGGCATGTTCTTATGTTCTTATGCTGTGCCTGTCCTTCCAGGCCTTATGTCCCTACAAGGGTTTGACCTCGATTGCTGTGCCTGTCCGTCCAGGCCTTATGTTCCCACAAGTGTTTGACCTCGATTGCTATGCCTGTCCGTCCAGGCCTTATGTTCCTACAAGTGTTTGACCTCGATTGCTGTACCTTTCTGTCCAGGCCTTATGTCCCTACGTGGGTTTGACCTCTGTCTTCGACTGCTGTGCCTGTTCATCCAGGCCTTATGTCCCTACAAGGGTTTGACCTCGATTGCTTTGCCTGTTTGTCCAGCCATTATGTCCCTACTTGGGATTGACTCTGTCCTCGACTGCTGTGCCTGTCCGTCCAGGCCTTATGTCCCTAGCTGGGATTGATTCTGTCCTGTATTGCTGTGCCTGTCCGTCTAGGCGTTATGTCCCTATGTGGGCTTGACCTCTGTCCTCAACTGCTTTGCCTGTTCGTTCAGGACTTATGTCCCTACAAGGGTTTGACCTCAATTGCTGTGCCTGTCTGTCCAGGCCTTATGTTCCTACAAGGGTTTGACCTTGATTGCTGTGCCTGTCTGTCCAGGCCCTAAGTCCCTAGGTGGGATTCACTTCTGTCCTCGAATGCTGTGCCCGTCCGTCCAGGCCTTATGTCCCTTCGTGGGATTCACCTCTGTCCTCGATTGCTGTGCCTGTCCGTCCAGGCCTTATGTCCCTACGTGGGATTCACCTCTGTCCTCGATTGCTGTGCCTGTCCGTCTAGGCCTTATGTTCCTACAGGTGTTTGACCTCAAATGCTGCCCCTGTCCATCCAGGTCTTATGTCCCTACATGGGATTCACCTCTGTCTTCAACTGCTCTGCCTGTCTGTCCAGGCCTTATGTTTCTACAAGTGTTTGACCTCGCTTGCTGTACCTGTCCATCCAGGCCTTATGTTCCTACAAATGTTTGACCTCGATTGCTGTGCCTGTCCGTCCAGGCCTTATGTCCCTACAAAGGTTTGACCTCGATTGCTGTGCCTGTCCGTCCAGGCCTTATGTTCCTACAAGTGTTTGACCTCAATTGCTGTGCCTGTGGGTCCAGGCCTTATTTTCCTACCTGGTATTCATGTCTGTCCTCGATTGCTGTGCCTGTCCGTCCAGGCCTTATGTTCCTACAAGTGTTTGACCTTGATTGCTCTGCTTGTCCATCCAGGCCTTATGTCACTACATGGGATTCACCTCTGTCCTCGATTGCTGTGCCTGTCCGTCCAGACATTATGTTCCTACAAGTGTTTGATCTCGATTGCTGTGCCTGTCCGTCCAGACCTTATGTCCCTATGTGGGATTCATCTCTATCCTCGATTGCTGTGCCTGTCTGTCCAGGCCTTATGTTCCTACAAGTGTTTGACCTTGATTGCTCTGCCTGTCCGTCCAGGCCTTATGTCCCTACGTGGGATTCACCTCTGTCCTCGATTGCTGTGCCTGTCCGTCCAGGCCTTATGTTTCTACAAGTGTTTGACCTTGATTGCTGTGCCTGTCCGTCCAGGCCTTATGTTCCCACAAGGGTTTGACCTTGATTACTGTGCCTGTCTGTCCAGGGCTTATGTCCCTACAAGTGTTTGACCTCGACTGCTGTGCCTGATCATCCAGGCCTTATGTCCCTACAAGAGTTTGACCTCGATTGCTTTGCCTGTTCATCCAGGCCTTATGTTCCTACGTGGGATTGAATCTGTCCTCATCTGCTGTGCCTGTCCGTCCAGACCTTATGTCCCTAGGTGGGAATGACTCTGTTCTGTATTGCTGTGCCTGACCGTCTAGGCCTTATATCCCTACGTAGGATTGACTCTGTCCTCTATTGCTGTGCCTGTCCGTCCAGGCCTTATGTCCCTACAAGGGTTTGACTTAGATTGTAAGCCCTCTGGGGATAAGGAAATTCTTACAGTACCTGAGTGTAATCCACTATGAAGTGCTGGAAAAGCTTAAAAAGAGGAATATAAATAAATTAAAAAAAAAAATTGCTGTGCCTGTCTGTCCAGGCCTTATGTCCCTAGGTGGGATTGCCCTCTGTCCTTGACTGCTATGCTTGTCCGTCCAGGCCTTATGTCCCTACAAGGGTTGAACCTCAATTGCTGTGCCTGTTCATCCAGGCCTTATGTCCCTAAGTGGGATTGACCTCTGTCCTCGACTGCTATGCCTGTTCGTCCAGGCCTTATGTCCTGTACTCGTATGCTGTGCTTGTTTTCCAGGCCTTATGTCCAGTCCTAACGGCTGAACCCTCATTGCAAAGGGAAACCTCAGTCTCTGGCAATTAAAACTAGTAATCCTTCACAGCATGGATCCTTAAATAAAACAAACAGTTTTCTTTAGTTTCAGGGCAGAGAAGAGAACTTCCTCCGTCTTGCTTATGAAGTCATGATATGTTTGCAAATGCTTAAATCCTAACAATTTGTACCATTATACACTTTAGGAGTCAATCCATTCCAGGGAGCCGTTTCCTGCTCAAAGAAAGGGAACTCTCCCCGGTGTTGCAGCCTATCTCTTAGTACCTGTTGACCCATGTTCAGAACAAGAAAAGATCTCTAAGGTACTTAGACTGTGGCAAACACAGTGAGACCCTACTCCATGTTGCCACGCTTTGAACGCTCGTGCTCCAGTCTAGGGGCCAACCCATTCCAAGGAAGCCCTTTCCTGCTCAAAGAAAGGGAACAAAACAATTAAATGGTTCACATCCTACCTTAACAATAGATCATATCAGGTACAGATAAAAAACTCAGTAACAGACAAAATCACACTAAAGACAGGAGACCCCCAGGGTTCAGCACTCTCAGCAACCCTATTTAACATTTACATGCTCCCCCTCTGCCACCTACTGGCTGGGCTAGGTATCATACACTACATATATGCTGACGACATTCAATTAATTCTACCAGTTGAAGAATCAATTGAAAAAACACTAAACTTTGCAATTTTATACCTAGACATAATTAAACAACTATTAAACCAAATGGAACTAGTAATCAACATTGAAAAAACAGAATTTATACACCTTGAACGAAAAAACATCGAAAGAATTCAAAATCCCATTCGACTTAAAAATGACAAATCAGTAGAATTAACTGATAAAGCTAGAAACCTAGGAGTAATTATAGACACGGAACTGAGCCTGAAGCAGCACATATCAATAAAAGCAAGAGAAGGTTACGCCAAACTAATGGTCCTTAGAAGACTAAAACCCTTATTAAATCAGGAACACTTTCGTACAGTACTACAAGCATTAATATTTGCCAGCACGGACTACTGTAATTCACTTTTCCTAGGATTACCATACACCACTATCAGACCACTGCAAATACTACAAAACTCGGCCGCCAGAATACTTACTGGTAAAGGCAGAAGAGATCATATCACCCAAACACTTGCAGATTTACGCTGGCTCCCAATAGAACAGAGAGTTCAATTAAAACATTATGCACAGTTCATAAGCTAATAAATGACAAAAACTCTGACTGGCTAAACACCACATTACGATTACATGTCCCTCAAAGAAATCTCAGATTGGCCAATAAAGCTCTGCTAACCATACCCTCAGTCAAAACAGCAAAATTGACCCAAGTTAGAGAGAGAGCACTATCTTTGGCAGGACCATTATTATGGAACACATTACCACTGGAATTAAGACTAATGAAGGACTTAAAACTCTTCAAAAAAGGCTTAAAAACATGGCTCTTCAAAAAAGCATTTCACAGTGAGGTAGTGGAATAACAACACATACACAAAGCAGGAAGTCACCAAGTAAAGCAGAACTGCTTATTTTATTATCGTCTCACAATTAAGTATTAAATGAGACAGTTAATCGTAAATGGTAACCACACCCATTCCCCATTTAGAGTATATTATTGAACTATGTTAGGGATGTGAATCGTGTGCCCGATCATTTTAACGATCGGGTTCGGCTGGGGGGGGTAGGAAATCTGATCGTTAGAGATGTGAATTAGGATCGGTTCGATTCCAATTCACATCACTAATTTTTTTTAGTGAGGCCCGCGCCGATAAAAAAAAAACCCACCCCGACCTTTTAAAATTACCCCCTAGCCTCCCCCACTCTCCTGACCCCCCCAAAAATTTTTACACATACCTGGTGATCCAGGGGGGCCCGCGGGGAGCGATCTCCCCGTTCCCGGGCCATCAGCTGCATTAATAAAATGACGCCAAGGCCCTTTGCCCTTACCATGTGACAGGGCAAAGGTAGCGCCGGCGCCATTTTGAATATTGGCAATACGGCCCGAGTGCAGGAGATCGCTCCCGGACCCCCGCTGGACCCCCAGGGGACTTTTGGCCAGTTGGGGGGGCCTCCTGACCCCCACAAAGACTTGCCAAAAGTCCAGCGGGGGTCCGGGAGCGACCTCCTGCACTCGGGCCGTATTGCCAGTTTTCAAAATGGCGCCGGCGCTACCTTTGCCCTCACTATGTCACAGGTGCCGACCGTCGGCTAACCGTCGGCCCCTATGACATAGTGAGGGCAAAGGTAGCGCCGGCGCCATTTTGAATACTGGCAATACGGCCATCCAGTGCTCCTTCCATGTGACAGGGGCCAGCCAATGGCATGGATACCCTGTCACATGGTAAGGGCAAAGGGGCCATCGGCGCCAACTTATGAGTGGCAGCCGATGGCCCGAGAGCGGGAGATCGCTCCCTGCGCCCCCCCTGGACCACCAGGTAATTTTAAAAGATTTTTTGGGGGGGGTCGGGAGGGTGGGGAGGCTAAGGGGGTCGGTTTAAAGGGTCGGGTGGGGTTTTTTTTTATCGGGCCATCGGCGCCATTTATATTAGTGGCAGCCAAAATGGCGCCGATGGCCCGAGAGCGGGAGAATCGCACCGGGACCTCCCCCCCACTGGACCACCAGGTAATTTAACATTTTGGGGGGGTTCGGGAGGGTGGGGGAGGGTAAGGGATTGGTTTTAAAGGGTCGGGATGGGTTTAGGGGTTGTTTTGGTGTGCCGGTTTTCCACCCTCCCCCAAATAATTCCCGTGCCCGATTTAACGATTTTTGACGATAAATCGGGGGAATTTGTATTGTATCGCGACTCTAACGATTTTTGATGATTTAAAAATATCTGACGATTTTTTTAAATCGTCAAAAACGATTCACATCCCTAAACTATGTAATCGTATAATAATGGCACCCTATGGATAATTTAGAAACCACATATGTGTGCCTAACTTGTAAAACCGTTGTGATGGTGCACTACTAAAACGACGGTATAGAAAAGTTTTAAATAAATAAATAATAAATAAATAAATAAAACTCTCCCCGGTGTTGCAGCCTATCTCTTAGTACCTGTTGACCCATGTTGAACCGCTTTTCACATGACACCCTGCTCCAGGTCGCCACGCTTTGAAGGCTCGTGCTCCACTCTAGGGGCCAACCCATTCCGGGGAGCCCTTCCCAGCTCAAAGGAAAGGGAACTCTCCCCGGGTGTAGCCAGCCTGTATCTACCCTCTGACCCATGTTGAACCGCTGTTTACATGGTAACCTCCTCCGCCTCAGCCTTGAAAATTCTCATTTGTATATCTGCTAACTCCACCAGATTGTAAAAGACCAGCGAGAGCTCACTAGACGCCAATGGAAACTTCCCACTCTAGGGGTGAACCCATTCTAGGGAGCCCTTTCCTGCGCAAAGGAAAGGAAACTCTCCCTGGGGCTCTTGTTTGAATATTTGCTACTGCCACCAAAATCTGCACCCGCAGATGCTCCACCGCACCCAGGCATAGTTCATCATGTTTCAGGTCCTAGCACTCATGTTAGACTCCCTGGTCCCTGTTTCAAGATGGGTTGGATGCACAGTACGCCCAGTTGACAGTCCCACCACATGCTGAACCTCGTCTTGTCTTGCTCCTTGTCTTTCCCTTATCAACTGAAAAAGCAGCAAGGAAGGTTGCTTAATAAAGCCGTGAGAGCAACAGTACACAATAAGCAACCAAATGTCCAATCTTGTAAATATTTATTATGTAGAAACCAATATATGCAAATGAGCCCGACTCCAGCCGAGTTTCGCCCTCTTTCAATAGGGCTGCATCAGGGGCTAAAAACATACAATAAATAACAATAAATAATATGAAAATGAATAAAACCAATAAAAACAATTAATGAACAAACATATAAAATCTACCTTATAAATGGGCTCTGACTGACGGCCTGCAAATGTGCAGTAGAGAGCAGCTCTACCGCGCATGCGCGGGCGAGCACGTCGGTCAGAGCCGAGCGTGCCCGAAAAAAAAAATGGCGCTGGGGCTTGCAGGAGCGGCTGGCAGCGAGAAGCAGGAGTGGCGGCGGGCAGCGAGAAGCAGGAGTGGGAGGACAGTAGCGGCGGCAGCGACGAAAAAAAAAGGGCGCTGGGGCCGCAGGAGCGGCGGCGGCGAGGAGCAGCAGCAGCGGCGGCGAGAAGCAGGAGTGGGAGGAGCAGTAGCGGCGGCAGCAATGATGAGCAGTAGCGGCACCGCGCTCACGCGGGAGGGGCCCCCCCCCGGAGATCTTCCGTCTGCCGGTTGTGGATGATCTGAAAGGGGAGGGGATTGAGAGAGGGGGAGTGACTGAGATGGGAGGAGGAAGAGAGTGAGGGAAGGGGAGGGGGGAGGAGAGACGTGAGTGGGGGTAGGAGAAGATGAGGGGGGAGAGGGAGGAAGGGGGAGGAAAGGGGAGAGGGAGGAGGGGGAAGGGAAGGGAGGGGGAGAGAGGGGCGGGGCAGAGGCGAGGGGAGGCCGCAGGTGAGGGCGAGGGAGAGGGAGGGGAGAATAGAGGGGGAGGGGGAAGGGGAGAGGGAGGGGGGAGGGAGGGAGACTAAGGGAGGAGGGAGAATGAGGGGGAGGGAGTGGGCAGGAAATGGACCGAAAAACATTTTTTAAATGTAGCCCGTTGTTACGGCTTAACGGCTAGTGAACATATAAAATGATACATATAAAATGGTAACAAAGATAAATATGGTGTGAGTATAAAAACCGCAAGATGAAAATGAACATAAAAGGTGTGATAAATATATAAATAGTAAAACCAGCACAGTGAAATAAGCACAATAAAATTAGCAATCACCAGCCAAAAAAGAAAAAAAGGAAACAGTACATAACAATGCATATTGCCTTTATCACTATAAATGGTTACCACGAGTGCTATTGAATAACTAAATATATATAAAAAATTATTAATCATTTATAAAAAGTATAAATTAGAAAGCTCACCACGTCTGTGAGATGTGTATGAAAGGGGAAAAAAGGCAAGAAAAGAGGTGTACAATATGAAATAAATGAAGAGCATATAAATGCTTACTATTTGCATGTATAAGTACTATGTCTTCATCAAAGTGTTGTATATATGGGCTATGGGCAATGCCTATGAATTTGATATAGAAAATACAAAATCAATTTAAAGAATCAATATTAATGTTAGATAACATCACGTATGCAATGGAAAAAATAATTAAAATAAAATGATGAATAAGTCTGTCTAAGTAAGTAAAGATAATGTAGAATAACAAAAATGTGGTATGACAAAAATATGGAATGACAAAGAAATAACTAATTTACAAATAGTGAAGGAATAAACAAAAGTAAAATGATGGTGAAGGGGATATTAAACAAAGGGAGTAAAGTGAAGTGAACCAAACTATAGTAACAATTATAGAGTGGCAAAAAAAGAGACTCAGAAATGACGGCAGCATACTGATTGACTTAGGCCTCATTTTCCAAGCAGTTTACCGCATGCGATAAATTCGCAAATCACGCTAACAGCCGTTAACGCGATTTGCGAATGCCAATTAGTCATTTGGTATGCAGGGGGCGGAGTTGGGGCAGAGCATATGTAAAGCAGGAACCCGTTTTATCGTGTGCGGCGAAACAGCCGCAGTGTTAGCACGGCTGCTATCGCGGCTAATAAACTACAACCCTCAGGTATTTTAATCCCTATGGGAGGGCCACCTACTAACTCGGGGTGGGGATTAGGTATGAGCGTCGGGGGTTGGGGGCCACTTTTGCATTCCACATGAGACCTACGGAAAGAACAGTGGTCTCTAGTGAAGATTTGCTGGCCGTCGGAGTGAGGAAACTCACTCCAAGAGGAGATTTGGGCAACGTTCTCTCCACCTAGCTTGTTGTTGCCCAGGTAGAGTGTCCATGAGGCCCTTAGTCTCTGTAGTATAGAACTACAAAGACACAAAAATAGATGCCTTGATCTTTTTCAATGTTTAATAAAACAGAGACGTGTACACAAATTGCTCGACTCAGGCCGAGTTTCGCGGCTCAAAAGCCGCTGCCTCAGGGGCTTATAATAGCAGAGACCTGAAAGCTGCACGCTGTTACAGAAGTTATCTTATGCATTGCTGGCTATCAATGATTGTACATTGGATGAAAATCACTTTACTGAGTTTAAATTACGACTGTGGAGTATTTATCTTTACTTACTTACACAGACTTATTTCACCATTTTATTTTAATTATTTTTTCCATTGCATACGTGATGTTATTAACATTAATATTGATTCTTTAAATTGATTTTGTATTTTCTATATCAAATTCATAGGCATTGCCCATAGCCCATATATACAACACTTTGATGAAGACATAGTACTTATACATGCAAATAGTAAGCATTTATATGCTCTTCATTTATTTCATATTGTACACCTCTTTTCTTGTCTTTTTTCCCCTTTCATACACATCTCACAGACGTGGTGAGCTTTCTAATTTATACTTTTTATAAATGATTAATAATTTTTTATATTTATTTATTTATAACTTTTTATATACCGAGGTTCAATTAGCAGGATTAATTATCACTTCGGTTTACATTGTAACTTGCAAAACAACAATGACAAAGTCTTGTCTTACATTTAACAAGTTAGAAAAGAACCTGGATAACAAAACTAGGGTAATAGAGAACAGTCAAACAGTAATCAAACAGTGCGGACTAAGACCATGGTGGAAAGTAGAGTTTATGAGAAAGCTTGTTCAAATAACAAAGTCTTAAGTCTTTTCTTGAAGGAGAGAGGACATTGTTCCAGCCTAAGGTCAGGAGAGAGCAGATTCCATTGTTTGGGACCCGAAGCGGAAAGAGCTCTTTTTCTTGGAGGAGGACTTGATGATAGGTGTTTGAAGTGTGCCTCCTCTGGCTGTCTTAGAGGATGAGAGGAGGCGTGGAGTTGTAGTGGTATTGTAAGGTCCAGAGGAGTGATGTTGTGTATGGCCTTGTGAGTGACTGTTAATAGCTTGTGCAGTATTCTAAACTTAATTGGGAGCCAATGTAATTTCTTTAAAATAGGAGTAATATGGTCCCTCTTGTTTGATTTTGTGAGAATCCTTGCAGTTGCGTTCTGAAGCAACTGTAGGGGCTTGAGTGAGATGTCTGGTAGGCCGTGCAGAAGTGCATTGCAATAGTCAATTTTGGAGAATATGATAGATTGTAAGACTGATCTGAAATCGTAGAAATGGAGGAGGGGTCTAAGCCTTTTTAGAACTTGGAGTTTAAAGTAACACTCCTTTACCGTGTTATTAATGAAGCCTGTGAAGGTCATTTGGCTATCCATGATTACCCCGAGGTTTCTGACCTTGGGTGAGAATGCTGGGAACATTGGAAGTTGAGGGTTGTTTAGCGGAAAGTTACCATCTTGTGTGATTAGTAGGAGCTCTGTCTTGTCGGCGTTGAGTAATAGGTTGAGCTTTGAGAGGAGGTTGTTAATGTGGGTGAAACAGTTTTTCCAATGGAGAATAGTTTTTTGCAGCGATTCGTTGATCGGTATCAGAATTTGTACATCGTCCGCATAGAGGTAATGTGTAAGTTTGAGCTCGGATAGAAGTTTGCAAAGCGGGAGAAGATAGATATTAAAAAGAGTCGGGGATAACGATGATCCTTGTGGAACTCCTAGGGTAGAGATGAAAGGCAGGGATTATTTGCTGTTAATTTTGACTTTATAATGCCTATTCTGCAGGAAGGAAATGAACCAGTTTAGGACAGTATTTTTTATGCCGATATCGGAGAGCCTTTCAATATAAAACCTTTATATATATTTAGTTATTCAATAGCACTCGTGGTAACCATTTATAGTGATAAAGGCAATATGCATTGTTATGTACTGTTTCCTTTTTTTCTTTTTTGGCTGGTGATTGCTAATTTTATTGTGCTTATTTCACTGTGCTGGTTTTACTATTTATATATTTATCACACCTTTTATGTTCATTTTCATCTTGAGGTTTTTATACTCACACCATATTTATCTTTGTTACCATTTTATATGTATCATTTTATATGTTTGTTCATTAATTGTTTTTATTGTTTTTATTCATTTTCATATTATTTATTGTTATTTATTGTATGTTTTTAGCCCCTGATGCAGCCCTATTGAAAGAGGGCGAAACTCGGCTGGAGTCGGGCTCATTTGCATATATTGGTTTCTACATAATAAATATTTATAAGATTGGACATTTGGTTGCTTATTGTGTACTGTTGCTTTCCCTTATCAACACCACAGCGACCTGACTACCTCAGCTTTGCCAGCCTGTCTTGCCCCTATCAACTTTCTGCCACTCTGCCTTGCTGTCAATCACCAGATGACTCACTCAACTCCTTGTGGTGTTCTTGCCACTTTCATGGTTCCTCAGTGTGTTGTGCTAGTCTTTCTGCTTCCTATGTTCCCCCTTCATTGTGCTGTAGGATGTTGATGCCACTTGTCTTGCCGCTTTGCCTGTCGTGCTGCCTTCGAGGGTTCATGCATCTGTTATCCGTGCTCTCTTTTGAAGCTGTGGTGTGTTTTTGACACTCTCGCTGCTGCTTTGCACCTCTGTTAAAGCACTCTTGCCACTCCTGGTACCCCTTTGCTCCTTTACAGTGCCTTAGGCTATTCATGCCACTTTGGTGCCACTTTGCACAGTCTAAGTACCTTGGAGCTCTTTTGTTGTTCTGATGATTACTCCCCAGAAGTTTCATCAAAATTGATAATAAAACCCCAATTCTGCAGCCATAAATAGGCTGCAAATACTTCCCCCACTGACTTTAATGGGAACCGGAAAACGAATCGGGGCGCCATTGTACGAATGCAACAACTATGCCCTCCGACGAATACATATCCCGAATGCAACGAATACTTTCTGGCTGCACATCCCTAGAGTCTACCCTCTTTTAACCTCATTCCATGACTCCTCCTTTCCACTGTGTTGCAGTCGTGCCTATTCTCGCCCTCGCTCCACCCTCTCTACCTTTGTGGCGACTCCCTCGGCTCTGACGGACAGATACTGCCGCGGCTTCTCCCTGTCTCTTCGTCCCAGAATCCCCAGGCTGGCTTGACGCTACGGATCCGCCATGTTCCTGATGACGTAAGGGCACGCGTGCTCCAGATTTTATACCAGCAAGGGCACGAACCTTGGGGGCGTCCCCCCGTAGTGACGTCACCCATTTTCAGTTTAAAAGGTCTTTGTTTGCTAACCTCAAACGAGTTAGCAAGGAACTCCTCATGGACTTGCTTCGGCAGTCCACGCTACTTGCAACAACAATTCGAGTCAGCAAGGGGAAACCTTTCTTCACTGCTCGGCCTTTTCAAATTCACCAGGAGTACCCGCTCCTCGGGGGCTCCGCTCTCTCTCTCTCCTTGATTTCAGATTGTTGGACAGGATCCGGTACTCACTCCTCGAGGGCCTACATTCCCGAAGACTCAGAAGACTCATATTACCTGGAGGCAATCGCAGATGTGAACACAGTGAGTCCTATTACTGACAGGAACCGGTACTCGCTCCACGAGGGCCCATGTTCCTAATCTCTAAGACTCCCTTCAGTCTAAGACGTTATCGCAGGTATGGAGATCGTGAGTTACCATTGCAGATTGCAGATAGGAATCGGTACTCGCTCCATGAGGGCCTATGTTCCTAATCCCTTTCTCAAACTCTCTTCTTCCTCAGAAGATATCATATACCTATATCTTATGGAATACTATTACAGTTTAACAGATAGGAACCAGTACTCGCTCCATGAGGGCCTATATTCCTAAATCTCTCTTAGCTCTTTTATTCCAGAAGCCATCTCATACACAGTTATTGTGAGTTCTATTTCAGACTGCCTATAGGAACCAGTACTCGCCTGCAGCTCCTGTTCCTGAATACTGAAGACTCTCTGTTGCATAAGAAGACATTACAGATATCTACAATTGTGAGTGTATCATCTACCACTGGTTATGCCCAGCATACCCTGTCTACTCACTACCTATAGTCTCTCCTTACAGCTCAGCAACTCAGAGATCGTAGTTCCAGTATCAGAGGGACTTCAGCCCTGCCGGGCACATCAACTCACTACTGCCACCTCTGGTGGTTCTACTTCCAGTCTAATAAAGAACTAATAAGACTATGTTAATACTATTATCACAGTTCCTATTTAATTTTCTCACTCTCTCCTACTTTTGTTATTCACGCTCCCTACGCGCTTGCTTTCACCCGGCCCCCCTGCTCTCCCTTTTCCTTCTCTGCTCCACCTCCTCCTCCCTGTTATATGTAATTCTTTTTCTTTCCTCCATGAGTTGATTGTAAACCGGTATGATGTGACCTACGAATATTGTTATATTAAAAGTTCATAAATAAATAAATAAATAAAATAAATCTGTGTTTGTCTCAATACTCCAGCCTAGCCGGTGGTCCCTCTCAGTATCTCCACTTGAGGGCGCTGTCATCTGCCATCAGCCCAGGGACTCACTATTTCTTCTAAGTGTTATTCCTTACACTAATAGAGCGGTATTATCATCTGCCACTCTGTGGGAGCCAACCCACATCAGACCATTACTCCTCTCTCTGCGGAAGCTGATCGATTCCAGATCGCTCACTCCATCCTCCTGGTGGGGTAAGCGCTAGCAGATTTCTAACTCCTTGGCAGATTCCTAACAGATTGCTAACTCCCTAGCAAGAACCATAACAGATTGCTAACTCTGCCCTCCTGGTGGGGTGAGCGCTAACTCCTATCTGATGTCTCCGCCCACCCGGCATCAGATCCATAACAGATTGCTAACTCCTCTCTTCTTGAGGGGTAGAGCATAACAGATTGCTAACTCTGCCCCGCTGGGGGAGCTGAGCGCTAACAGATTGCTACTCCTCCCCTCTGGGGAGAGCTGAGCCATAACACATTGAAAGAGTCTCACCTCATGCCTCTATCATATCTCCCCCACCTCATCTTTCCTCTAGGGTATGCATGTTTAGATCTTTTATGTCTGTCCCCATATGAAACCTAGAAGCATAGAAATGACGGAAGAAGACCAACAGGCCCATCCAGTCTGCCCAGCAAGCTCTCACACTTATTTTCCCATACCTACCTGTTACTTCGACCGCTGAATTCAGGGTCCTTATTGGTAACTTTTTGATTGCAATTTCCTTCCACCCCCACCACTGATGAAGAGACCAGTGTTGGAGCTGCACCAAAGTGAAGTATAAGGTTTAATGTTTGAGGGTAGTTACCCCGATGTTTGTATACTCATACTGCTCAGATCAATACCTTGTTAGATGTTGTCTGGATGAAAATCCTTCCTTCCTCATTCCCCTCCTGCCGCTGAAGCAGAAAGCCACGCTGGATATGCATTCAATATGCTTTACATGAGTTTGCTGTCCCCTTATCCATGAGATCAAACAGACATGATCACCCCTAGATCCTGTTCTTGTTTCATGCACAGAAGAATTTCAGCCCCTAGACTGTACCATACCCTTTGATTTTTTTGCAGTTCAAATAAATGACCCTACATTTTTTAGCATTAAATCTTGGCTGTCATTCCTCAGGCTTCACTAGATCCCTTCTCATGTTTTCCACACCTTATTAATTGTCTACCATGTTGCAAATTTTGGTATCATCTTGATAGTCCTGCAATATCACTTACAAAAATGTTATAAAAATCCTGTCCAAGGACTCATCCCTGCGGCACACTACTAGTAACACACCTTGCCTCAGAGTGAGCTCCATTTACTATTACCCTTTGGCATCTCTCACTCAACAAGCTTCTAACCCAGTCAGTCACTTTAGGGATCATAGCAAGAGCACTCAGTTAATTTATAAGTCACCTATGTGGAACCATGTCAAAGGCCTTACTGAAATCCTAGTATACTGCATCTAATGTTCTCCCCTGATCTAGCTCTCTTTTCATCCAAAGTCATTGATCAGATTCATCTGACAAGATCTACCTCTAGTAAAACCATGCTGCCTTGGATCTTGTAATCCACTGGATTCCGGAAACTGCACTATCCTCTGTTTTAGCAGCGATTCTGTTAATATACACACCTCAGAGGTCAGACTAACCAGCCTGTAGTATCCGCCTCTTTCTTACTTCCATTTTTGTGAAGGGGAATCGCATCTGCCTGTCTCCAGGCCTCCAGAACTTCTGACTCTGAAAAAGCATTGAAAAGGTCAGCCAGCGGAGTTGCCAGGACATCTCTAAGTTCCTGTTAAACTGTTGGATGTATCCCATGTGGCCTCATCGCATTATCTATTTTAAGTTTAGCTAGCTCCTAGCTTCCAATCTTATTTGTGTCTGTTTTCTGTAATCTTTCTCAGGGCTGAATTTAGGATTTTGTTGTCTTTAGACAAGATCAGAAAGCCATGGTGGGAGGGGGTGGGTGGATGAAGTGCCATAGCAGCAGCTGTTTGAAACAGGTTCCTCTTCAGCCAGGGTATTTAGTGCCTATGAAGAGGTGTGCTAGACAGTTGCTTATGTTGCCTCTATGCCTAAATCTGGGCCTGGCCCTACTCTGCAGGTTTTCTCAATAAAGACAGAACAGAAAGATTTCTAATGCAATTCTACTTTTAACTCTGGCTTGATCAGGCACCGTCCCCTGGAAGGGCGTGAGCAGCCTGTCTCCTGATTTTTTTTTTTTTAACTACCATGTGAAGTTTTCAGCTAGTAACCAGGAATGCACAATTTTTCAAACTGTGCACACAGAGACTACATTATTTTTCACTTTGGCACATAATGTAGTTCAGTGATTCTCAATCAGGTGTACTCTGGTACACCAGAGAGGCGAGCCCGAACTGCAAGAGACAGCCGCCTGCTGTTGAATTTTCTGAAGGAGGGCGACATCTACTGTAAATGGAAATTGGCAGCAATATGAGAAAAATCAGCTGACTAAAATCCAACACCTCTCTCTGAAGCCTCATTCTCCAACACCTCTCTTTGAAGCCTCATTCTGGGAGCCGGCAGCCTAGAGGACGGGTGCCTCGTCTACGTGACTGCTCTCTCTCCCATTGGGAAGAGTTAGCGCGCCATACTAATTGCTTTTTCAACAGGATTACAGCAGCAAGCAAACCGCGTGGGATCGCATACGCAGAATGCCGGTTGAATTTACTTTTACGATGCTCTTTTTGCTCTTCGTGCTGCTTCAGAACGGCCCCCTCATCCATCTTTCGGCTGCACAAATCCTCCGATACGGTAAGGAAATCCAGGGCATCATTTTAGGGTTGAAGAAAACGTGCGGTTCCGCACACAGGGGCGGATTGCCCTATCGGGGGATCGGGCTTGCCGGTGGGGCGGTGGCTGCTCTCTCGTGAGGTTTTTTTTTCTTTTTTTTAAAGAAGAATGGCAGATGCTAGGTTTTTCAGGTATGCTGTGAGGCATCCAGTCAGAAGTCCCGACCAGACGCTAAAAGTCGGGTTTTGCAGGTAACTCCTCCTCTCCCCCTCAGTCTCTTAGTTAAAGGGAGAGACAGGCAGGGTGGGAGCCTCTCAGAGGAGAGCTGTAGAGCTGCAGTCACCCCCTTCCCCTCTGTACCCATGCCCAGGGCCGGCGGAACCACTAGGCGAACTAGGCGATCGCCTAGGGCGCTGAGCATTAGGGGGCGCCGAGCCGCTGATGGCCAATGGCCGCCGGTAGACGTCATCCCAATGGCGGCTGAGCGGTGAACTACTGCTATGCTGTGTGCCGGATACACACAGCAAGAAGATCGGCAGGACCGTGGTACAGTCGCGTCTAAGCATGCTGGTGCTCCTCCTCTTTCCTGCCCGCGCGGCTCCGGCAACATTTTTCTTCCGGGGCCGCGCGGGCAGGAAGGAGGAGAAGCTCCTGCATTGGCTGGTGCTCCTCCTCCTTCCTGCCCGCGCGGCTCCGGCAACATTTTCTTCCGGGGCCGCGCGGGCAGGAAGGAGGAGAAGCTCCTGCATTGGCTTGGTGCTCCTCCTCCTTCCTGCCCGCGCGGCTCCGGCAACATTTTTCTTCCGGGGCCGCGCGGGCAGGAAGGAGGAGAAGCTCCTGCATTGGCTGGTGCTCCTCCTCCTTTCTGCCCGCGCGGCCCCGGAAGAAAAATGTTGCCGGAGCCGCGCGGGCAGGAAAGAGGAGGAGCATCAGCCGCGTGCAGAAGAGGATCAGCGCGCGGCTCGAGAAGACCGGGGCCGCTGCAGAGCCCATCCTGCAGTGGCCCGTGAAGAGGAGGCCCAGAGGTGAGAGAGAGACTGAGGGTTTGTACAGTGTGTATGTATGAGATGAGTTGAGAGACTGTGTGTGTGTGTGGGAGTGAAGACCTGAATGTTTGCAGAGACAGCATGGGAGAGCCTCTGTGTGTGTGAGACAGCATGTGACAGTGAGAGCCTGTGCTTGAGCAAGACAGCATGTAGGAGTGAGAGAGAGCACCTGTGTGTGTGTGTGTGTGAGTCAGCATGTGACAGTGAGAGCCTGTGTGTAGGAATGATTGTATGAGAGAGAGCATGTGACAGTGAGAGCCTGTGCTTGAGCAGGACAGCATGTGGGAGTGAGAGAGAGCCTGTGTGTGTGAGTCAGCATGTGACAGTGAGAGCCTGTGTGTAGGAATGATTGTATGAGAGAGAGCATGTGACAGTGAGAACCTGTGCTTGAGCAAGACAGCATGTGGGAGTGAGAGTTAGACAGCATGTGCAAGAGAGAGACTGTGTATAAATGATTGTATGAGGGACAGCATGTGAGAATGAGTGCCTGTGTATGTGAGAGAGAGAAAGCATGTGAGAATGAGAACCTGACTGTGTGTTTGAGGGAAGCAGACAGATGGAGAGAAAAGAAATATGTTATAAAAGGAATTGGCAAAAAAATAAGAAAGGGAAGGTGGAAAAAAAAAAAGCCTGTGACCAACCGATTAGAAAACTAAGATCAGACAGCAAATGTAAAAAGAAATAAATTACTTTTTACTGATTGGAACATGTAATCTTTGGGAATGTGCAAGAGTAGCACTTTCTCTATGCGGATCTCACAATGTACGAGATCAGCATAGAGGAACTGGAAGCCCATGGGGCCTGCACAGAGGAGGCAGCAGAATGGGCTTCAGTGCCAATAGCAGCAATCAGCACCTCCGCAATAGCCATAGAGCAGCAGTGACAGTGGCAGCAGAAGAATGAGAGAGGCTCTGAGGTTGCTGGCAAAAGAAAGAGAGGGGGTCTCTGCCTTTATTGTGTGCATGTGTATGAATGGGAGTCTGCCTGGCGGTGTATGTGTGTGAATGCATGGGTGCCTGCCTGAGGGTGTGTCTGTGAATGTATGGGTGTCTTCCTGGGGTTTGTATGTGTGAGAATAGGTGCCTGCCTGTTTGTGGTGTATGTGTGTGTGTGAGAATAAATTGGTGCCTGCCTGGGGGTCTGTGTGTGTGAGACTGAATGTGTGCATGCCTGGGGGATGGGGAGGGAGTGGTGTGAAAATGAATGGGAGCCTGCCTGGGGTTCAGTGTGAGAATGACTAGGAGCTTGCCTGTGTGTGTGTGTGTCTGTGTGAGAACGAGTGGGAGCTTGCCTGGGAGTGTGTGTTTGTGTGTATGTGAGGGAGCCAGTGAGAGTGAGAGCATGAGTGTGTATGAGAAAATCCAGGGGAGTAAGAGTTTGTGTGGGGGTGTGTGTGGAGGGGGAGAGAGTGCCTGAGTGTGTCAGTGTCTGTGAGAGCGAGAGGTTATGGTTGGGTATAAGAGCATGAATGTGTATGTATGTGACAGTGTATGTGTGAGAGAGAATGGACATGTGAGTATGTGTGAGAGAGAGAGGATAACCTCCTAATCCTCGACAATATCAGGGTGACTGGAAATCAAGAGCTCCCATGTATGGACAGCAGGGGCTTTTTAAAATCCTTATTAGTTTTAATTATTGTGTGTTATTTGATATATGTACTGTTTTGAAATATTTTATTGGTGTTTGGGAAATTGTAAAAAATATATATGATTTTAATTAATAGAAATTCTATTTATCAGTAGTTTTAAAATATTTTATTAGTATGGTTTTACTATTATAACTGATGCTTTGTTACTTGATTTTATTTGTTTTATGAGGAATGGTTGTTCTGTTTTTCCATTGCTAATACACAGAGTCTGGCTTCTTGGGGTTTCCATTTCAGTTTTTTCTAATTTGTGCTCCTTTATTTTGTATTCTGTATTTGGTGAGGGTCTGTCTCTGCTCTGTGTGTGTGACCATGATGAGAGATTCTGCTATCATATAGTGTCTGTATAGAGATCTATAGCAATCGGGTTTGTTTTGTTTCCTCAGTAGGTGGTGTATTGGTATTCTAGGACCCAGTGTAATATTTACCCTTGCTTATTCACAGGTAGGGTATTGTTGTTTGAGTCCTTGGTGTTATTACTGTTATGTTATGATGGGATTGCAGTATAGATTTTGGGTGTCTTTTTTGCGGTGCTTTGTGTTAGTTCACAATGTGTCTGGCAGTGGAAGGTGTTTGTGCTGCTGTTACTGTGAGGTGACACCAGAATTTGAAAATATATTTTAATATGATGAGCTGTAAGGGAAACATCCAAGCTCCATTGTTTGGGGGAATTTCAGTGGATGCACAGAGATACAGAACTGGAGGTGCAGGATTTGTATTGACATTCTGTCCCTTCCTATATATTCCAGACTTCACTCTCATAATCCATATAGAATTAGTTGAACGAGGCTATCAAATAATTTTATAGTAGTTTTACTAGAAGTGTGAAACTGGCCAGCTTTTTAAAATAATGCAGAGGACCCTTTGGACTTTTTTTAACAACACTTTTTTTTATAACCAATTTTAAAGCAGGATCCATGCTATAGAGGTGGGTGAGATGAAGAAATGTCATTTTGGCTCCCCCCCCCCACCCAAAACAAATTCTTCTGTCTAGAGATGCCACTGATTTTCTGTGGCACACAAATGCATTGGCCCCTGGGCGCCGGAGACCCTTGGTGCGCCACTGGGTGCAAGCCATATGGGGCCGCAAGTGGTGGCAAAGAGGAGTGGAGATTTGGCGGGCCGCAAGCAGTGCCCAATCTGCTCGCGACCCAGAAAACCCCAGTCAGCGGGCGTGATTGAGAATGAGGTAGGAGTCGGGGCCGAGACCGGGGGGGGGGGCGCAAGGAAGAAGGCTCGCCTAGGGCGCCAAATCCCCTTGCACCGGCCCTGCCCATGCCTGTACCCCTTTCTTGGCTCTTTCTCTGCCCAGCATCCCTTGCCCTGCCTATTAGCTCACTGCTCCCCTCAAGCCTATTTTTGGGCTGCTGAGTACCCCGGGTAATGTAAGCATTATGGCTGGGGGGGCAGTTACGTCATCCTTAGATGACGTGACTGGCAGCCACATAGGAGCTAAGGAATGATTGTTCCACTACAATGCTGGCCAGCTCCCTGATGAGGTGCATTAGTGCCCCCTGGGCCTGGAATTCTGGGCAGTTTCTTGCCTCTTCTGACAGCCCTGGTTCTCCCCTTTTTTCCTCCTTCCCTGCCCAGCATGCTTCTGACCTTCTGAGATCATGTGTGAAAGAGAGAGGGAGCATGTATGAGTGAGTGTGTCTATGTGTGACAGCATGAATGCGTGTATGTATCAGGGTTGCCAGGTTTTCATGAAAGAACAAGCACTTTTTTCCAAAAAAAACAAGCCCAAAAAAAAGCCCAAAACACGTGAAATTGAAACACCAATGTCTGGGAGTCGCATAGATCAGTGGTCCCCAACCCTGTCCTGGGGGCCCACCAGCCAGTCGGGTTTTCAGGATACCCACAATGAATATGCAAATTTTCTCTCATGCATATTCATTGTGGGTATCCTGAAAACCCGACTGGCTGGTGGGTCCCCAGGACAGGGCTGGGGACCACTGGCATAGATGACAAAGGAGCTTAGCTTTTTGCATGTTTCTCTGTTTTAGCATGTTGCAGAAGGTCTGCATGATGTGCACGAATGTCACACTTTCAAAATTTGCACATAGCCGTACTCTCATTGCTGAAAACTGTCTGAATCCATGCTTTAGTTCCTGTTCCTCTTCCCACGCTTTGCAGTACGTTTTACAGTACTTAGCCTAGTTCTTTACTTTATCCATAGTAGATCAAAACCATTTAGTAGTGTAGCAGCCAAGGACGGAAACAATAGGTATGGACAGGCTTTCTTACAGAGGTGGATCTTCTGCAGGGAGAAGAAATGAAAGGAAAAAAAAGCAAAATTAGATGAAAGCAAAAGTGGAATAGAACAAATTAAAAAATAGCATTACAAGTTTCCATGTCACATTTTTTACCTGTAGTCAGCAGGTATGGACAAGCTTTCTTTTTGTCAAAATAAGGATTTTTTATAAAGGTGATCTGCTGCAGGGAGAAGAAATGAGAGAAAAAAAATAGATGAAATCAAGTGGAGTAGAACAAATTAAAAAACACCAGCCCCTCTCACTCATTCCCTCCTCTGAGCACATCCCTGGCCCCCCACACACTCTTTCCCCTCTCCCACCCCCTACAAACATGTCTTCAATTCCCTCATGCCCATTCCCCCCTCCAATCACATCCCTGGCTCCCCACACACTCATTCCCCTTTCCCACCCCCTACAAACACGTCTTAATTTCCCTCATGCTCATTCCCCCCTTCAAGCACCTCCCTACCCCCTCCGAGCACATCTGTGGCCCCCACATTCTCATTCCCCCCTCCCAACATACTAATTCCTCCCCTCCTGATTCCTGGCTGTAGCTGCACAGTCAGAAGATTCCTTCTCTGTTGCTTGCTGGCAGCTGCAAAGTCGTGCTGGCCTTCCAGGTCTGCCCACGTGTGAGGCTTGTGCATGCCATGCTGGGTTTGCCCCACAGCTCGTGTTAAGGTTTGCAGGCTAGCTCTGATTGGCTTACTGCTGCAATAATTTAGGGTGCCCCTGCTATGGGCAGGCTTCATTGCAGCAGGAGCCAGTCACTGCAACCTCAGAGCACAAGTCCCGCCCAACAAGCCCCAAAAACAGTGACTGGCAGAAAAAATAGCCCAATTAAAAGCAGCCCATGAATCGGAAAAAACCCCGCGAATGACTAGGAAAAAAAGCCCAATCTCGCGATAAATAAGCGAGGTTGGCAACACTGGTATGTATGGAGAGGTATACAGGAAAAGGTTTGGCTGCCCACCAATGCCCACTTATAATCAACGAGAAATTGAAATGGGGAGCAGCTGAGTGGTAGGGGGCTCCCTTCATTGCCCTGAGACGCTATAAGAGAAATTGTTGCCTGTAAGCAGCCTGTCAATTCATTATCGCCCTTTAATGCATACACAGATACATTGATTAGGCAGTTCACTGGCTGGATATAAAATTCATGCTAATGAGGGACACCTTGTCTCTTCTTCCCACCCTATTCCTCAAGTGTCCAGCCCTGGTCTGTGTAAATGTTGGCAACCCCAGCTGCAGCTCGAAGAGAAACTTGCAGGGTCGGGAGAGAGGCCTGCAGAGCCCATCCTGCTGCGGCTGGAAGAATGCCATTCTGGGGCCAGGAGAGAGGCCTGCAAGGCCATGGCAGAATCCATCTTTCCATGGCCAGGAGACAGCCGTTCTGGGGCTGGGAGAGAGGCCTGCAAGGCTGCGTGACCCTCCTTGTCCCCCCCTCCCTAAGTTTTCAGGAGCTGCATACTAGCAGTGGGCTTCCTTCCACTTTCCTTCTGGCAGTGAAGAGCAGCGCTGCCATCCAACAGCAGCAAAGACAAGTCCAGAAGAAAGGGGAAGGCCTGAAAACTGTAGGTGTGTATGCTAGTGCGTGTGTGTGAGAGAGAGAGAGCGCCTGCACTGTTTAGGCCAGAGAAGGTCCTGCAGAAATCTGGAAGCAATTTCAGGGTCGCTTGGTTTTCTATTATATAGTGCTCGATAATAGTCAAGAAAGCTAGCAGTAAGCTCTTCCCATGAGGACTGACACCCTCCCGACTCCGAATACTAGTAATAACAGATTTAGGGTCATGGGCCCGCACTAAATTAGCTAGAAGTTTGCTTTGCCTGTATCCATATTTATATAATTTATATTTATAGTATCATAGGGATTTAGACGCCTTTTGGTGGAGAAGCGTGTTTAATGTCTCCGGAATGCGATTTACTTTGCTTTTAGTGGATTCAGACATATTCTGTATGTGATGCGATTGGGCACCCCTTAACTCTGCAGTGAGGCGCAATATCTCCGCATTACGCTGCCGATTCCGTTTGGCCACATACGCAATGATATTGCCCCTCAGCACCACTTTCCCTGCTTCCCACAAAACCCATGGGGGTGACATCTAGTGTAGAATTGAAACAGATGTAGGCATCCCAGCGTCCCTTCAAGTATGTTGAAAGGTTTTATCAAGAATAAGATCCGGCAGCATGCGCCACGAGGCTGCAGCTGGAGAACTCTTTTCTATTTCTATATTCATGGAAACGGGGGCATGATCGAAAACTGAAATAGTGCCAATAGTAGCTGTTTTAACCTGATGAAATAAGGAATCGGGGATTAAAAGATAGTCTAAGCGCGAGTATGAGCCATGTGGATTAGAGAAGAACATATAATCTTTTTCTCCAGGATGCAGAGCTCGCCACACATCCAATAATTGCAATTCCTGACAAGTAATGCTGATCCCTGGGCTCTACCATCTTAGGGGGTTGACAGTCTTCCCGATTATTCATGACAGTGTTGAAATCCCCTCCCACCACTAACGTGTAATTGGACAAATCAATTAAGTTACCTATCAAAGTGGTGAAGAAATCATGCTGATATTCGTTAGGAGCATATATATATTGCAGAATGCAAACGTTTCCTGATGCAACTGCCCTCGGGCAATAACATAACGTCCGTCCGCATCCTGCCAGAGCTTTTCCAACCGAAATGGCAACCGTTTGTGCAATAATATCGCCACCCCCCTCCTCCTTGACATATAAGAGGAAAAATAACATTGGCCCACCCATTCCCGTTTTAATTTTGCATGTTCCACAGCAGACAAGTGCGTTTCTTGAAGAAGTACCACCTGGGAGTGCAGCCTCTGAAAGAGTGTAAACAGCTCTTTCCTTTTGATTGGGGAAGAGATACCCTTGGTATTGAGTGAGGTAATTTTTACAGTAGTCATGTCAGCCAGTCAAACACAATTTTACTAATATTGTCCCAAATGTCCACCTTCTCATAGCCTCCCAGCCTGAGCCATGAGAGCCGTTTGATACCTCCCTTGGTAAATGTAGTAGCACTTATATGCATATGTTGTGCCTTCAGAGCACGTTGATCCCCCCCCCTTCCCCCCTTGTCCCACCCCCTATCAAACATCCACACCCCATTCTCACTCATACATACCATAAACATACTACCAACCCCTGAAAACACATACAAACACCTCCAAGAGGCACAGAGGAACCGCACCCCCACCCTAGGTAGGTTTCAGTGCGGATACTCCCTCCTGACCCCCCCTCCCTTCTTTGAAGCCAAGTATAGTGTAAAACAGGTATATCCCTCTTCCTTAAATCGCAAATGAAACAGTGCAAAGGCAAAATTACAGGCAGTAGCATAACTCACACTCCAGGGCGCTTTTAAACATAGAGCCAAAGGTTATCATGTAGAACCAATTCTCTGGGTACAAAAGTAATACATCCAACTTCTTAACATTTCCTAAGTAGCCCCATTCAAAACAGACCAGTTGTTAAAATACTTCCTGAAACTGCAGCTACATAAGGCTGACTGCTGGAAAACTCTCAGAGAAACCCATCACGTGTTTTTTGCAGGCTCCAAGTTAGACAGAAAGCGAGATGCCTCTTCCTTAGTGGAAAAGAAGAGTGTTTTATGATTGTGATGGACTCTCAGTTTAGCTGGAAATAGAAGCCCAAAGGAGATGCCACGTTTGTGAAGCTCTGTGCAGGCTGGTGACATGGCCTTGCATTGGGCTGCAACCGCAGCAGAAAAATCATTAAACAGCAAAATCTTCTGTCCCTGGTACTCCAAACCCGGCTGCTGACTGTATGCCCTCATAATCTGCATTTTATGGGACCAGTTCAGGATCCTGGCCATAACCGGTCTAGGACAGCTTTTAGCCTCTGGCTGAGGGCCCAGGTGGTGAGCATGTTCACAGCAAATTTGTTTTGCTGGCAGGTTTAACCCTAAATTGCCAGGCAGCCAGCTCTCCACAAAATTATACAGCTCCTTTTCAGTCACACATTCTGGCCAGCCTACAATTTTAATATTATTCCTCAGATTACGATTTTCCTGGTCTTCTAGCCTGTCTACTAATAAGGCCTGTTTGTCTTTTAATTCTAAAATCATAAAAAACCCAAATATAGCATTAATAAGTCAAAAAGCGCAATTATTATGATCTTGCTATAAGAACGTAAAAAGATTAATTTTTTTATAAAGTGACCCTCATATAGCGCTACTAATTGCTAATGGCTTTTTGGAGTAAGCCCTGAAAAGAGCTAGGGCTTTATAATCATCGGTCACTATGAAAAGTTAAAGATTCTTCAATACGAATTCTTGCACTTGCCTGCTGGTAGTGGCTAGCTGATCCTCTTGACAACGTGGTCTAGCCTCTTCGCCTGTCGCTCCATGGATGTTTTATTTCGTCCATTGCCGTCTGCAGTTTCAGGAGCCTGTCATCGAGGGCCGCGGAGACATTTTTTGAGATTTGCTGTAAAACATCTGCCAACACTGACGCGAACTGGCCGGTGTTCTCTGACCAGGTTGCCATCTTGGATGCCCTATTGCAGCGTGATTTAGCAGGCCATGCCCTTCTCTGGCACATATCACCGCTCCTGAGCCCATAAAACGACCCAAAACGCGGCGTTCCAGTCTCCCACACCACGGGCTTTCAGGGTCTATAAAAATGCCCTGATATTACCCAAGTAAAAGGGAGGATTAACGCCGATTGTTTGGGAGGGGGTTGCGGAGCTGCAGAATCAAGCTCCCGGTCCTGATGATGTCATCCCAGAAGTCCAGCAGTGGCTATTTTCTAAGTCAACTTAATTAATAGCAGGTAATGGACTTCTCCTCCCAGAACTTATCCAATCCTTTTTTAAACCCAGCTACACTAACTGCACTAATCACATCTCCTGGCAACAAATTCCAGAGTTCAATTGTGCGTTGAATGAAAAATAATTTTCTCCAATTAGTTTTAAATGTGCTACTTGCTAACTTCATGGAGTGCCCCCTAGTCCTTCTATTATCCGAAAGAGTAAATAACCGATTCAGATTTATCTGTTCTAGACCTCTCATGATTTTAAACACCTCTATCATATTCCCCCCTCAACTGTCTCTTCTCCAAGCTGAACAGTCCTAAACTCTTTAGTCTTTCCTCATAGGGGAGCTGTTCCATCCCCTTTATCATTTTGGTTGCCCTTCTCTATCGCAACTATATCTTTTTTGAGATGTGGTGACCAGAATTGTACACAGTATTCAAGGTGTGGTCTCACCATGGAGCGATACAGAGGCATTATGACATTTTATGTTTTATTCATCATTCCCTTTCTAATAATTCCTAACATTCTGTTTCCTTTTTTGACTGCCGCAGCACACTGAGCCGAGGATTTCAATGTATTATTCACTATGACGCCTATTTATTTAAAAACTTTTCTATACCGTTGCTAAGTTAAATACCATCACAACAGTTTACATGTAGGCACATATTTAATGAGAGAGAGAGAGAGAGAGAGAGAGAGAGAGAGAGAGAGAGAGAGAGAGAGAGAGAGAGAGAGAGAGAGACGTACGGAAAGAACAGTGGTCTCTAGTGAAGATTTGCTGGCCGTCGGAGTGAGGAAACTCACTCCAAGAAGAGATTTGGCCAATGTTCTCTCAACCTAGCTTGTTGTTGCCCAGGTAGAGTGTCCATCAAGCTAGGTGGAGATGATGTTTTTGCGATTTGCGAATCCATTTCCGCAAATGGCGAAAACATCGCGTTGCGCGATGTTTCCCCGCTGCACGAAAAATGCCTTATTTGCATGGGACACGCCCCCTCATGCGTTACCACTGCGATATTGGAAAATGAGGCCCTTAGCGAGGTAGTTCATGACCAATTGTACCAAGGTACTTACACCGGTAGTTTTATTACACATAGTATTATAGTTATCGTTTATTGTGGTGTGGAGTTCATAGACTATTCTACTGTTAGTCTTAAGGACTGTGTGTTGGTGCCTTTCTGTCTCTTCAACGAATAATTTCTCTCTATTCTCCTGTCTCTTTGTAAAATGCTTGTTTAAAAAGCCATGTTTTTAAACTTTTCTTAAATGTCTTGAGATCACTTTGCAGTCTGATCTCTGGAGGCATTGTTTTCCAGATTATGGGTCCTGCTAGTGATAGGGCTCTTTCTCTCACTTGGGTTAGTCTTGCTGTTTTAACTGATGGGATGGTTAGGAGTGCTTTATTTGCTGATCAGAGGTTCTTTTGTGGAGTGTGTACCCGTAATGCTGTGTTTAACCAATCTGATTTCTCATCATAAATTAGTTTGTGAATGATACATAGGGTTTTGTATTTAATTCTATGTTCAATTGGTAGCCAGTGTAACTCTGCTAGGGTTTCAGTTATATGGTCCCTCCTTCTTTTTCCGGTTAGTATTCTAGCTGCTGTGTTCTGAAGTATTTGCAGTGGTCTTAATGTTGTATTAGGTAGTCCTACCATAAGGGCATTGCAGTAATATGTGCTGGAGAAAATTAGTGCCTGTAGTATTGTTCGGAAGTCCTTTTGAGTTAGTAGTGGTTTAAGTTTTCTTAGTACCATGAGTTTTGCATAACGTTCCTTTACTTTTAGTGATATGTGTTGTTTCAGATTGATTTCAGGGTCTATTATTATCCCCAGGTTACGTACTTTTCCTGCTAGTTCAATTCTTTGGTTGTCTTTGAGTAATATTGAGGTTCGACTGATTTCTAACATTGTGTAACTATAGCATGGGCAAGTTATAAAATCGGGTGTACATGTACACCGGCGCGCAACCTTTTAAAATCTACCCCTTGTGTATGTGTATTTTTGTGTCTGAGATAGAGTATGTGCTTAATCTGTGGGAGTTCAAACAGTAATTTGCCACAGCACATCTATGCTGAATATCAATTTCTGTCTTCTTCAACATATGTTTTCAGTTTTTATTTTAATTTTCCTGGGAATTTTAATGTTAAAACAAGAAAAAAAATCAATAGAAAAGTGACTTTATTATAACACACAGGAGAAAATCAGTGGAAAAGTCATTTTTCTTCTGATACTTTTTTTGTTATAACATTGAAATTCCCAGAAAAAAATAAAGTAAAAACTGAAAACAAAGGTCTCTATAACTTATCTTTTCCTCTATTGTTGCATGCTATGGAAAAGATAGTCTTCCCTTTACCAATTAAAGCATGAGTCACCAAAGAATCATTTGTGGTTGTCTCAGCTTCTTTCAAGGAATGCCATTACAGGATGGATAGGTTATATGAATTATTAGGTAAGGAATGGCAAATAAAAAGGAGGATGTCATACTGCCTCTGTATCGCTCAATGGTTAGACTGCACCTTGAATATTGTGTGTAGTTCTGGTCATTGCATCCCAAAAAGGATATAGCTGCACAGGAGAAAGTGCAGAGAAGGACAACTAAAATGATAAAGTGCATGGAACAGCTCCCCTATGAGGAAAGGCTAAAGAGGTTAGGGCTGTTCAGCTTGGATAACAGAGAGTTGAGGGGGGATATGATAGAGGTCTACAAAATCATGAAAGGACATGAACGGGTAAATGTGAAATGGTTATTTACTCTTTCGGATAATACAAGGACTAGGAGGCACTCCATCAAGTTATCAAGTAGCACATTTAAAACAAATCAGAGGAAATTATTTTTCACTCAATGCACAATTAAGCTCTGGAATTCATTGCCAGAGGATGTGGTTAAGGCAGTTAGTGTAACTGGGTTTAAAAAAGGTTTAGATACGTTCTTGGAGATGTCTATAAATTGTTATTAATCAATAGAGAATAGCCACTGCTTGTTGCTGGCATTAGTAGCATGGGATCTATATTTAATGTTTGGGGACTTGCCAGGTGACTTGGATTGGCCACTGTTGGAGACAGGGTACTTGGCTTGATGGATCCTTGGTCTGACCCAGTATGGCATATCTTATGTTCTTATATGCTTTCACTTCCTATCTACTTGGCCTGTCAAAAATGGATTTGTAATTAACATACATGTTTGACAGAACATGTGGCTCTCTGCACTCCTGCATAATTGCCCTGATATCTAACCTTCTTAATGATATTAATTGGTATCACAGCACATTTGGGTGGCGTAAAATGCTACAGCCATTAGTACAAAGCATGTGCTGCAGATTCATCTGCTCCTGCATGGATTCCTAATATATGGTTATTAAGTAATTTGTATAAGCACAATTTGTTGTTTTTGTTTTTTTTTTAATTTTCAGGACTACAAAGCATAAGACCTGAGCCAGACCAGATAGTGTATGGAGAAACAGGCAGCAATATCAGAATTCCAGGCATGGAACAAGATCAGCAGAGTGGTGTGATAGAGTGGGAGTTCTGCCAGGCCACAGAAGGGCCTCTAGTGTGCAACTCTATTGCTACACATTATTTTGGTGTACGCAACTCTCCTGATGTTTTTTATCCATATACTCAGCGTATTTCATTTTCTCAATCCAATGGTTCCTTCATTTTACACCAGTTACAGAAGTTAGATGTGGGAATTTACCACATGAAAGTGAACCTCACTAAGAGCAGATACATTTTCCTGGAAGTGTGCGGTAAGAATAAGATCTGAATATGAATAGGTATGAAATAGATGTACATTTGTTTGAATCCAAAGGAGAAAAAATGATGAATGAATTGATATTTTGTCTGGTTCATTGCAGCCTATCAAAAATAACAAGATACCCCAAAACTTTAATCTCTTTTGGACCATGCATGCTGAAACACTTTTTCATCCAGCTTATGGCAGCTGCACGTCATGACTTTGTCATTGTTTTAGTAGCTAAATTTTATGTGCAGAGTCACTTGTGCACACACAATTTGGCCACTTGGCAGGGGCAAGATTTCAAATGTTGGCTTTTATCCAACTAACTCCAATTGTTATCTGGTAAAAGCCTTTGAATAACAACCTCAATTTATGTAAAATCCTTTACATATTTCATTTAATTTGCCTGACTTGCTGTCATGCTTTTTGAAATCTCAAAATTCTTGGCATAGTTGATGTAGTTTACTTCATCTTAAGACCCATCTGCACGTTTTCCAAGAGCCACTGTAAGGTCCAGACCAAGAGTCTGGGAACTATTCACATAGCCACCTTGAAGTGAATTTTATAGGGTGAGGGAACAATGTACAAAGGATTCTACAGCACAGTCAAGCGTAGTTCTGACTTATGTGATATCGAAGTAACTGTATACACTACTTCTTATTAACTGGAAGCGGATGTTTGATAATGGCTGCAGTCTTTATGCTTAGTATTCTATGGAATGTCATAAGAGTGTGCATGCCTTGTTTTTGGTTTTAGCTTGGCAATTCCTTGTACATACCCACATCAGTCCAGACCGTGGGTTGAGCCTCCTGTCCAGCAGATGGAGACAGACCAAAACTGAAAGGGTTTCCTATATCAGGACAGAGCCTATCCTGCAGCCCCTCAGTATTTGTCTCCAGCAGATGCAGGCAGCTCACCCTGTGGTTCCCTTATCTCATTACTTTACTTTACCTTTGCCCTGTGGGGATTTTCTCTCTCTATTTGACAAGTTCAAGCAAGTATTATTCTTCTTTGTAAATAAAAAAAAAAAAGGTTGAAGAAGCTCTGTCATTTTAGGAGACAGCGCTATCTCCTCGCTCTTGGGGAGCCTATGGGGGGCTTGCCCCTTGAGTTACTCAGCCTAGGCTCCCTTCCCTGTGACCCATGTATTTGGGGCGATATTTATTTATTTATTTAAAAGATTTTATATACCGTCGTTCATAGTTACATCACAACGGTGTACAGATAGATTAAATCTACTGGTGGTCCAGTCACTCCCCCTATATAGCTGCCTTGGCCCCCGGAACATTTTAATTCCCCAGCAGCACTAACAGGGAAGCTCATTCCCCTGCTTTAAAAAAAAACAAAAACATAATTAATGCCAAAGGAATATATATCGGCAGCTTGCTTTTTACCTCTGGTTTTCAGTCAGAGAAGAGAGCGTGCAGGGTTCGTTCGCCTGCACTGGCTCCTTGGCTCCTCATGGCAGCACTACTCAGCTGTTCCCCTGCCTCGCGGCGATTTTGCCTGTCAGTCATGCTGGTTCTCATCTTTGTTTAGCCTACGGGGAGCCTGCCTCACTGCTCTCCCTCGATGGGCTTTGTTCCGGGTGCCTGCTGGGTGGGGAGGGTCCCTCCGTGGCACCAAGTCAGCCAGCGACCCAGGGGAGGTCCTCTCGCCGCATGGTCAGGCTGTTCCCGACTCGGCAAACTGTGGGGAACGGCGGACATTTTAGGTATCAGTGCAGCTCCCGATTCGGGGCTGCAGGAGGGAGAGGAGCCAGATTTTCACATTTCTCCTCCCGATTTAAGCCCTGTGCCTCCTCCGGATGAAGTCCCCGACCCTCCTTCCCCTCCTTCTCCCCCCTCCCCCTTCTGGGAAATCCAGGCCATGTTTTTCATTGGATTTTGTGCTGTTACTGCACAAATCTTATTTGGCCAACCTGCAAGAGGAGGAGAAACCCCTCCCAGGTCCTCCTCCCGCTAAAATCCCACGGATGCCCACTCCGCTCGCTCCTGCGGCGCTGGATGCGCAAGACTCCGTTAGGGTAGTGCCGGGGGTCCCCCCGGATCTGCCTCAACTACCCACGGCTCCAGACCAGGATCTGGATGTGAATTTGTCCTTGCCACCCCACCTCTAGAGGGGAATGACCCCCGAGTGCTCCACTTGTTTCAAAGGGAGGGGCTGGAGCCGCTCATTCCCTTCATCCTATAGGACCTGGGAATTGAAGTCCCTCCAGAGGATATGGTTATGGCCGCGATGCCTGCTCACATGGACCCGGTCCTGGCGGGACTCAGGACGCTTCCACACACTTTTCCGTTCCATCCCACGCACAAGCTGCTGCTCCTTCGGGAATGGGAAGCTCCCGAGATGGGGCTACGAGTGGGTAGAGCGATGGACAAGCTCTATCCTCTTCCCGATGTTTGCCTGGAAATGCTTAAAATTCCCAAGGTGGATTCTTCCGTATCTGCTGTCACCAAGCACACCACTATTCTGGTGGTGGGAGCCACAGCTTTGAAGGATGTCCAGGACTGCAAGCTTGAATTTTATCTCAAGCGTATCTTCGAAGCCTTGGCCTTAGGAGTCTGGGCGACGATGTGCAGCAGTCTCACGCAGCGGGCAAGTCTTAGGTGGGACCAACAATTGCTCAGCACCCAGGACATCCTGTCTGCAGAGGCAGAGCAGGCTGAATGACTGAAGGGTGCTGTGGCGAATGGAGCGGTTGCTCTCTACGACTTATTCCGCATACAGGTCAAAGCGATGGTCTCAGCAGTGTCGGCCAGATGTCTCCTCTGGCTGCGCAATTGGTCTTCTTCCAAGTCTCAGTTGGGCACACTTCCTTTCAGGGGTAAGTTGCTCTTTGGCAAGGACCTGGAACAGCTTATTAAATCTTTGGGGGAGAACAAGATCCATAAGCTGCCGGAGGACCGCCCTAAACAGACTAGGTCCTTCTTCCCTACGCGTTTCCGTTTCAGAGGTCAGCGGAGGTATAATAACAGGGCGCGGGGTTCCTTTCCTTGGGGGAACACTTCCAGGTCCCAGTCCTGGCCTCATTCCTTTCGGGGCCACCGTGCCTTCCGAGATGGTAACACACAACACTCAACCGCAAAGCCCTCCTCCCAATGAGATCCGGCCGACCCATTCCTTCATTCCAAACTTAGGTGGACGTCTCTCCCTGTTTCTAGAGGAATGGATTAAAATCACGCCAGACCAGTGGGTCCTTGAGGTGATAGAGAAAGGTTATGCATTAGAGTTTGCTCGGGATCTGCCGGATCTGTACATAGTCTCCCCTTGCGAATCCCGGAAGCGAGCGGCCGTCTGCCAGACTCTTGCCAGGCTCCAGGGACTAGGAGCCATAGTCACAGTCCTGGTAGAGGAACAAGGCGCCGGCGAGTATTCCATCTACTTCGTCATGCCGAAAAGGACAGTTCCTTCCATCCGATTTTGGACCTCAAGAGAGTCAACTGAGCTCTCCGAATACCCCATTTTCGAATGGAATCACTGAGGGCGGTGATAGCAGCAGTTCACTTGGGCGACTATCTGGCCTCCTTCGACTTGACGGAGGCTTACCTACACATCCCTATCAGACGCGAGCATCAGAAGTATCTTCGCTTCAACATTCTGGGCCAACACTTCCAGTTCCGAGCGCTACCCTTCGGCCTCGCCACCACGCCGCGCACCTTTACAAAGGTCATGGTGGTGGTGACGGCTGCTCTCCATCGAGAAGGAGTCCTAGTCCATCCTTTCCTGGACGATTGGCTCATGCGGGCCAAGTCGGAGACTCTCTGCCGGATAGTGGTCGACCGGGTCCTTGCTCTCCTCACCTCCCTCTGGTGGGTAGTCAATTTTTCCAAGAACAATCTTCAGCCCTCCCAGGTCCTGGAATTTCTGGGGGCGTGCTTCGATACCCGGGTTGGCAAGGTGTTCCTGCCGGACGCTCGAACGCTATGGACCAAGTGCGCAACCTTCACTCGCTCCCACTTCCCACGGCATGGGACTACCTTCAGGAACTGGGGACCATGGCTTCCACTATCGACCTAATCCCCTGGGCTTTTGCGCATATGCGACCATTACAGAAAGCTTTGCTATCCCGCTGGAAGCCAGTGTTGGAACAGTTTCAGACGACTCTCCCGCTCTCTGACTCTACCATTGCCGACATACAAAGGTGGCTATCGCTAGTGCACCTCCTGAAGGGCATGTCCTTACAGACCCCGCAGTGGATCGTAGTCACGACGGATGCCAGCCTCTCCAGGTGGGGAGCAGTCTGTCAGTCCCAGGCTATGCAGGGATACTGGTCCCCAGTCCAATCCCGCTGGCACATCAATCGGCTGGAGGCCCGAGTGGTTCGCCTGGCTCTCAAGGTTTTTCTTCCTCTGATCCACCACAAAGTGGTATGAGTGCTCTCGGCCAACTCTACCACGGTGGCCTATATCAATCAACAGGGGCACCAGGAGTTGCCTGGTGGCTCTAGAAGCCAGCAAGCTCTTCGCCTGGGCAGAGCGGCACCTAGATCACTTAGCATCTTCCCACATAGCAGGCAAGGAGAATGTACAAGCCGATTTCCTGAGCTGTTAACGTCTCGATCCCGGCGAGTGGGAGTTATCGGACGGAGCGATGAATCTGATTGTCTGCAGTGGGGTCCTTCTCACCTGGACCTGATGGCTACCTTGAGCAATGCCAAAGCTCCCAGATTCTTTAGCCGCTGGAGGGAGCACTGTTCAGAAGGAGTGGATACCCTGGTCCTTCCCTGGCCTCACGACGTTCTTCTGTACATGTTTCCTCCTTGGCCCCTAGCGGGAAAGGTTCGTAGAAGAATAGAACTTCACAGGGGTCCGGTCATTCTCATGGCACCCGAGTGGCTCCCCAAACCGTTGTTCGCGGATCTGGTAAACCTGGCGACGGACAGTCCTCTTCGCCTCGGCCATCTTCTGCGTCTGCTCCGGCAGGGTCACGTATTTTTCGACCAGGCAGATCGCTTCTGTCTAGCGGCCTGGATTTTGAGCGGCGGAGACTAAGAAAGAAGGGATACAAAGAAGAAGTTATATTTATTCTACTGTGAGCCCGTAAGCTATCTACCTCGCTCACCTATATACGTGTTTGGAAAGTTTTCGAAAATGTCTGTGCGGAGTCAGGTGTTTTGGCGTGTTCAGCAACGGTATCCCTGGTTCTTTCCTTCCTTCAGAGAGGCCTCTCCAAGGGCCTGTCCTGCAGTTCGTTGCCGGTACAGGTGTCCACTCTCGGCTCCCTCTTAGGCAATATTGATGGTTACGTGATTGCATCTCATCCGGATGTTGTCTGTTTCCTCAAGGGTGCCAAGCATTTGAATCCGCCTATTCGTTCCACTTGTCCTTCGTGGAGACTTAACTTGGTCCTTCGGGCTCTCTGCGAGGCACGTTTTGACCCTCTCCGCCGGTCTACTCTTAAGGATCTGACGCTCAAGACTGTTTTCCTGGTTTCTATCTGCTCCACCAGAAGGGTGTCGGAGATTCAAGCATTGTCCTGTAGGGAGCCCTTCCTACAGTTTTCTGATTCAGGGGTTTCCCTCAAGACTGTGCCTTCTTTCTTGCCTAAGGTTGTCTCTTCTTTTCATATCAATCAGTCGGTGGAACTTCCCACGTTCTCTCCTAACGATATAACTAGTACAGTTGGAGGTGATCTTCGCCGCCTTGATGTGAAACGCGTCTTATAGAAACATAGAAACATAGAAATGACGGCAGAAGAAGACCGAATGGCCCATCCAGTCTGCCCAGCAAGCCTCACACATTTTTTCTCTCATTTTTATCTGTTTCTCTTAGCTCCTTGTTCTATTCCCCTTCCACCCCCACCATTAATGTAGAGAGCAGTGATGGAGCTGCATCCAAGTGAAATATCTAGCTTGATTAGTTAGGGGTAGTAGGGGCAGTAACCGCCGCGATAAGCAAGCTACACCCATGCTTATTTGTTTTACCTAGACTATGTTGTACAGCCCTTGTTGGTTTTTTTTTTTTTTTTCTTCTCCCCTGCCGTTGAAGCAGAGAACCATGCTGGATATGCATTGAAAGTGAAGTATCAGGCACATTTGGTTTGGGGTAGTAACCGCCGTAACAAGCCAGCTACTCCTCGCTTTGTGATTGCGAATCCTTTTTTTCTTCACCCCTGTCGTTGAAGCTATGCAGGATATGCGTGAAGCATCAGTTTTTTGTTTTTGTTTTTGTTTTTTTTTTCCCCTGCCGTTGAAGCAGAGAGCTATGCTGGAAATGCGTGATGTATCAGTCTTTCTCCCATGCCGATGAAGCAGAGAACCATGCTGGATATGCATGGAAAGTGAAGTATCAGGCACATTTGGTTTGGGGTAGTAACCGCCGTAACAAGCCAGCTACTCCCCGCTTTTTGAGTGCAAACCCTTTTTCTTCTCCCTTGCCGTTGTAGCAGAGAGCTCTGCTGGATGTGTGAAGTATCAGTTATTCTTCTCCCCTGTCATTGAAGCAGAGAGCTATGCTGTATATGCATTGAAAGTGAAGTATCAGGCATATTTGGTTTGGGGTAGTAACCGCCGTAACAAGCCAGCTACTCCCCTCTTTGTGAGTGCAAATCCTTTTTTCCATTACCTCTTGCTGTTGAAGCTTAGAGCGATGTAGGAGTCACAGTAAGCATGTGTATGTTTATTTAATAAGGGTATTGTGTCAATAGCCATCATTCTGGCGAGTCACCCACTCTTCATTGGCGGCCTCTTGACTTTATGGATCCGCAGTGTTTATCCCACGCCCCTTTGAAGTCTTTCACAGTTCTGGTCTTCACCACTTCCTCCGGAAGGGCATTCCAGGCATCCACCACCCTCTCCGTGAAGAAATACTTCCTGACATTGGTTCTGAATCTTCCTCCCTGGAGCCTCAAATCGTGACCCCTGGTTCTGCTGATTATTTTCCTACGGAAGAGGTTTGTCGTTGTTTTTGGATCATTAAAACCTTTCAAGTATCTGAAAGTCTGTATCATATCACCTCTGCTCCTCCTTTCCTCCAGGGTGTACATATTTAGATTCTTCAATCTCTCCTCGTACGTCATCCGATGAAGATCCTCCACCTTCCTGGTCGCCCTTCTCTGTACCGCTTCCATCTTGTCTTTGTCTTTTTGTAGATACGGTCTCCAGAACTGAATACAGTACTCCAGGTGAGGCCTCACCAAGGTGAGGCCTCACCAAGTCTTAATGCGTTATCTTCAGGTTACAAATGACTTCAGGGTCTCGGATCATCTTTTTGTTCTGTGGAGTGGCCCAAAGAGGGGCAACAAGGCTTCTAAGGCTACAATCGCTTGGTGGTTGAAGGAGGCGATTACTTCGGCCTATATCTGTCAAGGCCGAGTGGTTCCAGAGGGCCTAAAGGCGGAGGGTCAATCAGTCCCTCTGCAGGAAATATGCAGGGCAGCTACGTGGAAATCCCTGCATGCATTTGCTTGTCATTACTGCCTTGATGTACAGGTGTCCGTGTTTGGTTCCTTCAGTCGGCAGGTGCTTTGAGCGGGACTATCTCGGTCCCACCCTATGTAGGGAAGCTTTGGTACATCCCACGGTCTGAACTGATCCGGGTAAGTACAGGGAAAAGAAAATTAGTTCTTACCTACTAATTTTCATTCCTGTAGTACCACAGATCAGTCCAGACACCCTTCCCTGTACTTTTCTGCTGTCTGCTCGAAGTTTTTCTCTTTTTTCAGGATGCTGGATGTTTTTCATCTGTGCTTATAGTTAGAGGCTCCGGAAGCATCTCTCTGACTATGGATATCTATGCAAGAGTGATCATATACAGAGTTCATTCAATGTTTTCAATTATTCAGTTTTTCTGAGTTCTCTTGTTACTTACTTGATCTTTTACTGGCTATCTTTATTCTTATCTGCTTTGACAATGGTTATATTTTATTTTATTTTATTTATTTAAGGCTTTTATATACCGACTTTCTTGATACAAATCAAATCAACTCGGTTTACATCGAACTAGACAGTAACTATAACCAACCAACCAACCAAACAAGAGACAATTGAAGGAGTATAAAGTTACATTATAACAAGGGTGCCTTTAACTGGGAGTAGGAAACAAGAAAAGGGAACGAAATAAAGTGCAATATACAAGAGGATATGTGAGGGGCAAGGAGCCGTCCTCGAGGTAACTTGTAACATGATTTAACGATTTCAATAAATAATTGCTAGAACGTTATTTATATACATTCAAGTCAGGCTGTTGGACAAGAGGCGGGGAAGGCTCGGCAGAACAGCCATGTCTTTAGTTATATTAGTTTATAACTAATATTATATATTTAGTTTGGTTATACTGAAGGGCTGCAGGGTAGGCTCTGTCCTGATATAGGATACCCTTTCAGTTTTTGTCTGTCTCCATCTGCTGGACAGGAGGTTCAACCCACGGTCTGGACTGATCCGTGGTACTACAGGAACAAAACTTAGGCGGTAAGAACCAATTTTCCTTTTCCTCCTACTCCTTTACAGCTGCAGCTCCATCAGAACTTGTCCCTAATGGACTATGGCACCATGAGCCTTCATTTGCAAATACCTGGATTTTTTCCCCCACTATCTTTACATCCCCCTCCCACAGCCCATCCCAGCTCCGCCTGGAGCCAAAACCAGTACTCCATCCAGAACTTAGCTAAATTAAAGCTTTCCTCCTATCCCTAAGTGGGTACGTTGCCTCCACAGCATGCCCAGCCCTGGCCAACCCCAGGGAAAAGAAACTTGGACCTGTGAATTGAACCCAGCTTTTCTGCAAGGCAGTGTACATCATGCCAATGAACCATCAGATTGAGCCTTTGTGTATTTTCTTAATTACTTTTCTTTAGGTATCAACTACTGGTCCTTCTTAACATTTTGTTTCCACATTCCAAACTGTGCTTTAACGTTAAATAAGTTATTTCTTTTTTCACTTATCCACTGCAGAACCTGTTTTCGATGTGTTCATATTTCGAGTTTCACTGCAGAATAACTCGCTCCTGCTGTGCTGTAATTTCTCTGGAGATGCTGACTCCATCATTTGGAGCATGGATGGGAAGAATATCCCAGCTGGGTACAAGCTGATGAGCGGGAACCGCACTTTGCAAGTTCCCAGCACAGTGGCTTGTGCTATTTTCCAGTGTGAGGTCTCCAATGTTTTCAGCAAACAGCTCAGTAATTCCAGGTCTGACAGGGAGGGTGAGTATAGCATGCTTTGTACAGCTTTTTGCCTCACATATGGACCATGAGTGTCCATATGTGAGGACAGCTTTTTGCCTCACATATGGACCATGAGTGTCTAGGTAAGATAGTAAGTTAAGGCTCCAGGCCACAAAGAACCACCATGCCAGTCCTGTTTTAAAGCATGGTGGATACTTCTCAGTATGAAGACCAAAACCAGGATTGGGGGAAAAACAGGATTGACTGACTAGTTCCTTTGGACCTGTATAGCTCTATAAAACTATTCATTGTGTAAGGGGGAAAATATGTCTTCAAAAATATAGGTAAAGTTAAGAGACAGTCTTATATGTTTGTTGATAGAGGAAGAGACAGTTTCAAGGATACAGGTTTGCGAATAAGGGAAGAGAGAGCTTGAGTTGTGCAGATTAGGGGGAGAGAAGTGCGGGTGTCTATCTGAGATATTGATTCCTATAAGTATTTGCACATGTGTACACAGGTGAGGTGCACTGAGGGATCGTGTAATGTATCATAGCTTCCTTCTCAAGTTAAGATACATCAGTCAAAATGACTCATGAAGCTCTAAGTTGTGTCCTTCCTGGTTGCCCTCCAATTATATCACAAGAAGAAGAAAAGATAACACATGCAGCTTGAGAAATCATTTTTTGTTATGCAGAGGGTGTAAATGAGTGTAAAATACATTTTATCAAGAAAAGCAGCGTCAGCACAGACAGATATGAGACTGAAGAGTCAGAGCAGTCACACAAGTACAACATCAAGATCTCATACTCACCCAAGGATGTTTAATGAGGGACACTTTATGAAAGTAATTGATTTATTTCTATTCATTTTTTCTTTTCTTTTATGTTTCTGTAATTGATGTATTTTATACTACATTTTATTGTAAGTTGTTTTTTTGTATAAAAGATGTTATAATCAAGAGTATTAAATTAAACTAACTAAACATCTTCAGAAATTGGTGAGACATCTGAATAATGTAGCTTCCCTTTCCACAAAGTGACACCTGTCTGATTGCCTAGTAGCACTGTAGATGCTAGCAGATAATGACCAATTGGCCTATCCAGTCTGTTCAGGATATATCAAAGATGCCAGATACAGAAGTTCAAGCACCTGTAGGATATCACTCCTTACCTAAGTCAGTTTTTGTATTCTTTTTCATTGGTTTCTCTACCATCTTGAGTAGGTGAGCATACAAGATCCCACAGCTGATTCGGAATGAGAAGAGGTCAGATACTTGGTGGTTAAGATTCAGTTTGAAAAAGTGCAGTCTCATGCATTTGCCTGAAATCCGAGGGAGCAGAACATACTGGGAGATGAACAAGTGATGTGCACTAACTAAGAGAGAGACACTTTGGGGCGATCATGTCAGATGATCTCAAGGCAGCAAAATGGTATAATAAGGCCATTAGTTACCAGAGCCAGAAGGATGTTTGGGTGCATAAGGAGAGGCATAATAAGCATAAAAAAAGGATAATGGCTCCATACAGGCCATTGGTGAGGTCTCAGCTAGAATGCTGTGTTCAGTTCTGGAGGTCGCATCTCAAAAATGAGAGAACGAGGTTAGAGGCGGTTCAGAGAAAAGGCCCTAAATATGTATACTTAGTGAAGAGGAGAAACAAAGGGCTATGACAGATACATTTAAATACCTGAACAAGAGGTAAATCCTTTTCAGTGAAAGGAACTAGTAGAACTTGAGTCATGATGTGAAGCTCCAAGGGGGAAGACTCAGGAACAAAAAATTATTTTATTTATTTTTTTTTTTTTACAGAAAGTGTGCTGGACTACTGGATTGCCTTTCAAACGAGGTGATGAGACAAAAATGGTAGCAGAATTAAAAGTGCATGGGATAAGTACAGAGGATCCATAGTGGCAAGAGAATAGAAATGAAGTGCCTTAGGATAACCACACAGTTACAATCCAAAATAGCAGCAGTACAATTATGTCAGGGCTCCAAAAAAAAAATAAAAAAATACAATCCAAAACAGCAGGGATACTCTTGCATGAGAGTAGCCTGCATAGAGCAGCAGTTTCATCCCCAAACGGCAATGCACGATTGCATCAGGGCTCCAAGAAAACCTGGGGGTAACCTGCGTTGAACAGCAGTCACAACTCTAAACAACAGTGGGAGGACTTCATCAGGGCTCCAAGAAAGCATGGAGAGATCAAAACTGTGATGGGCTTTGGCCATTCTTGGGACAGATATAAGAAGAGAGTTTAGAGATTGGGTGGAAGACCCCAGGGGAAAGTTGGTGTTGGGTTGCATTTGGAAATATGATATGAGCTTGTACCAGAGGAGGATGAATCTCAACTAGGTAGACTGGATGATCCATTTTGGTCTTTCTCTGCTGTCATTTACTGTGTTACTATGTTAATCCAACACCTAGCAAGCTTTCCATTTCTTTCTACCAAGTTTGATAATAATAATGATAATAAAAATAATTATTTTTTTATTTCTCCTAAGATGAACTATGCAAAGGCATTAACAATTCAAAAACAATAATAATCCCATTTGCCGTTCTGATGATTTTCTTCATTGCTGCAGGCCTTGGCTATTGCTATTACCGTAAGTAGTTTCTGTACTGTAATTACCTATGCATACAGAGGATAATTTTCAAAGGAGTTACGCATGTAAATGTAACTACTGTTATAGCATTTTTCAAAGCCATCTACCCGCATAAAGTGCACTTACGTTGGCAAATCCTATGGACAATTCATAGCATATATTGTACCAATTTTCAAAAGTTAAAATATATGCCATTGAATTTACACATCTAAAACCCATTTTTAAGCGTGTAAATGCTTCTGAAAGTTAACCCCACAGTTATTGCATCCCATAGTACATACAGT
Organism: Rhinatrema bivittatum; assembly: GCF_901001135.1. Lineage (NCBI taxonomy): Eukaryota > Metazoa > Chordata > Amphibia > Gymnophiona > Rhinatrematidae > Rhinatrema > Rhinatrema bivittatum. Next base: position 276,499,320 of record NC_042615.1, on the reverse strand, counting down.
ACGTGAGGCCATGGGGCCCCTGACTAGAATCCAGTGTTGGCTTGAATATCAGTCATGGTCTTGGTATAGCAGCAGTGTCTTGTGTTAAATATAAAAATTCACTTTATAAAATCCAACACTATGCTGCTTTCACACAATTTATCCAGACATAATGAATATGTAGGCCTCCGCTTGTGTCCTCTGTTTAAAGGGAGGCTGAGGATGCAGGTCCATCCTTAGCCAGGGGGAAGACTTACTTCTAGGCCCTTGAGGTTTTTAAACTTAGGCCTAGATTTATCAAAAAGCAGTAAATATTGCACGCGATATAAAAAGGGGTGCTCATTTCACCACTGGGGGAGGGGGGGGGGAGAGAGAGAGAGACCCTTGTAGTAGTTAGCTTTTTATGCTACTATAGGAAGCTCACCTAGTAACTCGAGGTGAGGTTTAGGTAGTAGTGTAGGGGTTAGGGGTCTCTTGTACATGCAGAGTGAGACGTACGAACAGAACAGTACAGTCTTGTGAAGATTTGATGTCCTTCAAAGTGAGGAAACTCAGACAATGATGAAATTTGTACAGTGTTCTCTCAGTGTCCTTTCAACCTAGCTTGATGGACTAAGTTTACAAATTTCCCGCCCCAATCCCTCCCCTTTTAAAAATTAGCATCGCACCATGTGTTATGGTACTTTTCGCATGTGAAAATGTCATAACACGAGTTGATAAATGACCCTGTTAGACTGATAAATCTTTCTCAAGACTCTAGAAAGTGCTTCAAAAGTGAGCTTTACTGAAATAAAACTTTTTAATCTGACAAACAGTATCTATCTATCTATATTTAATCCATTTTATATCCTATTTCCAGTTTGTTCAACTTCGTTCACAATATAACACATACACATCAATTAAACAAATAAAATACACAGTACATAAAACATACATTTATTCTTATAGCTCAGTCTGTATTATTTGTTTAGCATTTTATTTGTGTTTTTATGTAATTGTTATTTTAAAATTTTATATGTATCATTGTAAGCCCCCTTGACCTTTCGATTGTGTGGTTGATAAATAATAAATAATAAAATACAATAAAACATAATACATAGCACTTATGATAAAACATAATCAAATTAATAAAATAGAAAAATACAATGGCATAAACGCAGGAAACGCTTCAATAAATAAAATAGTGTTTAATTTCTTTTTAATCAGATTCATTGCTTACATCTAAAGGCAAATAATTCCAGGCTGCAGGTGCTGCTGTAGAAAATGCCTTAGTATGTGTTTCATGAAAAATATATTCAGTCAGAGACAGAGCAACTAATGATTTCTGAGAGGATGATGTCAAAAAACGATTTAGCACATACCACTGTAACCTGTCTGCCAAACAAGATGATTCAGAAAACAGTGCCTTATGATTAAGCACTAAAACATTACTCTTTGCTGACAGGCAGCTAATGAAGGCTTTTCATATATGGGCAATTTTATTTATTATTATTATTATTTATTTATAGTCCGCATTTTGGTACTTCAAAATGGATTTGCTTCTTCCATCTACACAGTTGTAGGCTAAGCATACAGGGTCTCTTGGCTTTTCTATTGCAGGATCTCCTAATGGGCAGGTTCTAGAGATTCCTATGCCTCTCCTTAGCAGGGCAATCTCCTTTCATTTCTTTTTCTTAGAATGAGTATTGTGTCAGTGCAAACCTCTGGTGCTATGGTGTACCACTTTTTGGCACATGGTTACTCTGACTGGAAGAGTCAGAATGAAAATTCTGGCTGGCCTGATGACTCAAGTGGCAAGTGCTATGTATTGCCATATGAAAGGTCCCCAGTTGGGTTTTCTACTAGCTACCTGGGTTGGCTGGGGCTCAGGATGTTGCAGAGGTGGTATTTCCAACCGCCAGGGGAGAGGGAATTGTGGTCATTGCCTAAGGGTTCACCTGGTGGCTTGATTCACGGCCCATGATTGCATGGCTCTGGAAGGATCCCTGGTGGATGGCCTCTGGACCAGGCCCATTGCTGTAATAATAAGTATGTTGGGGGTAGGGGATTTTAAATGAAGGGAAAAATTCCCAGGTAGTTGCAATTGAAGGCTTGTGGTGCCAGCTTTCAGCTCTGGTTCTGATTGAGCAGGAGGACATTGATATTTAATTTTATTTACATCATATTAACTCCTTACTTCACAAAAAACATGTCAAGATCACTATTGAGTGGTGTGGGCAGCAGGAAGCTAGCCAGGTAAAACCTCTCTGGCTAACTTGGGCCAGGATATTTGGCGAAGAACAAGACCTGCTAGATACACCCAGTGAGATTTAAAGTTAACTGAATAAGTTTACCCTGACATCTTTAGACCTGCTCTCCATGGCAACTGGATTTACCTGGTTAAGTGTAAGCCCTATCCCCACAACCCCTCCACGCTATCTCATTTTTCTATCCGGGTTAACTTTTTTAGCCAGATAATGACTTACCTGGCTAAAACTTACCCGTTCAGCAGGGCAGTAAATTAAAAACTTGTCCAAACCTAGTAGACAAACCCTTTCAATATTGACCTAATCCTTCATAAAGGAGACACATTAATTAGTGGGGACTCTAGTAGGTCACAACAAATGTCTCCAGATTTTGCCTACAATCAGCCACAAAAAATTAAAGGTTCTTCAACGTTCTGGTATGCTTTCTCCAGAAACATGATTTATTTTTAGAACAATGTTGATGAGGCAGATTTCATTTTTGGTTTTCATCTTCTCCCTAGTGATGGCTCCCATCGTATGTTGCATCATACTCTGTCTTTGCAAGAGCAGTCTGACCATCCTTCAAAACATTGTTCAACTTGAGGAGCCAGTGAACAACTCTTCCCCCCCCCCCCTCTAAAAACAAACAAAAATATTTGCTAAGATGTAGAGCTGTGCAAAATTCTTCAAAAGAGGTTTGCTAAACCTGGGGAAAGTCTGAAGTCTTGTTGAACCAATCTGACAAACATTTTTGAAGCAAATCTTTTGACTCTGCTTTGGATTTTTGAAACATCTGAAGCAGATTTCATTGAATTGGTGGATTTTCTTTGAAGATTTTTCAGAAGTCTGAATGAAATTTTGTGGAATCTTTTGGCAACCATACTGCTTTATCCTGGAATTTCTTTTGAAATCTCCCCAAATCAACAGATAAACATTTAAGAACATAAGAACATAAGAAATTGCCATGCTGGGTCAGACCAAGGGTCCATCAAGCCCAGCATCCTGTTTCTAACAGAGGCCAGAACCAGGCCACAAGAACCTGGCAAGTACCCAAACACCAAGAAGATCCCATGCTACTGATGTAATTAATTGTTCATCAACCAACCTCTTCCCTTCAATAATAATTCTATAACATATACCAATACAAGGGATGCTTGTGTCCTGGTATTACTTATGTACGGTGGCTATTGTTCAAGGACAGCCAATTTTATGGGTGTCCTTCTTTTTAGCTAAAAAGAAGGACACCCATAAAATTGGCTGTCCTTGAACAATAGCCACCGTACATAAGTAATACCAGGACACAAGCATCCCTTGTATTGGTATATGTTATAGACTGATGTAATTAATAGCAGTGGCTATTGATGGGCTTTCCCCAGAAAAATTGGGGGGGGATAGGCTTGAGCCATAATACAATTTGACAGATACAGTTTTGACTTTCAGTTGTTTGCACATCTCTAATAACATGTTAATAGCATCTTTTTAGATTTTATAAACTTTGCATTTCAGAAATATATTGCATAGACACTAATGGGGTGAGTGGCCACGCACTACGATTTCTAGTGTATGCTGCAGAGACAATAAAAGTTTATTTTTATATTGTTGCTGCTATTATTATAGTTTGGGAACACTAAGGTACAGGAAATTAGCATAAACCTAGACAAGGTATCTCATGAGAGTGAGGGGACTCAAAACTCATGAGATCCTGGAATAATTTTTGGACCACAGTTCTCACCTATTTAACCACTTTATCTTGTCAAAAACTGAAGATTGTCTTAGTGAATTAAGTACCAGCAAAGCTTGTTGGACTGACAGCACTGAAACCAAAGACCTGCATTTAATCACAGAAAAGATGTGAGCTAGTCCACAGTGCCTTGACAACATTCCTCAATCCTTCTCGTGAGGGATCACTTCTGGGCTGCCAGAGGTGTTCAGTTTTATGCCCTTTAATCCTTAGCCTCTCAACTGAGATTATCAGCAAAGATGTCAATTTGTGCCAACTGTACAAATGGCTTTTATGTTGTAGCTACTTGTCAACTGGAAATGAACTGAGGTCACAGCTCATTTCTTTATAGGTCAGGGGTAGGCAACTCCAGCTCTCAAGAGCCATCAAGTCTGCTTTCAGAATATCCACAATTAATAATCATAATTTATTTTCAAACTGTTGGGATTAGTTAGTTTGTATATTTTGGTGATCCTGAAAACTGAATCTGTTTGTTGTGCTTAAGAACAAGAGCTGCCATCCTCTGATATAGATCACAAACAGCCATTCACAATGGATTTAAACCAGCAGCACTGGCTGCTTTACTCAGGCCTAATCCATGCTAGTACTCAAGGTTTTTTTTCCTCCAGTAAAGCTGTTCATGAATGATTTACGTATATCTTTTTGTCCCCCTCCCCCTTTTTTTTTTCAAAAGGTAAAAGGAAAAGAAATCGGACCACAATAACAAGCCCCCAGGAAATGCAAGAATTAGGCATGCAAGCTGAAGACAGCTGAAGAGAACCCCCCACAGGAGCTGTGGAAGTTAGGGGGGAACTCATCTGTTTTATGATCATAGAGAGTTTAACAGAGTAAACATGGATCCATCAGTTTTAAACATGGGTAGAGATTTCTCCCTATGTCTTCCTATTGTGAGACCTATAAGTATTTGCACATGAGAGAGAATCTTTTAGGAAACTGATAATATAGCGGCTGGACCAGCTTTCCCCATCCAAGGAGATATAGTCAATAGGGCATAGTAGTGCACCGGCACATGCAAGTTATAAAATCTGATGGCTGCACACACATGAGTTATTTGTGTGTCATTACAACTGAAGAATGCAATGAATTAATTTATCTAGTGTAAGGAAAAAGTTTACCAAGGGCACGAGGACAACAGAGACAGTGCGTTTCTAATGAGCAAACCTTTATTTCTTATGCGCATAAGGAAGTCAGCTCCTAAGTTTGAGAGACTGACTTAATTAGATATCCAATTGAATGTACTTAAATACACTTTTGCCCAGGAAGTTAGTACAACCTCCTTTGATTTAAGATCACAAGGTGAAAAAACATTTGCTGACACTTCTAAACATCCAGAGAACACAATTACCCTTGATTTTATAACTCTTCATTTTCTCTTAATAAGCCTATCATGAGCCTGGGTGTTCTGCTTGATTCAACTTTCTCATTTAAACCACAGATTAGATCTATTAAAATAGGTTTCTTCAAACTTCGGTTGCTGGCTGTTTTACAGCATCTGCTATATCACACGTCTCAATCACACGTCTCAATGCTTATAGAACATCCCTCTGCAAATACCGTGAGCAAACCCACAACACAAAAAAAGACGACCATGCTAAAAGAATTCATGATTTACAGTTCAACTCAAATGCCCTTTTTGCATATGTAGCTGAAATGACCAAAACCAATACTACTCCCAATAATGACATAGACGCCGGAAATAAAAGTGACGAATTAGCCAAATTCTTTCACGAAAAAATAGCTAAGATCATGACTAGTTTCACAAGCAATAACCTCCCAACTAGAACCATACCTCAAAACCCACTGGCTACATTCAATTCATTTGAACCCACTGCCTCCCTAGAAATTGAAAATACTATTAAGAAAATGAAACCTGCCAAACACCCAAGTGACTCCATTCCTACGAAACATCTACTGGCCATCCCAGAAATCATAGCACCTCACATTGCTAACATTGTCAATTGCTCCCTTACCTCGGGTGAAGTCCCATCTGTGCTTAAACAAGCCATCATTAAACCTATACTAAAAAAGCCCAAAGCAGATGCCAATCTCCTAGCCAACTACCGACCTATTTCCAATCTACCTTTCTTGGCAAAAATTCTGGAAAAAATTGTTAACACACAGCTCACTGACCACTTAGAAAAACATAGTATCCTCTCACCTGCACAATTTGGTTTTCGTAAGCACTTAAGCACCGAAACCCTACTTATCTCCCTCACTAATTACATTCTTACCGGATTTGATAAAGGTCATTCATACCTCCTAGCCATGCTTGACATCTCAGCAGCATTTGATACTATTAATCATCATATTCTTATCACCAAACTCAAGGAAATAGGCTTAACAGATACCCCCCTACTCTGGTTTGAATCTTATCTACATGGTAGACAATACAAAGTCAACATTGGAAACAATGAATCCCAGCCATATAATATAAACCATGGAGTACTGCAAAGATCTGCCTTGTCTTCCACACTCTTTAATATATACATCCTTCCCCTCTGTCACCTCCTTACTGAACTTGGTCTCATATACTTCATTTATGCTGACGATGTTCAAATCGTCATCCCCATCTCTGACTCACTTAGTAGTGCCCTTAAGGCATGGGACACAGCCCTTGACTCTATCACCACACTCCTTACAAGCATTAACCTAGCCATTAACCCAGATAAAATGGAACTCATGATCATTTCCCTCCAGAAAGGCAATAACCACAGCCCATCCACACACATGCCTTCCCCCTCAATGACCTTTTCGCAAAATGTTAAAAATCTTGGTGTCATAATTGACAACCATCTTAACTTCAAAAAACACATTAATAACACTATAAAAGATGGTTACTTCAAGCTACATACCCTAAAAAAATTAAAACCCCTACTATACCAATGTGATTTCCGCACCGTACTGCAATCCCTTATTTTTGCTAAAGTCGACTACTGTAATGCCCTCCTTCTTGGCCTACCCAAGTCCACCATCCTGCCATTGCAAATGTTGCAAAACTCAGCAGCGCGCATACTCACTAATACACGTAAATCAGAACATATCACACCGATTCTCAAAGAGCTGCACTGGCTGCCCATTGCGCAAAGGATTATTTTCAAAACTTTATCATTGATACATAAGACCCTACACACTGAAGAAATGTCCTGGCTCAATGATGCCCTGCACTTCCACAAGCACACCAGACCACCTAGAATGCAACATGCTGCTACACTACACACACCCTCCCACAAATTAACTCTACTCCACGCAACCAAAATGCATGCCATGACCATAGCTGGGCCTTCACACTGGAACAGCATGCCCCCTGACCTATGTCTAGAAGTATGCCTGAAAAAATTTAAACAAAAACTCAAAACATGGCTTTTCATACAAGCTTTTACATAAATTAATCACCAACCTTTATAATCATTATTATTCTTATCGCAATCTCTCTCCCTCTCCATGAACCTCTCATACCTGCTCCACGAGACTTAACCTGCCAGTTAATATATTATTGCCTTAAATTTTGGTAGTTCTCTTACATATAACTCTCTTGTACAAGTTAATTTCTACCCTCTATCTTGCTTTCCTCATTCTTTGTATAGAACTGTCATTTATCTCAAGCTTACTTTTATCTCAAGTTTATTGTTATCTGTAAACTCTGCTGCGATTACCTGTATCTTGCTTTCCTCATCCCTTGTACAGAACTATTATTTACCTCAAGTTTAATAGTTATCTGTAAACACTGCTGCTATTGCATAGTGCTGTTGTGAGTTCCTGTTGAATGTAAACCGATGTGATGTTACTAAACGATTACCAGTATATAAAAGCCTCAAATAAATAAAATAAATACATAAATATATGATTTTCTTACAGTGGTACGAGCGATTATCTTCCCGCAATTGTAATAGTCTTTACATTGGACTACCTAAAATATTGACACATTCGATACAACTTTTGTTGAATTCAGCTGCAAGGCTTGTTTCTCACTCAAAGCATTTTGAGCACATTTCTCCTGTTTTATGCAGACTTAATTGGCTACCAGTAACTGATTGTATTGTATTTAAAATTGTTATGATAATCTTTAAGCTTCTTGCTTCAGATTCTTTGTATTGGCTTAATGCTTTATTACGGATTTACAAACCTGTAAGGTGTTTGAGATCATCCCAATTGAACCTTCTTGCCGCCACTACTACTATGACCTTGGTAAAGATCCGTGGCGCGGTAGCTAGCCCGAAGGGTAAAGCTCGGAACTGGAAGTGCTGATTCAGGACTTTGAAGCGTAAATAGCGCTGGTGATCCCGATGGATTGGGATATGTAAATAGGCTTCTGACAGATCTAGGGAGGTGAGAATCTCCCCTGGCTGTACTGAATTCTTGACAGACCGTAGAGTTTCCATGCGAAAGCTGGGGACCCATAGGTGTCGGTTGACTGACTTGAGGTCCAGGATGGGCCTGAAAGTGCCCTCCTTCTTGGGTACTATGAAATAAATGGAATAATGCCCAGAATTTATCTCTCCTGCAGGTACTGGGATTATGGCTTTTAGGGCCAGGAGCCTCTGTAAGGTCACTTCTAGTGCCGCTGCCTTGAGAGGTAAACAAGGAGATTCCACAAACTTGTTCGGCGGAAGCCGAAGGAAATCCAGGTAATATCCTTCTCGGATGATGGCGAGGACCCACTGGTCCGAAGTGATCTCGACCCACCTGCGGTAGAAGAGGGTTAGCCTGCCCCCTATGGCTGCAACCCCCAGCTGGGTCGACTGATTGTCATTGTGGGGTGCGGCCGGGGCCAGAACCCGAGCCAGTTCTCTTCTTGTTGTGCCTAGTCCGAAAGGACTGGTTCCTGGCCTGTGAACGAGGTGCTCGATAGCGAGTCTTGTAAGGGTTGAAGCGTTGCGAAGTTCTACCTCCGGATGGTCTAGCAAAAGGACGCTGGCTCCTCCTCGGCCTGTCTTCTGGTAGACAGGGTACTAGAGAGGCACCCCATTTAGTAGCCCAGTTCTCGAGATCGTTGCCGAACAGTAGGGAACCCTTAAAGGGCATTCTTGTGAGGCGCGTCTTGGAGGAAGAGTTGGCAGCCCAGTTGCGTAGCCAGAGCTGTCTCCTGGCTGCCACCGAGGATGACACTCCCTTGGCTGCCGTACGGACCAGGTCGGAGGCTGCGTCAGTGAGGAACGCGAGAGCTGATTGCATGTCTTCTCCCGGGGTGTTGTTTCTTGCTTGCGATAAACAGGAACGCGTCACCATGGTGCAGCAGGTCGCGATTCAGAGGGACATGGCTGCCACCTCGAAGGCTTGTTTCAGAATGGTGTCCATGCACCGGTCATTTGTATCCTTGAGGGCTGCTCCCCCCTCAACCGGAATGGTGGTGTGCTTCACTATTGCGTTAACTATGGCGTCTACCTTAGGGCATGCCAACAGCTCCTTGGACGCCGGGTCCAGAGGGTACATGCCTGCCAAGGCCCGACCCCCTTTGAATGAGGCCTCCGGTGCCTTCCATTCCAGATCGATAAGCTGCTGTGCTGCTTGTAGGAGGGGAAAATGGTGAGCCGGTTGGTGCAGGCCCTCTAACAGGGGGTTCATTTTAGGGTCCCCTGGGGCATCCTGGCCTGGAATGGCCAGTTCCGATAGGCATTGTGAGACCAGGCCTGAAAGGTCCTCTTTCCGAAAGAAGCGCCGCATGGTCCAATATGGCTCTATCTCCGAGGGAAGTCCACCTTCCTCGGGAGGCTCCTCACTTACCTGGGAGCAATCCGAATCCCCATAATCGGGGCTGTCGGATGGCGAGTGGCCGCGCCAAGGTCTCGAGGGTCCAGGGCTCTCTTATGCTCCATTCGCCTGATATGCGGTGTCGCCCAATGAAGCGTGCCGAACAAGTGCGCTTAACAGCATGCGTCTATGAACGGGTGTCTGAGAAATGTTTGCTTATATACGGGCGTCTTATAAAGTGCGCCTATCCACAGGCGTCTTATAAGTGTGCGCCTAGAACTGGGCGTTTGTACAATGCGCTAACAGCGTGTGCCTATCGTGTGCGCTAACAATGTGCGCCTATCGCCGAAGATGAGTAGGCAGGCAAAAAGGCGACCTCCTTGGCGTGCTGCCTCGCAGGCAGGCCCAGTTAGTCCACACTTCCTCGGAGACCAAGAAAGATGTACGCCTTACCTTGTCTTCGGCGCTTCTCGGCTGCGACCCGGGCGGTCTCTGGCTGCGGGGGGAGAGGGTGACTACCTTCACCACCGCGCATAAGGAAGTGCACCCGCTGCCTCTAGGCCGCGCCCGCACTCGTCTCGCTCGGGGGCCAAGTCCACGCCGGGACCGAGGCTGCCTCCAGGCCGTGCCTGAACTCGTCTTGCTCGGGGGCCAAGCCGCACCCGAGCCCTTCTCACTCGGGGGCTAGGTCCCTGCCGCGACCGACCACTGGACCGAGGCTCTTGCTTCCGAGGGACCACGGAAGTCAGCTCGGGAAACTCAACTGGGTGAGTGACCACCTGGTATCACCCCAGGAGTGCGGGGCTCGTCTTCAGTAGTCTTCTATGAATTTAGTCGTTAGAATTTGGAAACACGCTCAGCGAGCGTGAGGTAGCTCCAAACTGCTTTGGAGACGGAAATTACTGATTTGCTACACTTCCTGTGGGGATATATGTACCCGTGCTGACGTCAGATCCGTCTCCAACTGCTAGCACGAGCACACTATACCCACTCGTTTTGAGTCCATCTGCTACACGCTAGGAAATTATTATTACTCCATTTTAGCATTGTCACAAGGGCAGGACAATAAACATCTTTGTTTTATATAGAGATCAGAGTTTCTCCTCTCTGCAGGTCAACTGCACCACAAACATTTCCAGGAATGTCTCATCCCAGGGGAATAGTTCTTGTTTGGACTCTGTCAGAGCAGACATAATTCTTATTTTGATATTTTTTAAGGGGCTATTTGAAAATATAAACAGCAGTGAGTTATTCTAACACATGATTTTTATTGTAATGGGTAAGTTACTGGTCACAGGGCTTTCTTGTGGATTTTTGTTTTTTAATGCAGTACATTCCTCTTTCTGATGCAAGCAAAATTACAAAGAACAGCACCTTGTACTTGTAAAGGAAGTCACACCGTTTGTGGCTTTGTCTCCAATTGCTTCAGTAGAACTATGGAAGAAAAAAAAATCTTTTTGGCAGACACTTCTAGGCTGAAATCTGCTGTTGTTTTGGCTGCCCAGATTCAAGAAAGGGGCTTTGAGCAAAGAAGCATCTTAAGAGTTACCGTAGAAGTAAGCTCTGGGGGGTCTAATGTTGAAAATACCTGGGCAAAGAGAGGCTCCCCGGCAGAGATTAAGGAGAGGCTTCCTGCAGCTGAGATGTGAAGAGAGAGGGTGTTTCCTGCCACCACAGTGATGAGGGAAGGAGGGAGGTCAATTGCATAACAAAGGCAGGCCCCTGTGGTCACGGGAGAGGAGACAAAGGTGGAGACGCAGCTCCAGCTGCACAAAAAGCAAATGTAAAGAAGTGAGCAGAGAGGCTTCCCTTCTGCTAAATGAACTGCTGCATGCCTGATAGTGATCACAGCGGCTCTGCAGGTATGGGGGCCGCTGCGATCAACACTAGTCACGTGACTGACCTGACCGGCCCACCGGGGCATGCCCGAAGCCCCAATAGGACAATTCGCCCCACAAGCCTGACCAGCCCACAGTGGCAAGCCCGAACCCCCGAAAAGCCAATCCGCCCCTGCATAGGATCCATTGTTAAAAATAAGTTCCTTTTAATGCCAATACCATTGCGCCATCTAGTGGCCAGTAGGACCACATGGACTTCAGCTTATCACTGCGTGGCATGAGAGTTTCACAATGGAGTAAACTGTGTGATCTGAACATTTAGGTTTTGACGTAACAGTTTTGACACAAATCCTTTGACATTTTCCATCATTGTAGCTGCTCCATCGGTGCAAAGACTTATTTATTTATTTATTTATTTATTTATTTACGTACTGATTTTATATACCGTCATTCGGTGTAGCCATCACAATGGTTTACAACAGTAATAAAAATACAATAAAATAAAATTACAATAAAAGAAAATACATTAAAATTGGATGAGCATAAAATCAATATAGTAAAATAAAAATTACAGTAAAACAATATAAAATAGCATGTAAATGAATGGCATATTTAGTACCTAAAAATAAATCTTAAGATATTAAAACATGGATGTTAGTGTGTTTGAGTAGGTTGGTTAGACTCATTGAATGCCGTCGTGAAGAGCCAGGTTTTAATCTTTCTTAAATATGTTTAAGTTTTGTTGTAGGCGTATATCTGTGGGTAGTGAGTTCCAAATCTTTGAACTAGCAAGAGATATAGCACATTCTCTTACTTGCGTAAGCTGTGCTGATCGTACAGATTGGATAGAAAGGAGGCCTTTGTTCGCTGAGCGTAAGTTCCTTTGAGGTACATGTATTTTAATTGCCGTGTTAAGCCAATCCGTGTGCTCTCCATACATGATTTTATGGATGATTGTTAATATTTTATACTCTATTCTATATTTTATTGGTCGCCAGTGCAGGGAAATCAGAACATGTTCTTCTTTCTTGGTACTGGTTAGGATTCTGGCTGCTGAGTTTTGTAGTATTTGAAGTGGTCAAATTGTAGATGATGGTAATCCAAGTAAAAGCGAATTGCAGTAGTCAATAATGGAAAAGATGAGCAGTTGCAACACTGTTCTAAAATTGTCAGGATTAAGGAAAGGTTTTAGCCTCCTTAAGGTTAATAGCTTGTAATAATCCTCTTTGATTGTTTTTGCAATGTGTGTCTTAAAGTTCAGCTCTCTATCTATCATTATTCCCAGATCTTGAACATACGGTACAGGGTAGATTTCAGTTTTACGATCTTCCATTTTTAGTGGTGGTAAGAGAGATGTAGTTGATTTTCTATTTAGAATTATAGTTTCCGTTTTGTTTAATGAGTCTGATATGAGTTAGTAGTTGTTTAATGATAGATAGAAACATAGCAGCTTTATTATATGTTGCTTCAATAGAATCATTAATGGCAATGAGGATTTGAATATCATCAGCGTATATGTAGTGTGTAAGTCCAAGACCAGTAAGTAAATGACAGAGGGGAAGCATGTATATATTGAAGAGTGTGGCAGAGAGTGATGAACCTTGGGAACACCTATTGTGAGTTGAAATTTTCTTGAGAGTGAACTATTGATTTTTACTTGGAAATTGCAGTTTGACAGATAAGAGGAAAACCATTGTATTGTCTTATTTGTAAGCCCAATTTCTATAAATTGTTGTAAAAGGATAGACTGATTAACAGTATCAAAAGCTGCGGAAAGATCTAGTAACACTAATAAATAATTTTGTCCTTTATCAAATCCTCAAAGTATGGTATTGTTTAATGTGACAAGCAAAGATTCCATGCTGTAGTGCTTCCTGAAGCCGAACTGAGATGGGTATAATATATTCTTTTTTTCAAGGTGTTCTGTCAACTTGTGCAGTTTTTTCACTGGACCCCGTTTCCTTTAAGATACTCATCTGTTAAGTAGAATATTCCATCTCCTGTTGCATGCAGAGGAAGTTCTTTGCAGAAAAAATAATGATTTTTAATACAGTCCTCATTAACAAGGTGCAAAATGCAATAGCCATGAATTGTACACAGCTGCCAAAGTCTGTTGACTCATAGACATGAAGTGAAAATGTTCCTGCTACATGCAGTTTATCAGCGTCATTTCTGTGCAGGGCCAGAAATGATCCACCCCAATTCATTCAGTCTCCCATCGTTGAATCACATCCATATGGTTATATGCTTTTCTTTTCTTTGAAAGTACAAAATGTGTACGTGTACTGAATGTGGGGTTACATTTGCTATCCTCCAGACTTCAGGTACAATGGATGATTTTAATGATAGGTTACAAATTTTTAATAATAGGTCTGAAATTTCATTTTTTAGTTCCTTCAGAACTCAGGTGTATACCATCCGGTCCAGGTGATTTACTGCTCTTCAGTTTGTCAATCAGGTCTACCACATCTTCTAGGTTCACCGTGATTTGATTCAGTCCATCTGAATCATTACCCATGAAAACCTTCTCCACTACGGGTACCTCCCCAACATCCTCTTCAGTAAACACCGAAGCAAAGAAATCATTTAATCTTTCCGCGATGGCCTTATCTTTTCTATATGCCCCTTTAACCCCTCGATCATCTAACGGTCCAACTGACTCCCTCACAGGCTTTCTGCTTCGGATATATTTAAAAAAGTTTTTACTGTGAGTTTTTGCCTCTATGGCCAACTTCTTTTCAAATTCTCTCTTACAGGCCGATATAGTACGGACGCGGTAGAAAGAGTGCGGCAGTGCCGGGCGCACCCGCGTTTGCCGCTCGCACCCGCGTTTGCTGCGCGCACAGTTCGGATGACATACCACTCGATACAGTATTTACATGGCATGCAAATGCCAGCCGCGTCCAAAGCGTGTCCAAGAAGCGTCCATGAAGCGCAATCCATTTTACTGTATAGGCGCTATACAGCGCCTATACAGTATCCTGGGTGCGCTGGTACCTGTCATTTCAAATGTCATTTCAAATGATGTTTGAAATTACAGGTACCAGGAAGTGGATGGTTCTCCTGGCACCAGCAAGCCCTAGTAGCCGGCGATTGGAGGCAGGGAGCACAACAAAGCACCCTCCTTCGGACGGACAAGAGAGACGAAATTTCAGTCCCAAACCAAACCAACCCAATCCACAGAAAAAAAAAATGCTTCTCACACTTAGCCTCCCAGTCCCAAACCAACCCAATCCACAGAAAAAAAAATGCTTCCCGCACTTAGCCGCCCAGTCCCAAACCAACCCAATCCACAGAAAAAAAAATGCTTCTCACACTTAGCCGCCCAGTCCCAAACCAAACCAACCCAAGCCAAGCCCCAGCAGAGAGAGACGAAATTTCACAGTCCCAAACTTTCCCCCAGCCCCCGCTCACCTGCCCTGGCCGCGGCCATGCAAGCCCCCAGCAGCAGCAGTAGAAAGGCCATGACCTCCAACGTTCAGCCGGTCACAGTGTGTGCGCATGCGCCTTCGCTACCTTGGGCGCCCATATTGGACCTACAGGCATGCACGTATTCACCTTCGCCGGCGGGGCTGCTGAAGCTGCTCTCTCTCGCCGCCCTTCTACTTCTACTGCTGCTGCTGGGGGCTTGCGTGGCCGTGGCCAGGGCAGGTGAGCGGGGGCTGGGGGAAAGTTTGGGACTGTGAAATTTCGTCTCTCTCTGCTGGGGCTTGGATTGGGTTGGGTTGGGACTGGGCGGCTAAGTGCGAGAAGCATTTTTTTTCTGTAGATTGGGTTGGGACTGGGCAGCTAAGTGCTAGAAGCATTTTTTTTCTGTGGAATGGGTTGGTTTGGGACTGGGGGCGGCTAAGTGCGAGAAGCTTTTTTTTTCTCTGTGGATTGGATTGGTTTGGGACTGGGCGGGTAAGTGCGAGAAGCATTTTTTTTTCTGTGGATTGGGTTGGTTTGGGACTGGGCGGCTAAGTTCACCACACTAACGCCAGGGTCAGGGTAGGCGGTAAATTAGCAGGTTAAACGCGTGGCAAAACTGCAGGTTAAAAAGGCGATAGTCAGGGCTGTTAGCTTGTCTTATCAATGTCTTACATTTAACTTGCCAATGTTTATGCTTTATCCTATTTTCTTCTGTTGGATCCTTCTTCCAATTTTTGAATGAAGTTCTTTTGGCTAAAATAACTTCTTTCACCTCCCCTTTTAACCATGCCGGTAATCATTTTGCCTTCTTTCCACCTTTCTTAATGTGTGGAATACATCTGGACTGTGCTTCTAGAATGGTATTTTTTAACAATGACCACGCCTCTTGGACATTTTTTACTTTTGTAGCTGCTCCTTTCAGTTTTTTTCTATCAATTTTTCTCATTTTATCAAAGTTTCCCTTTTGAAAGTTTAGCACGAGAGCCGTGGATTTGCACACTGTTCCTCTTCCAGTCATTAAATCAAATTTGATCATATTATGATCACTATTGCAAAGCGGGCCCACCACCATTACCTCTTTCACCAAGTCCTGTGCTCCACTGAGAATTAGATCTAAAATTGCTCCCTCTCTCGTCGGTTCCTGAACCAATTGCTCCATAAAGCTATCATTTATTCCATCCAGGAACGTTATCTCTCTAGCAAGTCCCGATGATACATTTACCCAGTCAATATTGGGGTAATTGAAATCTCCCATTATTACCACACTACCAATTTGGTTAGCTTCCCTAATTTCTCTTAGCATTTTACTGTCCGTCTCACCATCTTGACCAGGTGGACGGTAGTATACTCCTATCACTATAGTCTTCCCCGACACACAAGGGATTTCTACCCATAAAGATTCAATTTTGTATTTAGTCTCATGCAGGTTGTTTATCCTGTTGGACTCTATGCCATCCTGGACATAAAGCGCCACACCGCCTCCTGGATGCTCCTCTCTGTCATTGCGATATAATTTGTACCCCGGTATAGCACTGTCCCATTGGTTATCCTTTTTCCACCATGTCTCTGAGATGCCAATTAAGTCTAGGTCATCATTCAATGCTATACATTCTAATTCTCCCATCTTACTTCTAAACTTCTGGAATTAGCATACAAACATTTCAAAATTTGTTTTTTGTTTGTATTTTCATTCTGCTTTTTAATTGATATGGATAAGTTAGAATTTTTTAGCTCAGGTGAGTTTTTAGTTACAGGCACTTGGACTAATTTTCTTATTATTGGAACCTCACTGTCGGGATGCCCTAATTCTAATGCATCATTAGTATCCTTTGAAGATACTTCTCTCCGAACCATGCGCTGCTGAGTGACTGTCGGCTTTCCCCTTTGTTCTAGTTTAAAAGCTGCTCTATCTCCTTTTTAAAGGTTAGCACCAGCAGTCTGGTTCTACCCTGGTTAAGGTGGAGCCCATCCCTTCGGAAGAGACTCCCCCTTCCCCAAAAGGTTCCCCGGTTCCTAACAAAACTGAATCCCTCTTCCTTGCACCATCGTCTCATCCACGCATTGAGACTCCGGAGCTCTGCCCGCCTCTGGTGACCTGCGCGTGGAACAGGGAGCATTTCAGAGAATGCTACCCTGGAGGTTCTGGATTTAATCTTTCTATCTAAGAGCCTAAATTTGGCTTCCAGAACCTCCCTCCCACATTTTCCTATGTCGTTGGTGCCCACATGTACCACGACAGCCGGCTCCTCCCCAGCAGTGTCTAAAATCCTATCTAGGTAACGCGTGAGGTCCGCCACCTTCGCACCAGGTAGGCTTGTTACCAGGCGATCCTCACGCCCACCAGCCACCCAGCTATCTACATTCCTAATAATCGAATCACCAACTATGATGTTGGCAGTAGGCCTTGGGGAGATATCCTCAGAGCGAAAGAACAATGCATCACCTGGAGAGCAGGTCCTTGCTACAGGATCCTTTCCTGCTGCACCCGGTTGATGCTCTCCCTTCATGAGACCTTCTTCCTCCAAGGCAGCACCAGGGCTGCCAGTCTGAAGTTGGGACTTGGCTACTATGTCCCTGAAGGTCTCATCTATATACCTCTCTGTCTACCTCAGCTCCTCCAGGTCTGCCACTCTAGCCTCCAGAGATCGGACTCGTTCTCTGAGAGCCAGGAGCTCTTTGCATCGCATGCACATGTACAACTTCTCACCGGTGGGTAAAAGTCATACATGTGACATTCGATGCAAAAGACTGGGAAGCCCCCCCTCTTGCTGCTGGACTGCTGCCTTCATCTCAATTTTGATCAGTTCCTAGTTAAGATTTAGGTTGCTATGGGAGTAGGAATGTGTCTAACATCCTTTAAATGTATTAGTGAATTCACTATATGTCTGGTAGTGGCCTACCGGGGTCTGATCGAATTCTCAATAAAGTTTTTGTTGATGGGTTTTTTTGTTTGTTTGTTTGTTTTTTTGTGAAAGTGGCACCTGCCTATAAATTAAAGGATGAGCTAGGGGTGGGTGGGCGAGGGGTGAGAGGGTTGTGAAATACAAACAGTCTAACTTCAGTTAGTCAGCCAGAGTGACTCACTGCTCTCTTGATTAACAAATGTTGGTACGTATTCAAACCCAATCACACTACTTCAACACCTTTCCAAGGTGAGTAACTGAGCTGAACTTTTCAACCTTTTTACTTAGGTATATACTGCTCCTAGCTTATTTCTAGCTTCTGGCTACTTTTTTTTTTTTTTGGGGGGGGGGGGAGGGGGTTTGTGGGTTTTAAAAAAAAATACAAACACTCAGTTTGTATTAAATACAAACACTCAGTTCTGCAGACTTTTAAAAATAAACACACTACCTACTGCTTACTAGCTACCTTATTGACTGACTATTTAAAAATACAAAGCCTAACTTGTTTATTCACTGCCTTTCTGACTATTAAAAGCACAAACACACAAACACACTAAATAATGGGCCGGATTTTAAATGCCCTGTGCGCGTAAATCCGGCCGGATTTACGCATGCAGGGCACTCGCGTGCCGGCGTGCCTATTTTGCATAGGCCGCTGGCGCGCACACAGTCCCGGGACGCGCGTAAGTCCCGGGGCTTCGTAAAAGGGGCGGGGCGGGGGTCAGGGGGCGGTTCGGGGCGGGACCGGGGGCGTGGTGCCGGCCCGGGGGCGTGGTCGAGGCCTCCGGACCAGCCCCTGGGTCGGATGATGGCGCGCCAGCAGCCCGCTGGCGCTCGCAGATTTAAAGCAGGCGTAAATCTGCCAACAAAGGTAGGGGTGGTTTAGATAGGGCTGGGGGGGTGTTAGGTAGGGGAAGGGAGGGGAAGGTGCGGGGGGTGGAAATAAAGTTCCCTCCGAGGCCGCTCCGATTTCGGAATGGCCTCGGAGGGAACAGGCAGCGCGCACCCCCTTGCGCGCGCCGACCCCGGATTTTATAAGATACGCGCGGCTATGCGCGTATCTTATAAAATCCAGCGTACTTTTGTTCGCGCCTGGTGCGCGAACAAAAGTACGCGCTCGCGCAAATTTATAAAATCTACCCGAATATTCCCAAATAGTTAACTTTGCCCCAATACTTTTAAAAGAGACAATGTCCCAAGCAAAAACTTACTGATTCCTTTCAGCCACCAACAATGTTTAAAGTAATGAGTAGAATATACACGGGTTTCAATGCAGTCTAATTATTATAAAAGTATGTTGATGCACATAAATGTCATCGGGTATATGTTATATTGAGGCAATAAGAGAATACTGTGTGTATGGATACAGGTTTTATAATGGGAATGAGGGATTTATGTATGTGTGTGAATGAGATATGAATGAGGAAGGATGGTTGATAGATATTGGTACTGAATTCATAGTTACTTTTTACATTTATGCAACATTTGAATAATATTAAAAGTATTTGTACTATTAGAAATACATGGCTTTGAACATAAATAAAGATAGATTGAAAAGTTCAAAAATTTGTTAGTAACGTGTATAAATAGATGAGCATCAATACATTGACTGTCCATATAGTTCTACAGTGCTGAGTGACAATTTAGAAGCAGTATTTCTTTGGGAAGGGTGTGAATACATTGTTCATAACAATAAGGGCCCCATCTGGCAATTTGCATCGTTGCCCAATTGATGTGGGGCTAATAAAGCAGGAACCATGGCAGACCCAGAATGATTTCACTATTTGCCTGGGGCAAAACGTAGAGGCTGATTTGTTCTACATATAAAATCCCAGTTTGCATGGTCAATGGTACTGTGATCTTAGTAATCTGACCAGGCAGGGAATCTCTCTGAATGGAGCATTTTGAAAGCAGGGAATTCAAGGGAATTGTGGACCAGAGCCTCATGGATAAAGCTACCTCCAGCACTGATGTCCAGAAAGGCAAGAGCATAAACAAAGATGTTCTCATGAGACAGATGTTGTTCTGGGTCAGGCAGACATCCAAGCTTGCCATCCAGACAGTTAAACGTTTTCTCCAATCAGTCCTCAAGACAAAGATTCTTTAAGTTTGAAATTATTTATTGTACAGGTAAATTCTACTTACAATTGTTGCATCTCAAATGTAAGCCCCAGGGCCAAGATCTTTGGTAACTGGAGACAGGGTAGCAGGAAGGAGAAGGAGGTCTCTTGCATTGCAGGAGTTAGTTATGGTAGAGGTAGGGAGCTTGAGGGATATGAGTCTGATTTAGTCTTCAGACGAAGGCAGTAAGAGAAAAGATAAAAAAATTGATCATTTCAGGGAGTTTTACAGAGCACTGCTGGCTCAGAAGCCCGCATGGGCAAGACTGAGCTCTCGTGGAGAACTGCTAAAGGAAATGCCTCCACAAGCTGGGGGCAGGGAGCAAGGTCCAATGGCAGCGAGCCTAAGAACCATGTGACATGGGGGAGCATGAAGGGCAGTTCCTTGAGCCTATAAGGCACCTAGGAAGACTCAAATTAGATTGAGGGGCATTCAAGCTCTTCCAATAGTGAGAGAACGTGGAGGGGGGGAGGGAACTTCTCTTAAGGGCAAAGGCTCCTCTTAAAGGCAAGGCTCACAGACTTTTATCATGGGTTACAAAAAGTGTTTCAGTATCAAGAATCCTCAAAAGGGAAGACTGCACTAAACACAGTTAAACTACAGTATATAGTACAGATACAAACATGTACCCACTGCTGGAGACAGAAAAGATGTACTGGAACTAGCAGTTATGGAGAGATTAATGTTGGGAATAATGGTGCCTGCAGCTCAAATTGCATCCGACACTGGTTAAGAAAGCCTCTTCAGCTTCTGGGATCCCCATTATATCTCAGAGGCAGAGGCAAGTGGAACATGGGCATGGCAGGTGAGAAGATGCGTGCCGGAGCAGGCGCTGATGCAGGCCGAGCCACAATTCCCTGAAGATATCCGGACATGGTATTCAGGTGATCCTGCTACTGTTGAAGCTTGTGTGCTAGGCCAGCAATGGCAAAGGAAGGTGGCGAGTCTACCAAGCTCATGGACTCAGCAACCTGTAAAAGATAGGGGGTGTGTGACCCCTTAGTGCTGTGGCGTAGTTGACGCAACCTCGAGGGCAAGCCCCTGAGGCCTACACCAGCAGCTGGCGAACACGCCCTGTACTGGGACAGTCTGGAGCTTCATCTTTACCAGCCGCCTCCTCTGCAGGTTGAGCCCTTGGATTCTGGCAGCCGGCATGACCTAGGCAGGTCCCTAGGGCAGAGACGAAATTTAGAGTCCTGAGACATATCAGAGATAGAGTAGACATCAGGCTTATGAGAGTCAGAGGAAAGCCAAGATTGGGGCAGGCAGTGGGCTAGAATGGTCAGATCCAGGCAAGGGGTGAGGTCCAGGCAGCAGGCAAACTTAGTTGGGTCCAAGCAAGTGGTCAAGATTCGAAGTGACAAGCCGAGGGTGGACCTGGACACACAGAAGACACTGGATGAGACAACAAGGAAGACAAGCTAGATGGGCTGGACTAGAAGGCAAGACTGAAAAAGGCTGGACTGGAAGGCAAGGCTGGAGAAGGCCGTACTGGAAGAGAAGGCAAGACAAAGCTGGGAACACTGGAATGCTGTAGCAACTCACTCTGCTAGGCAGGAGACCCATTGCTGAGGTGAGGAGGGAAGGTCTCGGAAGCCCTTATATGGGCTGAGGCACTGATGTCATCGGTGGGCGCTGTGGGCATTTTCCCACTCTGGGCACTTTAACTAGTACGTGGTCTGGCATGCAAATGTCTAGGGAGGATTGGAGGAGTTGACAGTGATGGCAGTGCCTGTGCCGCATGAGCCTGGCGGCATCCTTCTGCAATCTGACAGCCAGCTGCTGGCGGTGTCGGTGGCAAGTTCGGTGGCTCACAGAGCCTTCCCATGAGCCACAAATCCTAACTGTGTTGTAGCCCTCGGACTGGCATCTGGGGCCTGGAAGGCAGAAGCAGTGTATTAGTGGAAGTGGGCCCAACTGGCAGTGTTGAGGACACAGCAGGACTCATAATTGGGTGTTTCATTGCTCTTGGAATATCATCTCGGGCCTGGAAGGCAGCAACAGTGTATTTGCAGAACTGTGGCCCAGCTCACAGCATTGGGGGACACAGCAGGACTCAGCATTTGATTTGTAGAGGCCTTTGGAATGACATCTGGAGCTTGGGAGACAGCCGTAGTGTGTTAGTGGAAGTGTGGCCCAACTGGCGGTGTTGGGGACACAGCAGGACACAGCATTGGGTGTGTGGTGGCCCTTGGAATGGCATTTGGAGCTTGGGAGGCAGTTGCAATGTGTTAGCAGAAGTGTGGCCCAAATGACAATGTCGGGGACACAGCAGGCAGATGCAGTCAGTCACTGGATATTGCATGTAGGCCTCATTGCTGGTATTTGAGGCATCAATTCACAAAATAAACCCACACACTAATCAATTGTTTTTCTCACTGAACGAAAAATATCTGAAACATTTTTTTAAAAAACATTTTTGAATACCATTTTTTAATTACACCTCAGTGTCCCCCTTGTTATTAAAAATTTTTGTGAAGTGTCAGATGATGCTTCATATAATTCCCAGAACACCAATCCTTGGTGTCTGGCTCAATTTAGTGTTATAATCATGAGCACCACCTTCCACCACTTTTTAATTTTTACAAAGAAGTATTTTATTGAAATGCTGTTTTTTATTATTTATTAAAAATCAGTGTTGCTTAACCCACTTAAATCTTTTGTCTTTTAGCTTATTATTTTTAACTTTAAATTGTTAAATTGTTAACTACTCAGTCCCTTTAAACATTTTTGTATATATACGAAGAAGGTTAAAACCAAATTAGAACACTGTGTGCTGAACCAAAGGTTTCAGGTCACCGATCCCCAAAGAGACAGGAAATAACTTAGCTTTCATTTGTTGTTCAAAGCACGGATTATTTTCAGTGGCACTTGCCCCAACAAGGCCCGGTTTCGACGAGTCTTCCTCAGGAGGATCCACTCAAATTATATCCAAAATGATTATAACATTTGATTCATAACGAGCTCGTCTAAACGCTGCTCCCTCTGTTTCCGTCTTCAAAAAAAGATGGCGAACCCCTTCACAAAAATTTTTAATAACAAGGGGGACACTGAGGTGTAATTAAAAAATGGTATTCAAAAATGTTTTTTAAAAAAATGTTTCAGATATTTTTCGTTCAGTGAGAAAAACAATTGATTAGTGTGTGGGTTTATTTTGTGAATTGATACATGGGTTACCCCCACTTTGTGTGGATGGTTATTGGTATTTGAGGCATGGCAGGCAGACAGGCAGAACAGCTACAGGACCTTCAAACAGTTTTCATTCATCTTGCCACTCTCATGGCAAATCTGGAAACTCAAGCAAAGGCAGATTAATTTTCAGGAACACAAGCTTCTCCATCAGGTGTGGTGACATCCTTGAGTGATGAGGGCTCACGATGTCTCCTGTTATCGAAAGCACTCTTTCACTGGACATCTTCATTGGTGGGCAAGAGAGATAGCGCTGAGCTACTCTCGCTAGGTCTGGCCAGGCAGTGGACTTGTGGAACCAATATGCCAGCACATTTAGGTCCATGTCCTCTGCGAGATGGCATGTAATAGAGATTTGAACTGCCATTTCCTTTGCTTGTGTTGGACGTGTGTCTTTCTTCCTAGCTGCTTTCATGATCGCCTGGGACAGAAGTGAAGATTGTTTTGGAACAATCTTGCTTTGATGTTTTATGTTTGATGATGGAGGCGGGAGTGCTAGATGTCGAGGACAGAGTGCTACTCTAACTTTCACTGCTGTCTGTGTCTGACTTGCCAAATAATGGTGTTTCTGCCTGTGCTACATCCTTTCTCTGCCTCACTGTCTGGCGCTCTGTCAGACCTCCTCTGTCAGCATGCTCTTCATGTGTGTCAGATTGCTGGCCTGTAGGGCGAGTCTCGTTTTTACACTCTGATCACATAATGTAGAGAGGATGTATTGGGGGTTTCTGGTCAGAGATCCTAGTCTCTCTGTCACCTGCTTTTCCAAAGACCCCAGACAGCACAACACCTTAGCTCTCATTCCTGTTGAAAGCCCTCCAACATGTCTAACAGGATGTTTCCTAAAGGGCTGACATCTCCCAAGGTGACACTTGTGGCACTCAAGCTCCTCTGTAGCATCCTTAAAGGGCTTCAGGTTTTTCACAAGCTGTCTCATGACTGACCAGTCATGATGGTCTAAAGGAGCCTGCTCACCTATCTCCATGTCCAGAGTCAGATCATGTAGGGGTGTCTGCTGCTCCACTAGCCTCTGCCGCATCATGTAGGTAGAATTCCAGGGGGTCCCCACATCTTGAGTGAAACGCTTGTGAGGGTTCTCAAAATCCTCCTACTTTTCAATGGCGAAGCTGCCCCGCCATCACACTTTGGTGGAATTGCCCAGCTATTTTCCTATACTTTTCAAGAAACCATGTAGGTAGACAAGCCCCAGGCCCTCCCTCACTGCTAGGTGTAGAGTTTGAGCAAAGGATCGTACACCCAGATATCCCCTGTCAGATGCTGCCTCTACCATGCTAGAGCCATTGTCAGTGACAAAGAACCCTGTATTTAGACTTCTGGCACTCTGATCCACCTGCCAGCCCACGAGCATTTCTCTAATGGCTCCTAAAATACTGGCAGAGGTATGGTCCCCATCCGCCAGGTGAGTGTGCAGCAAAACCCACCTGCACCCTGGTACTCTGTCCCCTGTGGAGCTGCTGCCTGCCCCTGCCTCAGCCAGGTCCCACCAATGTGTCATCAGGGAGAGGAAGGAGTGTGAGGCATTTGTGCATGTCCAGATGTCGCTAGTGAAATGCGCACTGCCCCCCGGTGCCTTCGACAGCAGTGCCTGGATGCGACTACGGCAACGATTTTACAAACTGGGGATGACCTCATTTGAAAGTGGATTTGTCGCTAACATCTGAAAACCACGTTCTCCACTGCCTGCAGGGGTTGATCATCTCGCCAATGCTCCTGTGGTCACCACTTTGAATGCTACCTGCCTCTTTCCCTGTGAAAGCGCTACCAAACACCACCCCATTTCCTCCACTGTGGGCTGCTGTCACTTCCGACGTGTAGCTGGAGACTGCTGCTGCTGGCCTGCCACCTGACTGGTAGAAGGAACCAAAGACCTGGAAGCAGCTTGAGGAACACTTGTCCCCTTTTCAAATAGTGTCCTCTGGCTTGCAGAACGGGTCCTCTGAGTATTGCTACTACCATCCCCAGCTGCATATTCAAGGGCATGCTGCTTCTTCCCATGATGCAGCATCCTAGAATTACTTAAATGGCCCGGTTGCTTTCCTCTGCTGATCTCCTTTGTGCAACAGTTACAACGAGCGAAGCGTGGGTGCTCCCTCATTTGAAAATGCCTCCAGATCACAGATTTCTTTCATGATCCCCTGCCTGCATTTTTGGGGGTGGATGATGCTGGCACTGAAATGGTGGTGGAGACAGACGGACCCTGAGAAACTGTGGCAGAGGATTCACTCATCCTCTTTTCCTGCACTGTCAGTGTGGCCTGCTCTTCCTCACCAACATCAGCTCCTGCCTCGCTCTCCTCCATCGCTGAAGTGGAGGCTAACACAGTACTGACTAATCCTCCTAATACAGGGTCTGTAGCTAACAGCTGTCCCATCTGAAATTCAGGAAAACCTTTGTAACTCCCTGCATGCAGGGGTCATCTTCTTAGCCTTGGGGAGTATTGTAGTTACTTTCCCGAGGTGGGGAAATAAATCTCTAGGGCAGAGCTTTCCAAACTTTTCATGTTGGTGACACACTTTTTAGACAAACATAATTTCACGACACAGTAAATCAGTCTACTAGCAAACCAGAGGTTAGAACATTAATACATCACCTACGGGAATAACAGAACAAGCTGGACTACTACTACAGAGAAACTACACATTAGCAGAAATACTGCATTTCAGTCACATACACAGGCAAAACAGAGACTGATTTTTACCTAAAATAGAAATAAGAGACCACAAATTAGAAACAGAAACATGCAGATAAAACCAAAATAGAAAGCCTGAGAAACTAAAGTCTCTGAACAGTAGAATACTGAAGACAGAGCAAAATACAAAAATATAAGAAATGCACATTCCCAAAGATGGCATATCTAACATCTCAAAATAATTTTTTTTTTTTTTTTTACCTTTGTTGTCTGATCTTTGTATTTTTCTAATCAGTTGGTCCTGGTCTCTTTTTCCTAATTTTTCCCTTGTCACTCATTTCCTAATTCCTTTTCAGTGTCTTTCTTCTACTACTGTCTTCTTTCCTTCCACACACACACATAATATACACACTTTCTCTCACAGACTCCCTCACACACTCAAGCTCTCACTCTCATATGCTCTCCCCTCCTCCCACACATAAGCTCACATTCTCTGCAGACACACATACAAGCTCTCACTTTCTCACCCCTCCCCAGGCTTACATTCTTATGCACACACAGATGCACATTCAGGCACCCATTCTCACCCACACACTCAAACCCAGACTCCCATTCTCACCCACAAACCGATGCTCCTATTCTCACCAACACATACATATATTCAAGTTTCCATTCACACCCACACATACACACATTCAAGCCCCCATTCTCACACACACACTCAAACCCAGACTCCCATTCTCACCCACACACAAATCCAAGCTTCTATTCTCACCCACACATCCAAACACATTCAAGCCCGTACACAGCTTCTGCTTCCTCCCCCTCCCAAGCAGGAAGATCAGTTGGCCTCTTCTGCTGCCTCCGGCCTCCTGCTATCTTTGGGCCGTACAGCCCACCTATCTTCCTGCTTGGGGGGAGGGGGAGGAAGCGGAAGCTGTGTGCGGCATTTCTGCTCCCTCCCCCTCCCCCAAAATAGGAAGATCGGTGGGCCATATGGCTGCAGGATCGCTTCCCCATGTGTGCCGTGCAAATGCATGGAATGGTGCGCCGGCCCTGGGTCCTCCTCTTCACTGCGTGGAGATGGGATCCCACAACGGCTTTGCAGGTCTGGTGCTCCATTTCCTCTACTGCTCGCTGGGAAGGTCCAGGGCCGCGGGGGAGTTTGTGGATGGCAGAAGCCGGAGGACACATTCTGCTGGCATCGTCTTCTAGTTTTGCACCACGCTTGGCCCCTACCTAATTATAAAAACGCTGCGATTCTACAATTAGGCAGGGGGCGAGCATGGTGCAAAACTGGAAAGTAGACACCAGCAGAAACTATGACCGCTCCTGCGCAGACCCCGTGGAGCCGCAGCTCTGGCGCAGGACCGGCCCACACCTTCATTCATTAACAAATAGCGTGGCAAGATGGAGGGCCGGTCCTGCGCCAGAGCCACGCCACCACGGGATCTGCAGTGAAGTACTTTTTGTTTTTTAGAATAGGCCAGGCGAACCTACAGCAAATTTGCTCAGTCGCACTTGCAGCTAGAAATCTTTAATGCTTTCGCTGCGAGGAAGTGAAGGTAGGTGACATCACATGCTCCGCCCCCTCACGTGGACCGAGCTTGCCTGACACACTGGCACACTGCAGGCGACACACTAAAGTGTCGTGATACACACTTTGGAAAGCTCTGCTCTAGGGCCATGAGCTGGGGGCAGGATAACCTGCAGGGCCAGTGTCAGGCTGGGAACACTCCACATAAATAAACCACTCTCCAGACTCGAGTATGCACCAAATAATAGATAGTTTATTGCAGAATCTTCAGCTTCAAACATAATGACAGTGACAGTTCAGGTAGATGCAGAAATCAAACAAAATCATTGTTCCAGAAATCTTAATGCCGCTCCTTAAGTAATAGTTTCTTCTTATAGCTCAGTACTCTGGTTACTTTGTTTCTCCTCTCTTAGTTTTTTCAGCCCCTAGCCTGGGTCCTTTCTTTAGTTTCCTCAGATAGCAAAATATCCACAAGAATGTCCTGCTCAGCTCAAGGAAAAATCCTTCTGGTGCAACATCAGGATCCTCCTTGGTTAAGTGCAGACTTTATCTTTTAAATTCCAATTTCCAGGCTGTATTGCACTCTCTACTTCTTGTCCTCTGCTCTCAAGCCTCTAGGGATTTTTTTTTTTTTTGAGGAAAATTCCTGCCCTCCTGCTGCTTCCTTCTGAGATCCTGGGTGAGGATCACAGCTCCACCCCACTCTCTTTCCTTGCAATCTGAAACAGCCCCAGACTCAGGAGTGTCAGGTTCTTTTATCACTTCTGCTTTAACTCAGCCCTTCAGGGGATGAATCCCCTTCGTCTGTGAAGAAGGCAGGTTACACCTCCTGGCACATGGCTGACCCAGGGTTCTGGAATATTCATGTGCTGGTTCCAGATTAACTTTTTGCCCCATGCACGTCCTGTGCAGTTCCAGCTGATGGTGACATACTGCTTACAACCCCTCAAGGGTCCCAAAAGAGGAAACCTGCATTTTACCATTAAACCTTTCAGCACCTTTAACCTCTATGCACCTTCTGTGGCATAGGTGCCACACCTTTAAAGGGAGAATCTTCTGACTCTGATTCAGAGAAAGAGGCTGATAAAACTGCTTTTACTGCCTCTTCTGCACTAGTGGATTGCGCTGCTGGTGCTTTAGGTTTTAGCACTTGCACTTCTGCTTCCAATGGCACTGGTGGTGCCCTGCGAGTGTTACTAGTGCCTGCCCAGAAGCCTTCCTTTGTCTCTGGGTGAAAAACCTTTGACTGGGAAAAACCAGATCTCTAATTGTCCTAACCTGGGGTGGCTCAAGACAATGTGCTGCCTGAGGCAGGGATCACACGCCACTGCTTCCCCACCCCCTGCGTTGCTCCTCCAAATTTAAATAAAATAACCCCCCCAAGACTCATAAAAACCCCTGGTGATCCACTGGAGGCCTGGGAGCGATTTGCCACTCCTGGGCCGTCGGTTGCCACTAACCAAAATGGTGCTGGTCATCCAGTGCCCCTACCTCGGGACAGGGGCTGGCCAATGGCACCGGTAGCCCCTGTCACATGGCAGGGGCTAAAGGCCATGGTGCCATTTTGGTTAGTGGCAGCCGATGGCTCAGGAGTGGCAGATTGCTCCCGGGCCCCCAGTGGACCACCAGGGATTTTCATGAGTCTTGGGGAGGGTCGGGAAGGGGGAGCAGGGTGAAGCAGGGGCTGGGCAGAATTTTAAGGGGCACTTTTAGGCGATTCAAAATTCTGCCACCTGAAGTAGCTGCCTCACCCTGCCCCATTATAGAACCGCTCCTGGTCCTAGTCCTTGGGGATAGGAATGGTGGCTTCCAACTTCCTCCCCAACTCAGGAAAAAATACTAAAAGACAAACTCCAAGGAAAAACTTTTCTTTCTTTCTCTAATGGTGAGTCACCGCTGTCCCTCCTCAAGTGGAAAAAGGGGCTCAGCAGATCTTCTCTATCCTGGCCTCCTCAGGGCCTGGCCCTCCTCCAGCCAGGACCAGGGATTCACAAAAAAAGACAAAAAAAAATTCCCAATTGACTTCCAAAACAGATCTCCGAGTCAAATACCTGGAGGAAAACCCATCAGGCAAAGAGTGCACTGACAGGGAGAACCTCACTCCTTTTCACAGGTCTCAGGCTATGAAGCCCAAAACAAAAGACTGTAAACAAAACTAGCTCCTTCCACCTCAAACTCCAACAGAAAATGCCACACTACTCTCTCTGCAACGCCTCCCTTATGCACTCACTACTTCAGCAAGTCTGGGAGGATGTGCTGTTCAGAATGGGGAAAGGAAAAAGTAGTAAAGGTATCTGCACTTAACCTTAATATGTCCTATTGGAAACCCCTTGCTTTTGGGAGGAGGAAGTTGTTCCACTTTTCCTTTCTCTGTTTTTGTTTTCTTTTTCAGAGACTTATTTTTTTCAATATGACTGAGTACCCTTAGAATCCAGGGGCTCAGTGTATGCCATCTTAGAGGAACGGTGTCTCTCAGCCGGAGAGCATTGGTAGACTATAACTATCCTGGTGGAGAGGAATTAATCTGGGTTCATTCACGGGGGCAGAGAAAGAAGCAGTGAAGATCTATGGCACCCATCCAGTGATAACCACATCTATGTCACCAAGATGTTGAGGGGAGGAGCACGGAGGTACCATCCAAGTACAAACAAAGAAGGAAGAAGAATGACTGAACTCCTGGACTAAGATATGAAAAAATGGGACGTTACATAACATTTAAATTGGGAAAATATCATCCTATCTACCGGATTCTGGGAGCAAGTTTTGAAACTACACCATTAATTGGAAAGGATCAGGATTAAGAAAATAAATTGACTTTAGAAACCTCATAATTTCATTGGAATGGATCAGGAATAAGATACATGAAGACATATCAATTGGCAGCCATAGCAGACTAAAGTAACTGGAAGCTTAAAGTCACAAATTTATTGAAATACCTGAAGTTGTAAAATGGATTGTAAAAGCTGATAACTTGTAACTTAATATTTTCATCAAATTCCCTTCTTTAATCAGTAAAAGTTGAAAACCATCAAATGTTTCCAGTGTTGTATACAAAAAAACTTCAGTCCTGGATTTGACTATGGAACAATGCTCAGGGCTTAGGAATTGCTCCCTCCTCCCAGTATTGAATTCTGGGCTTTCAGAATATTTGAACATCAGAAGGGGACTTTTATCTGCTAAACCCTTATTTGAGGTATGGTCTCAAGGGGACACTAGCCGAATGTAACATATATATATCGTTAGTTAGTTTTTATATAACCTTTTCTTCTGTGCATTCAAGTGCACTAACACAGCAGGCACTCTATCCTAGGATGAATGTTTTTGGTGGTGGTTTTGTGAGTGACCACCAGATGGCACCAAACATCAATAGGTCGTAATCATAAGTGCATCCTCTGTTAATCAGATAAATGTTATATGCCAACCCAGAGGAACTCGGCCACATTTAATGCCAAACAAATATTGTATATATATTTTTATTTCACAATCTTATCAAAAATACATTTTACCAAAAGTGCCAAGTGCAATAAACAATATCCACATTAAAATATTCCCATCATACTTCCATGCATACCATACATACCCTCACACATCACACACCATACCATTTAAAAAACATAATATACATCAGCAATATTAATAACACAACTTATAACCCCCGATATTATAACACATTGTATTTCTACAAATTAACACATTGTAACAAAAGAGACACAGTCTCTATAACTTGTTAACATCACGTTTTCTTCTAAATTGACTCAATGGTATCCAGTATTATATTAGATACAAAGTATCTACCATGTGTCACTAAATGATAAACCAAACATCAATAGACAGGTACAAGTTCCTTGAATAGTAAGGCTGAATGCTAACAAGAAGGCTTCATGCATTTAGCAGGTCTGGGAAGCTAATGGGCTGCCTGCCCTTCCTTGGGTTTCCTGCTTTCCTAGCTGCTTTCCTAGCTGGATCTTCTATCTAGCCCAAAGCAGCTTCTGAGAAAAGTGGCAGCAGCATGGCATGTCAGAACAGAAGAGGAGGAGGAGCAGCAGCAGCAGCACCACACATATAAGGTGCACATGCATTTATTTAGTTATTTAAAATCTCTTGTATGCCACTGTTTCCAAGTATCTCTTCAGTGCAGTTAAACAAGTTGGAGAAGATTACATTCCCAGTGCAGTGGACGGCATAATCTTCTTGCATTTCAGTTTTATTGTATGTGCACTGCTCTATATATTTATTTATTATTGCAAAATATAAACATGCAAATCAGTTTGAAAACATTTTCTTAACATGAATGATTTCACTTTTGGTTTCCCTCTTTCCTACTGGCTAATCTTAGCAAAACTGGTGCAAATCAATTGAAGCACAGCAAGGCAGAAATATCACTGTGGATGGACAGACAGACAGACAGAAAACCAACTAAAACGAATAGGTCCTTTCATTTATAATGCTATGTACATAAAAAGTTGTAATGCTTTCTATTATATTCCTCGCTTTCATTCTTGGCGGGGTGTGTGTATGTGTGTGTGTGTCTCTCTCTCCTTCACATAGTCTTGCTGTGTCTATCTTTACCAGCTTGTCTCTCATCCCGGAGTCTGTTTCCTATTGCACACAGAGAGGATAATTTTCAAACAAATGCCCCTGTTGGCATATACATGTGTATATAACCATGTATAGTTTCACCATGGTATTTTATAACCCACATATATGATATACAAACAGTACATATGATAAAATATGCATATATTTACCCCGCAATATATGCACGTATGCATGCTTACACATGAATACATGCAATGCATTGATACCAAGTATATCAATGTGTTGAATGCACATATTTTACCTACCTCTTTTAAAAATATACATGTGCATATTTTACATGCAAGAGTAAAGTAGGACTTTCTCGTATAAGCGGGTGTATTTTAAAACATGCACATGTCAAGCAAATTACCAGTTTTACTAATTTCTCTGCCAGTTCGCCCAGTCCTTCTCCAGATCATTGAGGCCTTCCTGGTTCTTCAGCCTGAACACTCCCCAATTCATCCAGATATTTTACCCAGACAGTTCTACACAATAAATAAGTTTAATATCACTTATGCCAGATAATTAGGTGAAAAATTATGTGGATAAGTTGGCAAATGTTTACATTTGTCTTTTAAAATAGCAACTTGTTTGCAAAAGTGTTGGCTCTTCCTCTTTTTTGGGGAAATGAAAATGAAAAATACACACATTTTTGACTTTAAAAAAATAGGGAATATGCGAGTAGAGGCTAATTACAATCATATATGCTAACTTTTATGCATGTAAAGTTTTGAAAATTTACCCCATAGCTCAGTCTCTCATGTTCAGATTCAAATAACTTTATTGTCATGACAATTTTGCATGTCTTGCTAAAGTAATGTAACCCACCTTTTCTCTGGAGCAAAGTAGATATTCTTGGATTTTCCCTTGTCACGGTGCCCACACCTTTGCTTATCACTAAGTTAAATACCTAGTCCAGAAATAGAGGAGTACAGAAAAAAATATATCACCATCTCTCCATGATGTAACAATTAACCATCCCAAAAGATTTCCCTGGAAGAAAGAGAGGAGGCTGGTATAGTAAAATTAATATAAACTCAAATCTTAAACAGGCTGATACAGTAAGAACGCGTAAGAAAAAGTGCGGCAGTGCCGGGCGCACCCTCGTTTGCCGCGCGCACAGTTTGGTTCACATACCGCTCGATACAGTATTCAAATGAGACGCAAATGCAAGCCGCGTCCAAAGCGGGTCCATGAAGCGGTAGGCGTGCGCAACCCATTTTACTGTATAGAGCGGTATACAGCGCCTATACAGTATCCTGGGTGCGCTGGTACCTGTCATTTGAAATGTCATTCCACCAGGAAAGTGGATGGTTCTCCTACAGACTCCGCTGCCTTGAGCGCCCAGCGCCAGCAAGCCCCAGCAGCCAGCGATCGGCGGCAGGGAGCGCAACAAAGCACCTGTGCGCGCAGCTCCGATTTTCCGCCTCCTTCGGACGGGCAAGAGAGACGAAATTTCACGGGCAAACTTTCCCCCAGCCCCCGCTCACCTGCCCTGGCTGCGGCCACGCAAGCCCCCAGCAGCAGCAGCAGCAGAATGGCGTCCATGGGTGCCGGTCTCCCGTGCGGGCGCGCTGACAGCTCCGGAGCAGCCTCAGTCCTCTCTCCCCTCCTCCCGAGGCGCGCACCGCGGCTCCCCTGTCTCCCGGGGGCAGCCGGCAGCGAGAGCGGCTTCAGCAGCCCGAGGTGGATCGGGCGCTCCCCATGCGAGGCGGCTTCCAGCAGCCCCCACCGGCGAAGGTGCATGAATGCACGCCTGTACGCTCAATTTGGGCGCTCAAGGCAGCGAAGGTGCATGAATGCACGCCGCGACCTAAGCGCCCGGCTGGACGTCTGACGTCCGAGGTCACCTTCGCTGCCTTGAGCGCCCAAATTGGACGTACAGGCGGGCGCTCATGGCAGCGGGAAGGTGTCCTGTTTTGGTGCTGTGTTTCAGGCCGAGTGCGTGAGTGAGCCGAAGGCGCCCAGCTGCGGGGAGGGCTGCAGCCCACCGGCCGGGCTCTGCACCTCCAGCCGTTTTCTGGATCTCTTCTTGGTCTCTGTCTGGGTTCTCTGCTCCTTCTGTGTGGTACCTACTAACCTAACATGTTAAAGAACTGCTGCCATTCAATGTTTTCTGAAGCGCGGAAAGTCAATGGGGCCGATGCAATAAAGTCCACCCAGCCTAGCGCACAGGTTTACCCTTGGCTAAACATGTGTTTTGGATGCACTAGAGTTACACCCAATGTAATAAGGGGATTAGTGCATCGAAAACGCAGGCCCAAACAAATGCATAGCTAATAGCTCTCATCACATGTAAATTCCCTGTAGATAAGGCTATTAGCAGAAAACTGACTGTCACCTAATGCACCTTTTTAACATGGCAAATTTAACACCAGCTCTGGGTCTGGCGTTAAGTCATACGGCAAGTCAAGGGCACATGATAAAACAAAAAATACTGCTCTCTGTGGTTCCTCTTAATTAGTATCTTTGCAATAATAAGATCTACTGCTTGCAGTTTTTAAAATTTAAGGAAAAATATAAAGATTCTATTTAAAAATAAACATTTCTGGCAGCAGAATATAATGCATAATCTACATAATCTAGGCCAGTTTCGCCACGTGTATATTGTGTATGTAAACCATCTGTGGCAGGATAAAATGGATGCTCGTATTGAGCACCGGTTTTCCTTACACGCGCACAGTCACCTCTCCTGTATTTGAGAGCAAGGGATCCACAATTTTCCCTAGCGCATCCTTTTCAACACGGCAGCTCATTTAAATATAGTATCAGGCGCCCAGGAGAGCTGGAAGTGTGCGCGTTAGAAAAACAGGCACTCAATACGAGCCCCAATGTGTGTCCTGACGTATTCAGGGATACCACGGTGATTTTGCATGACTAGCTGTAATAAAAACAAAACAAGTGTAGAGCTAATTATTTCCTATCCCTTTTATTTAAAATATATCAGCATTTAGAGAAGAACCACTGCTTTTTTTTTTTTTTTGAACCTTCAAAGCAGATTACATACAGGTACTGTAAGCGTTTCCTTGCCCTCAGAGAGCTTACAATCTAAGGGGGTTATTTTCCAACTCGCATTTTTGCCTTTTCACATGTGAAAAGCACCATGACACACGGTACAATGCTAATTTGGAAAAGGGGGAGGAGTTTGAGGCAGGATTTCCATCAAAGTGGGCTGGCTTTGCAGTTTACGAAGCCACACAGTTTTAACGTCGGAAATAACTACACCTTTTTCATTGGCTATATCACTATTTGCGATCTTTTCACAAATAGCATTTTGAGTATTTTGCGAGAGAGAGAGAGAGAGGCCCACCTAGTAACTCGAGGTGAGGTAGTAGTGTAAGGGTTAGAGGCCACTTTGACATTCAGAGTGAGACGTACGAACAGAACAATGCACTCTTGTGAAGATTTGATGTCCTTCGGAGTTAGGAAACTCACACAACGATGAGATTTGTACAATGTTCTCTCAACCTAGCTTGATGTTACCCAAGTTGAGAGTCCATCAAGCTAGGTTGAAAGAACATTGTACAAATCTCATCGTTGTGTGAGCCCGGAGCGGCAGCTGTCAGCGGGTTTGACAGCCGACGCTCAATTTTGCCGGCGTCGGTTCTTGAGCCCGCTGACAGCCACGGGCTCGGAAACCAGACGCTGGCAAAATTGAGCATCCGATTTTCGACCCGACAGCCGCGGGCCGACTTCAAATTTTTTCTTTTCTTTCTTTTTTTTTCTTTTTTTTTCTTTTTACTTTTTTTTTACCCTTTGGGACCTCCAACTTAATATCGCCATGATATTAAGTCAGAGGGTGCACAGAAAAGCAATTTTTACTGCTTTTCTGTGCATGTTCCGGTGCCTGAAGAAATTAGCGCCTACCTTTGGGTAGGCACTAATTTCTGAAAGCAAAATGTGAGGCTTGGCTGTGAAGATTTGATGTCCTGGACACTTACACAACGATGAGGTTTGTACAATGTTCTCTCAACCTAGCTTGATGTTACTCAGGTAGAGAATTCCTCACTTGCCTATGGATATAAGTGCTGAAAATGAGGGAGCTTGTTGGGGGGCGCTTCTCTAAAAAAGATGGATCTTGCAGCCAATGCAGTCCTTGCTTGGTAGTTTGCATTCTGCATGTCGGATCATTCCCATGAGTAGTCTTCCTACGAAGGTTGTCGGCAGTGATGTCGAGTGTCAGGAAGAGTAATAATCATGTTCGAGTCACTCATGGGATATGGGAGGATTTGGTTGTCTGGGATCGGTTTTTAGTGGAATTCCATTGGACATCCTTTTGGTAGTCGATTGCTCTGTCCAGTCGTGATTTGAAATTGTACACTGATGCGGCTGGTGCCGTTGGTTTTGAGATTTATTGTCAAGGTTCCTGGTGTACAGAGTCATGGTCCAAGGACTGTACACAAGCTGGCACCACAAAAAAAAATTATCTTTTTGGAATTGTTTCCGATTCTGGTGGCATTGCATTTCAGGGGTTTTCGGTTTCAGAATAAGAAAGTGATTTTCTGGTGTGATAACCTTGGAGTGGTTGAAGTTATCAATAAAAGGTGCTTGATGGTTTCTGATCTTTTGCTTGAGTTTTTCCTTTGTAGCATGATGCTGAATGTGACTGCGTAGACTTGACATGTACCGGGATGACTAACAATGTGGCTGATTCTCTTTATCATTGAAAGTGCGCACAATTTCGGAAGCTTGCTCCAGAGGCAGATCAGTTTGGGACCATGGTCCCTCCTTTCCTATGGAAGTTCAGTTCCCAGAAGCATGGAAGCTGCTGTGAGCATCCTTAGCTCCTTCTATGTGGGCAGGCTGTGTGAAAGAGGCTGGTAAGGTTGTGTCTTTTCTTGCTTCTTTGGGATGGCACTGGGGTCTGGTCCCTGATGTGCTTTTGCTGCAATTTTTTGAGAAAGCCAAGGAGGAGGGCGTTTCTAGAGCAGCTGTTTCAAAGCAGTTGCTGGGGTTTTCTTTTTTCATGTGGACCCATGTGTGGGATTTTCCTATGTGGCGCGTCGCCGTTCGTCGCTTGCTGCTTGGTTGGTCTAGGGGTTCTGTGAAGTCGTGGGATGTTTTGAATGTCATTTGTTCCATTTAGCTTTTGTGCTTGCTTTTTTCGGAGCTTTCTGGGTTAGTGAGTTGATGGCCAGAGCTAGTATGGGTGCTGAGTGGGCGGGTTTGCAGGCACAATATGTGAAGTTTGGTAATGATTCTATTATTTTACATATTCTGAGGTCTAAAACTGATCAGGAGGGGCTTCAGTGGTATTGCGAGCTGTTCGGGGCTTCTGTACCTGTCCAGTTGTTAATGCCGAGGTTTATAGTCGGATTCATCTGGTGGGTTTAGTACTAGAGATGTGAATCGTGTGATCGATCGTCTTATCGATCGATTTTGGCTGGGGGGGAGGGAATTGGATCGTCGCGGTTTTGTTTTTTTTAAAATCGTGTAAATCATAAATCGGGGGAGGGCGGGAAAACCGGCACACTAAAACAACCCTAAAACCCACCCCGACCCTTTAAAATAAATCCCCCACCCTCCCGACCCCCCCCAAAATGTCTTAAATTACCTGGGGTCCAGTGGGGGGGTCCTGGTGTGATCTTCCACTCTTGGGCCACGGGTGCGTTAATAGAAATGGCGCCGGCGCTACCTTTGCCCTATCATATGACAGGGCAAAGGTAGCAAAATGGCGCCGGCCGTATGGCCATATTGCCGTATTGCAAAATGGTGCTGGCCGTATGGCCGTATGGCCAGCGCCATTTTGCAATACGGCAAATACGATTCGAGTGCAGGAGGTCGCTTCCAGACACCCGCTGGACTTTTGGCAAGTCTTGTGGGGGTCAGGAGGCCCCCCCAAGCTGGCCAAAAGTCCCTGGGGGTCCAGCGGGGGTCCGGGAGCAATCTCCTGCGCTCGTGATGTCGGGGGACAGGAACCAAAATGGCGCCGGCGCCATTTTGCCCTGTCATATGACAGGGCAAAGCTAGCGCCGGCGCCATTTCTATTAACGCACCCGTGGCCCGAGAGTGGAAGATCACACCGGGACCCCGCCACTGGACTCCAGGTAATTTAACACATTTTGGGGGGGTTCGGGAGGGTGGGGGATTTATTTTAAAGGGTCGGGGTGGGTTTTAGGGTTGTTTTAGTGTGCCGGTTTTCCCGCCCTCCCCCTTCCTCTCCCCCTTCCCCCGATTTACGATTTTTGACGATAAATCGGGGGAATTCCTATTGTATATCGCCTCTATCGATTTTTGACAATTTAAAATATATCGGACGATATTTTAAATCGTCAAAAAACGATTCACATCCCTATTTAGTACATATTCATCTTCATCCTTTGACAAAGTACCAGTTTGAGGTGGTTTTGCGCTCGGGTTTGTCAGCTTTTGGTTTGGAAGCTAGTCGGTTTGGTACTCACTCGTTTGGGATTGGGGCGGCAACTTTGGCAGCTCGGTCGGGACTTTCTGGTAGTGTGATTCAGCGGATTGGGTGCTGGACGTCGGATGCTTTTGAGGAGTATGCTCATCTGGGGACATGGTGATTTTGTGCATGATTGACTAATTCTTTTTTCTTTGCAGATTCTGACTGTTGGGGGTGGAATGCATGAATTGTTGGATACTCTTACATTGTCTGGGCCCACAGGCATGCTTGTGGGTGTCCTTTTGGGGTGCACGTGGGCCTGGTGAAGCATGGTGTGTCTGTCCATTGTTTGAGGCGATGGGGGATATTGTGGGATGAACTGATTCCATGTTTGCAGGCTGGGTTGTGTTGATTTGGTCAGCCCCGAGTGCTTATAATTCATTTGGATGGAAATGGCTGCGGTAAGATGTCCAGTCGCAGGTTCATTAGCATGGTCAGAAAGGACTTAATGTTGATTTTTGTATTGTTGCCTTCTGCAGTGATTTGCCAGTCGGACATTATTCCAAGGCCTTCTGAGACAGAAACAGTAATCTGGCAGCGCAGTTGAGCAAAGGCCAAAGATGTCATTATAGACATGAATGGTCTTGGGATTTAGGTGGTGGTCTTTTTCGGGATGATGACATTCATATATACTTTATTGGGATGGGTCTGTTTCTTAATTCATTTCAGTAGACCTTAGAAGGTTTACTGAGTCAGGAATCATGGCTGCATCTTTGGGAGGGGGGGGTGTGTCTCAGGATAGATCTTATCTACCTGTGCTTGTAGTGAGTTGCCCAAGCCGATTTAGAGTTTAAGCACTATGCTGACTGGTTTGCTGAACTGACTGGATGCTTATGTTTGGAATTTGTGGGGATGGAACAATTGGGTGCAGTTGTTCCATGAATGGCTCCTTGCTGGGCTAAGTGGTGATAACTGCCAGGTGGCCTGGGGGTGTTCATTTTGCTGGGGGTGTTCATTTTGCTGGGTGGTGGCGGATGTTCATTGGTGGGCTGGTCATTTTGATGTACAGTTGGCTCGGGCTGTCGGTTATGTGTTATTAATAAAGCTGCTACCTATTTTGATTCCACTCAGGTGTTACTCATGGTGATCATTGTGAAAGAGCGGATGCAGTGAGAGGTGAATGTCCTGGTTACCCATGTTACAGACAAAGCAGCATATCTGGCATCTAATGCCATA
Organism: Rhinatrema bivittatum; assembly: GCF_901001135.1. Lineage (NCBI taxonomy): Eukaryota > Metazoa > Chordata > Amphibia > Gymnophiona > Rhinatrematidae > Rhinatrema > Rhinatrema bivittatum. The sequence goes on along the minus strand of NC_042615.1, from coordinate 276,459,884 downwards.
GGAGGTGAGCTGCTGTCAGGACTTTAAAGATATTTCAAACTCGGGCAGATCCTGCGCCATCCCTCTGGCTCCAGCTGCAACAAGGAGTTCACCCGACCCCCAAACTGCTCCATAGTTCCCCATCAGCAACTGAGGAAGGGTGCACTGGGAAGCAACAGGTGCTACTGAAAAAACAGGCACCCAGCCCTTATAGATGCACTTGTGTGTGCAAATCCCGATTCTACCATGTAAGTGAGAGGATTTTAAACGGGACGTGAGCGGATGCATTTGCCAGTTTGCCCAGTGGGGGGGTGGAGGACCAGATAGGTCCTCCACCCCCCCCCACCCCCCCCGATGTGATAGCCTGTACACCCCCCAATTACCCTACCTAGACCCTTTAAACCTCACTGAAATAGCTCATTTTTTTTGGACTTACACGCTATCCATAGTAGAAGTAAAGTTACATGGCGGGGGGCCTCGGCGCGCACTGGACCGCGTAAGTATTTACGTGCAAATTTGTGGTTAAAGTCCCGAAACCCATGCCCCACCCATGTCAAGATGTGTGCGCAGCAGCATTTATGCACGTATCCAGGCAACTTTTAAAATATGCTTGGTGCGCATGAGCCCGACATAATCGCGCATCCCCTAATTTCAGTGGGTGTCGGGCTTTTAAAATTTGCCATTTAGAAAAAAGGGTGACAGAGTGTTGGATGTTTCTCCAGCTCCATCTGAAAGTTTGACTTTAATCAGTTTTCTTGAGCACTTAACTGACGTGGTAAATGATTGTGCTACTTTGTTGATTTTATGTGCTCCTGAGTCTGCCAAAACCTTATTATGAGGTTATTTTTCAAAAACAAGGATTTTCTTTTTATGACTCAGAAGCTCTGGATTTTTCTTGATGACTGCAAGCAGGCTCAGAATTGAAGACAATCTTTCCTTCTGTTATGTGAAACTCTGTTGGGGTTAGGGGGAGACTGTTTCCTAAGATAGCCTGCTAAATGTTTAAGTTAGCTGGCAGTAGGTATTCCTTTTTGGAGCTTAGCCAGCAGCAGGATTACTATTGTTCCTGCTTCTACTCCAGAGTCTGTTTGATTTGCAGCTCTGTATTTGATTTCCTCACAGTCTGTGCTTTACTTATTGAATTGTTTTCCTATAGCTGGGTCCTGCAGACAATTTTATGTCTCCCAGTTAATGGGGTCTTGATAGAGGGTTTGTTTTATTCTTGGCTGTGAATTTCTTTTAATTATCTGTATGTAATATTCTATTTTCTGGTTTCTGCTTGTTAATGCATATGTTTTGAAATCTATAGGTAAAGACCAAAAAAAAATGATTAAAATAAAATGGAAAGAAAAGAAAGGAAAAAAAATTAAAATGTTAATAAATCAAGTAAAAGTACAGCTACAGAAAGTATAGCATTAGGGACAGGTCTCAGGTTTTGGTGCTGGTCCATATTGTTGTCTCTGGTCAGGTTTCATTTCTGGCCTGGTGACAGGGTACAGCATATTTTGCTGCTAGTGCTGCTGTTTCTCTTCTTTCCCCTAGGATTGTAAAGAATTTTTTTTGCTCATTCGTTTTTATTTTCTTGTCTGCTTTGGGAAATGTGCATCTCTGATATATATGCGTTTTACACTGCACAGGAGAAAATGCATTTTGTTTCTGTTTCTCCAGTGTTTCATTGTATAAGAGCCTTGCTTCTTGGGGTTTCAAGTTCAGTTTCTGTCTGCATTTTTTAATTTCTATTCTGTGGTCACTTTCCTGCATTTGGTGAGGGTCTGTCTGTTTTTTGTATTTGCATTTTGCATTTGCATATATTCTCTGTAGTGATCTGTAGAGGTCCAACTTGTTCTGTTTTTCAATTTGCTCCTCCCAATAGAAGGTGTATTGGTGTTCTAGGGCACATTGCCATATTTGTATTGCTGCGTTTTCATCGGCTGGGTTGTAATTTGAGTTCTGGGTGTTAGTGCTGGATTGATATGGTAGGTTTGCTACATGGGTGTTGGGTTTGTTTTTTCCAGGATTTTTTTTTTTAATTCTTTATTTATATATTTTTCAATAAATTTCAAGAATTACAATCTTGAGAAAGAAAAAGGGAAAAGTAAATAATTTTTTTAACAAATCAAAAATAGGAAAATAATTATTATCACTTTTCAACATTAAGCCCACAATACAGGATCCAATGAAGGAACAATATCATTAAAAATATTAAGGAAAAAAGATAGAGCCGATATTATTACCTTGGGTTGCATAATGCCTACAATAGGGTACTCAACCTTCTAAAGGAGAAATCGGAGGGGCAGACTCAGTACCCCCAGATTGGGGCACTAATTTATCACATAAAAAAGTAGAAAGTTGTGAGGGAACAAAAAATACATAGGTGGAACCTTTATACTTTACTAAGCATTTACAAGGAAATTTCAAAGTAAATGTTGCTCCAATCTGCAAAATCCTTGGTGCATTAGAAGATTTTGTGTCTGCGAGCAATGTCTGGGTACATTCTGACTGCTAAATGATAAAAGAGCTGGAAGCGATGTTTGAAGAAGAGATATAAACGTCTGGGTACACTCTGACTGCTAAATGAAAAAAGGGCTGGAGGCGATGTTTAAAGAAGAGATATAAAACCCAATCACGATCAAACTCAAAAGCAAAGGTGACCACCAAAGTGGCCACCTGAGCTAAGGCAGTATCCGAGGTTTCTAACAATAGTGAAATGCCCAAGTTAGGGGTCAAAGTGTCCAATCCTTGAACTTCATCCTGTTCCCTCTTTTTAAATGGAGGCAGGTAATAAATTTTGGAAATAGGGGGAACCGCAGCCTCAGGAACTTTGAGATATTAAACTAGATATTTTTTAAACATAACTTTAGCTGTAACATGAGAAAGTCTAGGAAAGTTAACGAAGTGAAGAATCACATTTTTAAGCCTTTCACTTTTAAATTGCAAAGACATGCTTTCCTTGATTAAATAGTCTTGAGAGGAATTCAACCTTTGAGAAAACTGTTCTATTTTGGCAATATCTTCCTGAGTAGAGACTTTAAATTGTTCCACAGAAGAAATATTATTTTCAATAAAGTTAATCCTATCAATAATAGGATTAAACTGCAAAGAGATAGAAGTTCCCAGATTAGAAATAGCGTCCAGATAGTATCCAAGGTAATATGTTGAGGTCTTACCAAAGTCGGAACAGAGATCTTCTTAAGAGGGGTTGGAATAGAGGCACGCGTGTGTTCCTCCAAAGCTGAAAAATCTCCTGCAACAGGTGAGCCAACCAAACCCTTTATAGGGCCCTCACAGCCAGTGTTTCCAGAGCATTCAGCGTCTCCTAACTCTGCATTGGGTTGAAGGGCATCAGCTGCTTCAGCATTGGCCCTGTCCAACAAGGAACGATGATCCCTGAATGCTGCCGGGTTCACCGGAAGAGTCCTATTGATCAGGGATAGAGATGTTAGAGAGTCCGGAGAGGGGCAGGAAACTCCACTTCTGCCTCCTTCTCCAAGGACAAAACCTCTGACCATATTCCCCGCTGAATGTGAGCATCCATTGGGCACGAGAAGGGGGAATCCAAAGGCAGAGTGCGGCATTTAAGAAAATATTTCCTTTAGGGCAGAGGAAAAGAAAGGCCATACTCATGCAGCAGACTCTACGGCAGCCATCTTGGATCCACAAACTTTACCTTCTATCTTTTCCAGGATTTTTTATTACTTCACAGAGTGCCTGGTAGTGGATGGTTTTTGTGTCACTGTTATTGAGATGATACCAGAATTTGAATATTCTTTTTTGCATGGTGAATAGTAAGGGAAAGCATTCTAATTCTGCTCTGCACCTCTTATTATTAGGGGTATTTCTGTGGATGCATAGTATCTGTTTGCAAAGCTGGGTAGGATTTATTTTGGGGTTATGTTCCATTCTATATACTGTGGGGTTAATAACAATCTTCAGCTCACTTTTCCATAAAAGAGGATTTGTTGAATGATGCTATCAAATAATTTTAATAGTAATTTTACTGGGAATATGTATTTGTCCAGAGATTTCTTAGAGCTTTTTCTTGTAGTGCTTTTAGCAAATTTAAAACTCCCAGATGCACTTAGTTTCAAGCCAAGGTATGTATAGTGGGGGCTATTCTGAAATTCTTGTTTATTTAGAAAGAAACAGAATTTGTATTAGAGATTTTTTTGGCCTTTTCTGGAAAATTGTAATTTTTGTTTTTTTTTCCAGGTTTACTTGGTAGGGCCCATGCAGTATGTCTCTAGCAGATTTAGATTCTCTTCCATACCTTCTGCAGTGGGGAACAGAATGACCAAGTCATCTGGGTATAGTAGGCATTTGACTTCTGAGTGTAGGAGTAATGAAGAGGCATCAGACAGCTTTCATGGCAGGCAGGTCAAAAGGACTTGAGCACAGTGTAGAACTCTCTTTTATTGTACATTCATACAAAGGCAGATGATGTGTCATTACATGATTGGCTACTTTCCCATAGCAACAGACGAGTCCTTACACTATTGGCTTTGGCTCAGGGGGTGTGCACGGATCATTTCATTGGCTGCTGAAATCTATACCTCCTGACTTTGTCCTGCCTCTGACTAGGGAACACCCAGCCCCTCTTTCAGGCTAACAGGATTAATTATAAGCCAGAGAAATACATGAAGTCAGGTATCCTCTCCTTGGCAGAGAGGCTTAAGCACAAGTGATGCTTTTATTCAGGCAAATGTCAGGGAGAAGGGAAGTTAATGTTTAAACCCTGATGAAATGGCTTGCGGGCAAGCGCATATTTCCCACATCTCACCCTTTCTGTTTTTGTTTAGGAAGCTCAATAAAGCTTTAGACCCTTACTGAAATCTGTTATGTCTTGGTATGGGCTGGAAATAGGAAAAGAGGGTTTATGGAGGGAAAAAAGCTGATTCGACGTGGTGTGCCAGCTGCCGATGAGCTCCTGAATCTCCATATCACCCAGAGCTGGTGCAGGTGGTGTGCCAACACTGCATGGCTCAGGATTCCCTATTAGGCATCTTACAAGACATCTTTGTATTCGGGCTGAGAGCAAGGTTTCAATATGGATATGAGGGTTGGGTATGCACTGAATACAGCATCACAGGCAGATAATTAAGACAATTATGGTCATTATAATAGAAATCACCCTTTTGAGACCAGATATATCAGGGAGCCAGGACCATAGCCAGTCCCATGGAGAAGTAGGTATTCTGTCTGAAAATGGTGCATCAGCAACCATGGTTTCTATCTGCTCTATGGTATGTGTGAGGTTTGCTTTATAGTCTGATATGTACACACAGCAATGAGATCCAATTAATGCACAAACACCACCCTTTAAGGCTAAAATGGTTTCTAAGGTATAGCTGTTCTGTAATGCTACTTCTCTAATCTGAGAAACTTCTGTTGTGAGTAGTTTTAATGCATGGACTGTCTGATTAAATATGGCAGTCGTCCAGTTAGCTAGGATGTGTAAGTCTCTAATTCATATCTGTCCCCATTGGGGGAAACAGGCTTCTAGCTATCTGAGTTTCTGTATACTTTCCTATGGGGTTATTTATCGCCTCCCTTTTGTTACGGAGCCTTGCTTTGGGTAAATTTTTGACTGCATAGTATGAGGGGAGGATGTAGCCTAGAGTGCATCTGTCTCTCCATCTTGGGGAAATGTACATATATGCTCTACGCCCACATAACATCCATATGTTTCCTAACAGATTAGTGGACATGTCATTGGTTATCATTTGGGCTATATAACTACAAAAGGTAAATCCTTCATCCCCTCTATACTTTCTGTACTTGCTTGGGTCTCCCACTGCACATCCTGAAATCTGCCAATTGCATACATATGTGGTATAACTATGCAAGTGTTCAGTGATTAATACAAAGGTTCAGTTACAATATGGATATTTCCCACCTGAATTCCCTTTCCATCCCCTGTATCATAGTCCCAACAAAGAGCGGCAGTCTCTTGAATACAGCTACCAATGTGTAGTATGGTATTACCACTGGAGAAGTAATGAAAACACCTCTCTGTAAAGGATAATTAGTCCATACTGTAAGGTTAAATGGTACAGCATGCATCAGTAGTTCTCCGCAGGCTTGGGTTGGCATGTGTGCGCAGATCCAACAGTCTGTTCGATTCAACAGGTGTGAAAAGTTCATAGCTGGAGAAATAAGGCAAAGGATGAGGATGCAGAACACAATTGTTAATGAGTTGGCATTCAGGCAAGAAAAAGCGGCTAATAAGTTCTCTGGAGTTTTCTCAAGGCCTTGCTGTTCTAAGAGTTGTGCAGATTGGTTGGATAGGGCCTTGATCTGTCCCCAGGTCATGTGGTGCTGCTTTTTGCAAGGAGTCCGATCTCTGTCCTTCTGAGGGCTGTGGAGGCTCATGGAGAAGTTTGGGATCGGGTCCTGTAGACCTGAACACCTTTCCATCTTTCCACGGCTTGATACCTGTGGAAGCAAGCAGAGAAACATATCCTCGTTCCCCATTTTAAGGGAACGGGACCATACCAGACATTAAATATTCTATACAAAACTGATGGCTGTGGGTGACTAACCCTAGTCCCATAATGATTACTCATGGCTGTGTTCTTAAATTTGATATGTTTAGATGATTTAAAGTAAACAATACTTTGTTCAGGGGGAAAATCCAGGGGCAATCCCCCCTTTTTCTTTTTGTTTGGTCCAGAGCTCTTAAGGGTATGATTGGCTCTCTCCACAATGGCTTGCCCTGTGGTGTTGTAGGGGATGCCAAATAAGTATTTAATGTTCAATTATTGACAAAATTCATGCAAAGGAATGGCTGCAGTAAGCAGAGCCATTATTAGTTTTCAGAACGTAACCCCATTATCAAGAAAGTTTTTATGCAGTGATCAATTTTCATTCAGTAAAATAGCAATAAATGTAAATTAATCATTTAAAGGAAAAGTCATATGCAGTAAGCAGGATCAAATGACAAGTATATTAGACATTACATTAAACATATGTTACACAAGACTGACATATATTCATTCATCTTGCAAATATTCATTTACACAAAACTGACACATATTCATCCATCCTGCAAATATTTCTTGCATCAAGACAGACAACAGATAACACATAATATGAGCTAAAAATCTTATCAAAAAGTTATCAAAAACAAAATTAGATCAAGGATCAAAAATCAAAAGTCAAAAGGTGTCAGAAAAATGTTAAAATAAACTGCAAAGTGTTCATCTTCACATCTCTTCATGGCAGGAAGGCTGTAAATCTGGAAAATATTAAAAACTGGCATACAGCAAAAAATTACTAAGGTAAGGATAAAAGTGAGATTCTTACTTTTTTAACCTTGGATAAATCAATTCCATTATTCAATTTAATAAAATCAATTTGGATTTGCAAGAAAAGGTTTGGGCGGGATTGCTTTAGATGTAGCAACCTCTGTCAGTAAAAATTTTAAGGTTCAGAATTCTGTATAAATTTGTGAAAAAGAAAATAAAACTGAAGTGTCCTTAAGACATGAGGACCGCAGATCTGAAAAATAAAAACTATTATACAACAGAATTATTAAAACAATAATATAATATAACTTGTAGAATAACATAGCGCCTCCTAGTGGAGACCCCATCATTACTTTATAGATTGCAACTATTGTTCCAGGTTGCAATCAATAATACTCTGAGCTTAAATTCAATGTGGAGTATCAGAATAGAATTTCTTCTTATAATTATTAGAATAGGAAATTAAACACGCTGTTTGTGCAGCTCTGTCTGCTGCATGCTAAAGTTTGAAAGTATTAAAAAGATTAATAACAGATGAAGGGCTAGTGTAGTAATGCATTGAAGGTTGAGGGAAAAGATTTGGATCAGCAGGAGATCTGAACTGTCTCGTGCCCCCCTTTGAAAGCTGCAAGCACAGTTAAAGAAAAGTATTAGTTATAACAAATATAGAAAAGTTATAACAAATATATAAACTAGAGAGAGAAACTGCAGTACTAAGTCCAGTTTTTTTTCTTTTCAAAAGTTCTCCCTCCCTCCCCCATGAGTGGCAAGCAAGAGTTACAGAAAAGGGGGGGAGGAGCAGTGTTTCTCAAAAGAAAAGAACTGCACCCAAGGAGTTAATCCTTCAGTCAATAGGAACTTGAAGATAGCATTGTTTAACAATTGATAACATCGACCACAGACAATGGCTTGGCAAGTACTTGCTGATTCCTTGCAGACAGATACTATTTTTTCTCCTGTAGAGAAAATTACAATAAAAATCTGTGCGCTGGCAATTCAAGCAATTGCTTATAAACTGAAATCTCAGAGAAATGGAGTCATTTTAAATGTGAGTCAAATTAACTTTGTAAAAGGGAAATTTTCACATGTAATTTACACAGAATATTATTCAAATTTCAGTACAGTTTTAACATAAGGCTGTGCATACACTTTGTGGGGGAAAATACTCTCAAAGTATGCAGATTTTTTGTAACTGAATTTCAAAAAAGAAACTACTCCTTAAGCAAGAGAAACCATTTTTTTTTTCATAGTGATATTTTCTTTGCTTGTAACGCAGGAGTCTAATTAAATCCTTTTTTTCATATTGATATTTTCTTTGCTTGTAATGCAGGAGTGCAGCTGCTTGGCCCAAGGTCTTATACGCTGATTTCTTTGAAGACCTGTGGGCATAGCCACTGCTCATGGCATTCCGGGCTGCACTCAACTCTATTGCTGCCACACCTAGTTCTTTGTTTCTTTCTGTAATGGGAAAGGCTTGAATCCCTTTCAATAATTCCTCCCTTGTGAGATTTACATGTTCTAGATGAAATCCCATGCTGACCGTGGCACATAAATTGTTACCGGGAGCAGTGGTTTGAGATGGTAATTTACCTGGACAAATTGATGATGCAGAATTAGTGATTGTCTCAGGCAATGGCAAATGGGTGTACAGGGAGTGGTTGGTGGTTGGTGGGGGTTGCAGGCAAGATGGAGGAAGGCTAGTTTTTCTGACCTCAGTGTTTTCTATTTCCTGGGGCCTTTTCTCTGAGGTGGATGCAGAGGAAGCCACAGGAGCCATGTGAGTGTGTGTCCCCAGATGTTCTATTTCATTTTCTGTCCCCCTTTGTTCATGGTTCTTTTCTGTGATGGGGAAGGCTTGAAGTCCTTCCAACAATTCTTTTTCTGTAAGGCTTTCTTTTTGCAGTTTCTGCTGAAATTCAATGCTAATCGCCCCACCCAGGCCAGGTCCTGGCTCAATTGTTCTCAAGGACTGCTTTTCTAAAGAAATGGGGAAGGTGTGAATTGGCTTGGGTGTGGGTATGGAGAGCTGATACAAAGAATTTGCTGTCTCTGAGGAAGACTGAGAAGATGGGGGAAGGGTATGTCTGCCTGCTTCTAAAAGCACATGGTTTGAAACTGCTGTCTTTAAACCTTTTTTTTCTATGTGTTCGATGGCCTCTGTACATTTTTGCCAGATTAATCTTTGCTTTATGGGAGCTCTGGGAGCCGTATGAAGACAATTGCCGATTGAAATCCATTCCTGGGTATTTAGAGTATTTAGAGTTCCAGACTCCATTGAATACCAAGGGCAACGGCAAGCTATTTCACTTATTAATTTTTCTAAGTCCCCCAGGCTGACTTGCGCTATTTTTCTTCTGGTGATGAAATAATGATTATTGATGATTTGCTGCAGCTCCCTGGCATGTAGCCTCTGCTGTATAGTCAAATCACTGCCCATGCTTACGAATGTGGGGAACAAACTTGCTGAGAAATACTTTAAAAATTACTAAGAAGTACTTTTTTTTTTTAATTATTACGATTGCAAATCTGTTGAACGGTACGTACCTTGGCTATGACCAGCCGAAATAAGCATGGAGTTTATCATCACGTCGGGGTCACCAGATGTAGGAGTAATGAAGAGGCATCAGACAGCTTTCATGGCAGGCAGGTCAAAAGGACTTGAGCACAGTGTAGCACTCTCTTTTATTGTACATTCATACAAAGGCAGATGATGTGTCATTACATGATTGGCTACTTTCCCATAGCAACAGACGAGTCCTTACACTATTGGCTTTGGCTCAGGGGGTGTGCACGGATCATTTCATTGGCTGCTGAAATCTATACCTCCTGACTTTGTCCTGCCTCTGACTAGGGAACACCCAGCCCCTCTTTCAGGCTAACAGGATTAATTATAAGCCAGAGAAATACATGAAGTCAGGTATCCTCTCCTTGGCAGAGAGGCTTAAGCACAAGTGATGCTTTTATTCAGGCAAATGTCAGGGAGAAGGGAAGTTAATGTTTAAACCCTGATGAAATGGCTTGCGGGCAAGCGCATATTTCCCACATCTGAGAAATTTAGGTTTAGCTCTGGAGCTAAGGAACACTCTAGTACTGTGGGAAGATTACTGATGTAGATATTGAAGAGCTCAAGTTACATCCCTGTCTCACTTCTTGCTGGGATTGGGGGGAGCTATCTGTCTGCATATTGTTTATTTTTACCTTAGAGCCCGATAAATGAATAGATTAATTTAATTATATCATAGGATTTCTCCCCAGTTCCAGTTTGTATAGTATAAGGTCGAGGCCAGGATATCAGATAGAATCAAAGGTTTTTGTAAAGTCAATAAAACTTGCAAATATTCTCCCCAGGAGGTGTCTTCTTCTATGTTTGTGGATCAGTGTTTGAAGGTAAAGAAGTGATCAGTGGTTCTGTGCATACATTTGGAATGTTAGGTTTTGTTGAAGATATTTTAGAACAGTTTGCTAATATTTCTGTTGACACAGATCCCTCTGTAGTTATTTGGGTTAGTGGTATCTCCATGCTGTAATTAACCCCTCTGAACAGGTTTTAGGGAACTGGCCACAATGTAAAATCAGGTTGGATAGTTTTACTGGTGCTTCCTGGATTGGTACATTGCGGTCTTTGTGCATTTCATTTAGTGTCCTATGAGGGCCACTTGCTTTTTTGGGCATAAGTGTCTGGAGGCATTCTTTGGTTTCCTATATTGTTATGTGGATGGGTGTTTGATGTTCCTTGATTGTCCTTTCCAGCAGGTATAATGTCTCTTGGGTATTCTTTTGATCTTGTTGAGGTCTTCAGGTTTGATTTCTTTATAGAGGTGCTGGAAATGCTCAGTCCATATTTTTCCATTTTGGATGGCTAATTCTGATTTGGTTTTGGGTTTAAATCCCTTCCACATGTCCTGTAGGAAGTGCTATCTATGGCCTCCTCTACTTCAGACAGTTTTTTTCTGCATGTGTTCAAATTGTTTCTTTTCAGGCTTGTTTTGTAATTTCTAAGATTGTGAAAGTAGGCGCTGTATAAATCTTCCCTGTGTTGCTTTCTGCGGTCTATGGGGCAGGCCCGCGGACTGTCATCCTTACTTCCAGCACTGAGGCCGACGCGACCCCTTCCAACGCCGGGAAGACTCCGAAATAGATACGTGGCAAACTGCTGCATTTTGCCTGCCCCTGATGCTGACGCCGGCACTCAGCCTGCCTCTGACGCTGCTGCCTCCCTGGATCCCCCTAAGGCGCCCAACCTTCCTCCTCTTAAAGGACCCATGGTGGGAAAAGGCCAATGGTGCCCAATGATGACATCAGTAGCTTGGGCCTATAAAAGGCCACTTCAGCTGTTCATCCTTGCCTTGGAAATAGGTCAACTACCATTGGTAGAGCTAGTTGCCTCAGTATGTTCCTGGTCTTTATTCCTGTTTTCCTGGTCATTGTCTTGGTAGTTCTAGGTCTTCTTCCTGAGTTCTTCATCTTTGTCCTGTGTTTTCAGTTCTTCAGTTTCTTCTCCTGCCTGCCTGTGCTATGCCTCACTTCCCTGCTTGCCTTTCTGTCCTGTCTTCTCTTGGACAGATCTCTGGTTTTGGCTTTGGCTTGCTCGACACTTGACTATGACCGAACTCCACCTGCTACTGACCACTGCTTGATTCTCAACTACAAATGAGCTCCGTTTGCCTCTGACCACCGCCTAATTCTTGACTACAATTGAACTCTGCCTGCCTCTGACCGCTGACAGACTCTCTACAGTGCCTGAACACTGCCTGCCTTGCCCACTGTTCATCTCTGACCATGCCTGTAACTATCCTGCCTCAGAGCCTGGCCTGTGACTCACCCATCTCCATGGACTTCTCCCTCATTTAGAGAGACCCACACTTAAGTCTTGCTGGCCCTGGTACCGAAGGGCTCAACCTAAGGTGAACGAGGGTTGGTATAGGTGAAGCTCCAACTGAGCCTCTGTCACAGCCAGCTCCACCAGCTAATAATGGGGACCTGCAGGGCTCTTTCCTGCAGGTTGTGCCAACTCCTTCTTGGTCCAAGGGTCCACACCCGCAACAGATTGCTGAGGCCATGAACTCGGTGGATGCTACTGCCCTCCAGGCCATTCCGGGTCTTGCTCACTGGTTCCAAGAACAGCAGCATTTTCTGGAACTCCTGGTGATCTTCATGGAGTGGTTCACCACTTGCCTGGCTGCAGCCTCAGCTTTGGCCACACCTGCACAGCCATCAGGTATACCGTCCGCATCTGTGACATCAAGTTACCCCATCTAAGAGCTCCGCCCTGGTATGCCAGGAATCCGAAACAATGTCGTGGGATTTTAAACCAGTGCTACATGTACTTCACCCTCCAAAAGGTGCTCTTCCCTGATGACAAGGTAAAAACCACCTTTATCCTCTTACTCTTCGACAGAAAGGCCCTGGCCTGGGCCTCCCTGCTTTGGGAGTGCTTGGATCTGCTTCTCCAGAACCTGCAACCGAATGTTAGTGTGCACTAACTGAAAAGGTTACCAATCAGTTAAAAAGTGTCAATTTGGGAGAATTCGTTAGTTAGAGGTATGGGTCTGCATTCCATTGGCTGCCTCCTTAGTTACCAGTACTTGTCTGTGTTGCTATGACTACAAGGTGGTGTTTGTAGGGGTAACAAGTGTAAACAAACAAGTGATGTAATTTTATAGCTTCAAGTTCTAGGCAGCAAAAGATACCAATAGAAAAGAACACATCATGCCAATATTGAAGGAACTCCATTGGCTACCAATTGAACAGCGAATACAGTTTAAAACCTTATGCATTCTTCATAAAGCAATACACGGGGAAAAAGTGGAATGGCTGAATGCTGCAATATGGGTACAGACACCCCAAAGAAACTTAAGATCTGCCAACAAAGGCTTACTATCTATTCCCTCGATGGTTTCAGCAAAGTTAACTTCAGTGAGAGAAAGAGCTCTGTCACTTGCTGCCCCAAATATCTGGAATAATTTACCAGTCGAAATTCGACTAGAAACAAATTGAATAACATTCAGAAAAAAAGTCAAAACATGGCTTTTCCAACAGGTATTCAATGATGGTAATAGTAAAGGTGAAATAAAAAAATAACTAAATGCTGATAAATGCAAAGAGAAGATGAGTCAGACATAGTGTTAAATGTTATTGTTTATTTGTCTTTGTTTATTAGGCCATTTTTTACAAACTGTAATGAAACTTAATTTTAGTATTATTGGTATATTGTATGTATTTAAGATTCTGTTTTAAGTGTTTTATGAAACTATGTAAACTGATATGACGGTCTTGACCATATACCGTGTTAGAAATGCTAATAAATAAATAAATAAATAAATAAATAAATAAAAGCATGCAATGCAAATGCATATTTTGAATTCACCAATCCTTTTGTATTTTAGGAAAGGAGCCCTCGCATTTTTGGATATTCATACTTTGAATTCCCCTGGTGTGAGTCTGTGTGTTTGGGTGGGTGACTGGTGAGAGGGGAAGTGACTTGGGTGAATCTATGGGGTGACAGGTGGGAGAGAGTCTGGTTGGGGTGGTGACTGTGCGTCCACAACCCTTATACCATAAAGGGTTTAGCGCATAAAAAACGTGCATTCAATCCCCCCCAAAACTAATAGCGCTCATCACATGCAAATGCAAGTTGATAAGGCTATTAGCTATTTGCACCAAATACAAAAAAAAAATGTGCGCCTGATCCACACATTTGTACGCTCAGAAATTAACGCCTGCCGAGAGCAGGCGTTAATTTCTGAGCAGCCCAAAAAAGAGTACAGAAAAGCAGAAAATACTGCTTTTCTGTATATCCTCTAACTTAATCTTGTGGTGATATTAAGTCGGAGGAACCAAAAGATTAAAATTTTTTTTAAAAAGGTTAAAAAAATATGTGCCGGCGGTCAGGTTAGGAAAGGGATGCTCAATTAACGAGCCTTCATTTTCCTAACCCATGACTGTGCACAGATTAGGAAGACGGATGCTTGTAAAATTGAACATCTGTTTTCCTAACCGGCTGACAACCACCTCTTCTGGGCACCCACTGCCAAGGAGGTGCTAGGGGCACACAATTGTCCCTAGCGCCTCCTTTTAGCATGTTCTCTCATTTAAATATTGTATCGTGCACCCAGGAGAGGTGGCTGGGCAAGTGTTAAGAACATAAGAACATAAGAAATTGCCATGCTGGGTCACACCAAGGGTCCATCAAGCCCAGCATCCTGTTTCCAACAGAGGCCAAACCAGGCCACAAGAACCTGGCAATGACCCAAGCAGTGGACCCTTGGGCGAAGGCCGGGTGGCGGAGCAGGAGCTGGTGACGTGAAGTCTTCAGCCACACGGACCTTGGGACCCCCCCAGGAGGAGCCTGTAGGGGCCGGGCCACAGGGACCACTACCGGAAGCAGGTGTGTCGGTGGTACTGGAACAGCAGCAGAGCAGGGGCACTAGGCAGAGGTCCAGGCCTTGGAGGCCGCAGCAGGGTTGATAGACGAAGCCAGGGAAGTCAGGGGCAATCTGAGGTCGTGGCTGGCAGCAATCAGGAGTATCAGGAACAAACCGGAGTCAGGAACCAGGTATCAGCAGAAGCAGAACAGGAGCGCAACTAATTCACAGCAGGAACCTCGTTGCAAGGCGAATCACGGGAGTCAGACGCCCGGTATAAATATTCTGCCGGCGTCTGACGTCACTCCGGGGGGCGGTCCAGGACTTCCGGGTGCGGGGCCTCAAGTGCCGTGCTTACGCGCGCGTGCGCGCGTGGCAGATGCAGTGGACAGAGTCAGCGAAGCCTCCGGCGGCGTCCCCACGAGGAGACGCTGCGGCCATGCGGCTTACTGAACCAGGGGAGTGGCGTTCCTTACTGCGGCCCGGAAGGAGGTAAGCGGCCTCCAGCTCGACCGAGAGGGAGGTGATCAGGAGCACAACACAAACACTAAGAAGATCCCATGCTACTGATGCAATTAATAGCAGTGGCTATTCCCTAAGTAAACTTGATTAATAGCCGTTAATGGACTTCTCCTCCAAGAACTTATCCAAACCATTTTTGAACTCAGCTACACTAACTGCACTACCCACATCCTCTGGCAACAAATTCCAGAGCTTTATTGTGCGTTGAGTGAAAAATAATTTTCTCCGATTAGTCTTAAATGTGCTACTTGCTAACTTCATGGAATGCCCCCTAGTCCTTCTATTATTCGAAAGTGTAGATAACCGATTCACATCTACTCGTTCAAGACCTCTCATGATCTTAAAGACCTCTATCATATCCCCCCTCAGCCGTCTCTTCTACAAACTGAACAGCCCTAACCTCTTCAGCCTTTCCTCATAGGGGAGCTGTTCCATAACCTTTATCATTTTTGTTGCCCTTCTCTGTACCTTCTCCATCCCAACTATATCTTTTTTGAGATGCGGCGACCAGAATTTAACCCAGAATTCAAGGTGCGGTCTCACCATGGAGAGATATAGAGACATTATGACATTTTCCATTTTATTAACCATTCCCTTCTAATAATTCCTAACATTCTATTTGCTTTTTTGACTTTTTTTTTTTATCCTAATCGTCAGCTGCAGCACACTGAGCTGACGACTTTAAAGTATTATCCATTATGATGCCTAGATCTTTTTCCTGGGTGGTAGGAAAGCGCCCGTTTTCCATGCGACTTTACTGTATCGGCCTTTCTGAGAGACAGCCTGAAAATTCAAAGAAAAAGATGAAAGGGACTGGGCTAGAGTAGCCGTTAATTCCCATAAACCTTCAAGGGTTACTACTGCTGGCTTGGTGAGGGAGAAGGTATGGGGAGAAAACGTGGACTCACCCATACCAACAGAAGGAGCCGGTTGTAAACTCTGGAGCTACCTGTGTATTGAGTATTGAGCTACTTGTGATAGTGACTTGTGCAGCCTAGTTATCCCACTACAACCCCTAGGGTCCTAGAGGCTCAGGCCTCCTCCCTGCCGGAGAACCCAGGTCCCCAAGGATGAAATTTGTGAAAGCGAGTTTGGAGATCTGGGAGAGGGAAGACAGCCCTGGGACTCTGCTATGACCCTTCGATTAGGTGGCCCAAAGCCAAGCAGCAGTTATATTACTGTTGACACAAATCCCTATAGCATTTAAGAATTTTATTTGTAACATTTGTTACTCAACATTAGCATTAAAAATAGTGCACAAAGCAAGGTAGAACCCATTAAGGTCACAATGGAAAATAACCATAACATGGTATCCCCATGTTTGTAGATGTTGTAATTATGTGTGTTTGTGGATCCTTGGGTGCTGTGGAGGTGACCACGCCCATGGGGAGGAGCCCCATGAGGAGCCACAGCACTGGGCTAGACTTGTACTACACAAACACAAGAGTTCTCTTATTAAACAGCTTGAAGAGAACCAGCAGAGGTGGCAGTAGTGAGGCAGTTTCGTAGTTGCAGAATCAGGGACCTTGGCAGAGGGAGATCTTCTCTCCTAGATGACGTCAGGAGTTTCTGCAGCATGTCTCCCAGCGAGGAGATACTGTGGATGAGATATCCTGAGAGTTAGATTACTCACTAGGTGTTTGCTGTTGATATGCGATTCCACCAGGTCGTTGTAGAAGGTAATGGCACCGAGGCAGGGAGGGCAGGCCCTCGAGGAGCGAGTACCTGTTCCCTGTAAGGCACCTGAAATAAAGCAGAGGGCCCCCGAGGAGCGGGTACCCAGGTTAGCATATACCCCGAAGGGCAGAGAGAGAGAGAGCTTCCTGCGGCAGCACGGAAGCGGCAGAGTAGCGTAGACAAGAACAGATTCGAGTCGTTGCTAACTCGGGGAGCTAGAAAATGAGTGAAGGTAATATACCCGGATGGCGTGACATCAGCATGAGGGAATGCCCTCGAGGTTTGCGCCAAAGGTGGTACAAAGACGTGGGTTGCGCGCGTGCGCACAATCTATAGGTACCTGGGAGGAGCAATGGCGGGAGGCTGCACCATAGCTGATCCAGGGATGTCAGAGAGGTCGGCTTGTAGACGCGGTAGTAGCCATCTTGCCCAGGTAAGCGGGAGGAGCCGTGAATAAGGTGAGGCAAACGGGGCGAAGCTGTCAAGGACCGATGGACGCAACAGTACCCACCTTCAAAGGGTGTCCATGCTGTTTCCTACCAGGTCTTGGTTTTTGAAGATGCAAGTGATGAAAGTCCTGTAGCATCTCTTTATCCAGGATATTAGACATTGGTGTCCAAGAGTTTTCTTCAGGGCCATACCCATCCCATGACAGGAGGTGTTTCCATAATCTGCCTCATCTTCTCACATCGAGAACTGCCTTTACTTTATATTCAATGTCTTCTTCTGCATCTATAGGTGTAACATCAGGTATCTTGTTGGAGAACTCACTAAGGATCAGTGGCTTCAAAAGTGAGACGTGGAATGCATTGTGGATCTTTAAAGTAGATGGTAGCTTCAGACTGTAGGTGAGATTGCCCAGTCATTGGAGAATGGGAAATGGTCCAACGAAAACGCGGAGCGAAGCAAGCTGAAGGAAGTTTAAGTCTTAAGTGCTTTGTGAAAGCCAGACTTTATCACCAGGCTTGAAATCTGGAGCCTTACAGTGATGGGCATCGTATCCTTTCTTTGCTCGAAGTCCTGCTTTAACAAGCATCTCTTTAGTCTGAGTCCAAAGTTGTTGGATATGTTTGGCAGTAGATTGAGCTGCCGGGGACAACACTGATAACAGAAGTGGCAGTGATGGCAATGGTAGTCGTCTGTAAACTACTTCGAATGGTGTTGATCCAGTGGATGTTGCTGGATGAGAATTAATGGCAAATTCTACCCAGGGCAACAGTTCAGTCCAATCATTCTGGCGAGTGTTCACGTAGGCATGAATGAACTGCTTCAGTGTCCTGTTCATCCTCTTTGTTTGCCGTTGGATTGAGGATGATATGCCGATGTGAAGTCAAGGGAAATATCGAACTTCTTACATAGTGCCTTCCAGAAGTTAGCCGTGAATTGGGCTCCTCGATCGGAGACTATGTGCTTAAGCAAGCCATGCAGGCAGAAGATGTGCGTAATGAATAGCTTGGCGAGCTCCATGGTGGTGGGTAAGCCTGGGAGAGCCACAAAATGAGCCATCTTTGAGAACCGATCTACGGTTACCCAAATGGTGTTGTTTCCTCCTGAAGATGGTATATCGACCACAAAGTCTGTGGCAATATGTGTCCATGGTTCTTCTGGCACTGGCAAGGGTTGGAGTAGACCCCATGGACGACCCGGCAGCGTCTTCTGTTTAGCACAGTTTACGCAGGAAGCGACATAGGAGAATGTGTCTTCCTTCATGGTGGGCCACCAGTAATAGGTCTGAAGTTTAGACAGGGTTCTACGTTGGCCAGGGTGTCCTGAAAGTTTAGAGTCATGGGCCCAACCCACTAAAGTCTTTCTGAGGTTCTTGGGTATGATGGTCTTTCCTGCAGGTACTGAGTGGGTAGCTGCCAATATGACCTTCTCTGGGTCAATGATGTGTTGCGGTTCCTCTGGAATGTCCTTGGAGAGGAATGAGCGAGAGAGAGCATCAGCTCTGATATTCTTATCTCCAGTAGAGATGTGAATCGGAACCGGAATTGGTTCGGTTCCAGTTCCGATTCAAATCTTATAATTTTTATCAACCGGCCCGATTGGTTTTTGTTTATCAGCTGCGCCTGATCCGATAAACAAAAAAACCACCCTGACCCTTTAAAACTGACCCCTTAGCCTCCCCCACCCTCCTGACCCCCCCAAAAAAGTTTTAAAATTACCTGGTGGTCCAGTGGGGGCGTGGGGAGTGATCTCCCACTCTCGGGCCGTCGGCTGCGCTAATAAAAATGGCGCCGATGGCCCTTTGCCCTTACCATGTGACAGGGTATCCGTGCCATTGGCTGGCCCCTGTCACATGGTAGGAGCACTGAATGGCCGGCACCATTTTTAAAGATGGCGCCGACCGTCCATTACTCCTACCATGTGACAGGGGCCGGCCAATGGCACGGATACCCTGTCACATGGTAAGGGCAAAGGGCCATTGACGCCATTTTGATTAGTGGCAGCCGATGGCCCGAGAGCGGGAGATTGCTCCCGGGACCCCCACTGGACCACCAGGTAATTTAAAAATGTTTTGGGGGGTCGGGAGGGTGGGGGAAGCTAAGGGATCTGTTTTAAAGGGTTGGGGTGGGTTTAGGGGTTGTTTTTGTGTTCCTTTTTTCCCGCCCTCCCCCAAAATGATAAGAGAACCCCATGAACAATTTCGTGGGGGTTTCCTATCAGTTTCGGGGAGCCCCCGATTTCTGACGACTTTGAAAATATCGTACAATATTTTCAATCGTCAGAAAAACGATTCACATCCCAACTCTGTAGTACTCTCTCAACATCCTCCAGATGAGTGGTCATGTCTTGAGAGAAAATCAAGATGTCGTCCAAGTAAATAACAATACACTTATAGAGGAGATCCCGGAAAATGTCGTTCATTAAATTTTGAAAGACAGCTGGGGCGTTGCACAGGCCGAAGGGCATCACTAGATATTCAAAGTGGCCATCCCAAGTGTTGAAGGCCTTCTTCCACTCATCGCCAGCTCAAATGCAAAGTAAATTGTAGGCTCCTTTCAGATTCAGTTTGGAAAAGATTTGAGCTCCTTGTAGTCTGTCAAATAGCTCTGATATCAGAGGCAGAGGGTAGCGATCCTTTATTGTTATTTCGTTGAGGCCGCTGTAATCTATACATAGACATAGTGTATCATACTTTTTGCCCACAAAGAAAAAGCCTGCGCCAGCAGGGGACTTGGATGGTCTTATGAAGCCTTTTTGGAGGTTTCCCTGGAAATATTCGGACATGGCTTTATTTTTTGCCACTGACAGGGGTACACTCTACTTTTGGGTGGCTCCGTATTAGGCTTCAGATTAATAATGCAGTCATAAGGTCTCTGGGGCGGAAGTACATTGCAGCTTCTTTCGAAAAGACGTCTTGGAAAGATGCATATTGAGGCGACAACCCCGGCATCACTGGGGTGGTAGGCATACAGGGTAATGGAGCTACCTCCATCAGGCATTTATCATGGCAGTCTGGACCCCATCTTGACAGTTCCAGTGTAGCCCAATTGAATTGAGGCATATGCTGCTGCAGCCAAGGTAATCCCAGAACTATAGGGTGCATGGCCTTCTCTAAAACAAAGAAGGAGATGGTCTCAGAATGGAGGGCACCGGTACGTAGACACACTGGTTCGGTGCGTAGAGTTACTTCAGCCGGTAAGTGCTCTCCATGGATGGATGAAAGAAGTAGTGGAGGCTTCATAGTGGAAGTGGAGATCTGTAGGTGCTCCAATAATCATTGTAGAATAAAATTGCCTCCTGCCCAGGAGTCCACTAGGGCAAGAGTCTGGTACTCTAAAGGTCCGCAGATCAAGGATACAAGAAGAGAGAGTGGAGGAGAAGGAGTGTTAAGACCTAAGAAGAGTCCTCCAGCAGGACTTAGGTCTGCCAGTTTCCTGGACATATAGGGCAAGTTTGGACAGCATGACCAGCTTGTCCACAGTACATACACAGCCCTAATTTCTTCCGCGTTCTTCTCTCTTTTGATGTCAGGTGGCTGCGGCCTAACTGCATAGGTTCTTCTCCACTGGCTGCTGGGACTGAAGGAACAGGCCTGGGTGTGGACATGACTCGAACTTCACCCAGAAAGGGTCTCCTGGAAGCCTTGGTCTCTTGAACCTTATCGCAAAGTTGGCAATCGATCTTTGTTGCCAATTTCACAAGTTCAGCCAAGGACTCAGGTATTTCACGAGCAGCGAGTTCATCTTTCAGACGGGAATTCAGTCCTTCAAAGAAGAGGGTCTTCAGGCATCTCAGGTCCCAGGATAATTAAGACGCCAGTGTCTTAAATTCTATAGTGAAATCAGCTAGTGGTTTGTTCCCTTGTTTCAGGTGAACGAAAGAAGATCCTGCAATGGTATAATGGGCAGGATCATCGAAAACTGACTTAAAGAGTTCGAGAAATCCTTTAAGGTCATGAAGAATCGGATCCTCGCACTCCCACAGTGAAGAGGCCCAAGACAATGCTCGTCCGTCTAGGTACGACAGGATATAGGTGGTCTTGGCATAGGCTGTGGGAAAGTGGCCAGGTTGTAATGCAATGTGCATGCAGCACTGGTTAATGAAGTCTCTGCATCTCCAGACTTCTCCCGAGAAGCGGGTGGGAGCTGCAAGAGGCACAGTAGTCTTGACCGTCACCTCAGACGGTTTAGCTTCTTTACCTGAGATGGAAGGTGAGTTCATCTGTGTGTGTAGTAGATTAAATGCAGCAGTTAGTCCTTCCAGCGTAGTCTGCTGTTCGGAGATCCGCTGGGCCAGGCCTGGAATGGCCTGCAACGCAGTGAGCTGAGCCGGATCCATGGAGTTAGCAATCTGTTGTAATTATGTGTTTGTGCATCCTTGGGTGCTGTGGAGGTGACCACGCCCATGGGGAGGAGCCTGGTGAGGAGCCAAGCACTGGGCTAGACTCGTATTACACAAACACAAGAGTTCTTTTATTAAACAGCTTGAAGAGAACCACCAGAGGTGGCAGTAGTGAGGCAGGCTCGTAGTTGCAGTCTCAGGAACCTTGGCAGAGGGAGCCCTTCTCTCCTAGATGATGTCAGGAGGTTCCGCAGCAGGTCTCCCAGTGAGGAGATACTGTGGATGAGATATCCTGAGAGTTAGAGTACTCACTAGGTGTTTGCTTTTGATATGAGATTCCATCAGGTCGTTGTAGAAGGTTCAGGCACCGAGGCAGGGAGGGCAGGCCCTCGAGGAGTGAGTACCTATTCCCTGTAAGGCACCTGAAATAAAGCAGAGGGCCCCCGAGTAGCGGGTACCCAGATTAGCATATACCCCGAAGGGCAGAGAGAGAGAGCTTCCTGCGGCAGCACGGAAGCGGCAGAGTAGCATAGACAAGAACAGATTCGAGTCCTTGCTAACTCGGGGAGCTAGCAAATGAGTGAAGGTAATATACCCGGATGGCGTGACGTCAGCATAAGGGAACGCCCTCGAGGTTCGCGCCAAGGGTGGTTCAAAGATGTGGGTTGCACGCACGCGCGCACCCTAGTAGGTACTTGAGAGGAGCAATGGTGGGAGGCTGCACCATTTCCATTCCGGGCATGCCAGAGAGGTCGGCTTGTAGACACGGCGGTAGCCATCTTGCCCAGGTAAGCGGGAGGAGCCGTGAATAATGTGAGGCAAACGGGACGAAGCCGTCGAGGACCGAAGGATGCAACAGTAGATTGTTGCAAATAATCCTTACGACCTTGTGTGAGGGAAATGGCCAGAATGAAGGATCAGGTCAAATAATTTTACTAGTGTTTCCTGGACTTGGATACTGCTGTATGGGACCACATGCATTTCTGGGTACGAGGAGGAATTCCTTAATGCCTGCATTGTTGTAGGGGCATCTAATGGTGTTTAGCAATCTTCCAGCATTTTCTAGCAGGTGATGTCCTTCAGGTTTGATCTCATTGTTGAGGTGCTGGAAGAGCTCAGGCCAGATTTCACCGTCCTGGATTGAGAATCAGGTTTGGCTTTGGGTTTAAGGCCTTTCCACATGTTCCACAACAAATTGTTGTCTAGGGCCTCCTCAATTTCAGACAAGAATTTAGGACAAGACAATTTAAGATGAAAGCTAAGAACATCCTAAGAACAGTGCTATAAGGAAAAAGAAAATTGTCCAACAAAGGTAGACAAAAGTATTTATTCTTCAGTGTGCATACAGTTTTTTATTTTTGAATTGCAAGTGTAACCAATGTGCTGCATTTGTTTTGTGGCTGGGTGGGGCTTTCTCCCTGCTCTTTCACTGAAGGAGGGATAGGAAGGGGAGGAAGAGATGGAAAGGGAGAAGAGAAGAACCGAATATTTAATGGAGGGAACAGAGAGAAAAAATAGTAAAAACAACCCCAGAGCTATGGGTGTGGGCAGGATGGAAGGCTTCCACTTCAACCCCTGTTCACAGACTATTCACACTTCTTTCATTCACCAAAGGAAGCTGCACAAGGTGTAAGTAACCTCCCTTGAAAACCAATTGTGAAGGCATCATTTTCCACATAATTATTAGTTAATTTGCTTCATACTGCAGTATATCATTCATATTCCAAAGCACCAAGGCACTTTTTTAATTAGCCTTAAAAACTTCTGGAACTGGAAAGGCCTTGAATACAAATCCCCAATTGGATCCAGCGGTAAACACAATGCTGACTATTGAATCCTTTGTTTGCCAACCACACTGGACGCAAATGCAAATTTTCTGACTGTGGATCCTAGCATATTCTGCTGAAGAAAAGAACAGATGTTGTTGTGCCTTCTAGGTGATTGCTGTAAGCCGAGCATGAGTTTTCCCCAGAGAGGTGAGGCTTGCCAGCCACATCTACCCTTCCCTTGCTTTGTTCATTCCTCTGCCGCAGGTGACACACAGTATCTCTCAGGGAGATAGCTACTTTTATCGGTGCATAGAATGCCCTCCCAGAAGACCTGGTGAGGACAAGGAAAGTAACGGGTTTCAAAAGGGCATGGGATAAACACAGAGGATCCCTAGTGACTAGAGGAAGGAAATGAAGAACCGAGGTAACTTTGATATAGCATTTCTGCATAGGAGTAACCTGCACACGGTGGCAGTTACCGTACATCCCTAAACTCCTTGCTGGGCAGACTGAATGGTTCTTTTTGGTCTTCATCTGCCAGCATTTGCCATGTGATTACAATAGCTACAGACTGATAGGAAGCAGGTGATGCCTGCATGGGTGCAACTTTACTTGAGATCAGGGACGGTGGAAGCACTAGGCGAACTAGGCCTGGGCCTAGGTCGCCGAGTGTTAGGGGGTGCTGCGAGCAGTGGTATCCTGAGGGGATCCAATGCCCCCGGGTGCAGGGAGGCTCATGCGGCCGCCGGTGGACCTCATCCCACTGGCGGCTGAGCAGTGACACATAGCAGGCAGATCGGCAGGGCTGTGGTGGAGCTCACGTCACCACGGCCTGAAGAAAAAGGTCGCGTTCAAGCCTGCAGGTGCTCCTCCTCTTTCCTGCCTGTGCATCCCCGGAAGAAAACATTGCTGGATAGAGATGTGAATCGTGTCCTCGATCGTCTTAACGATCGATTTCGGCTGGGAGGGGGAGGGAATTGTATTGTTGCCGTTTGGGTGTTTGAAATATCGTGAAAATCGTGAAAATCGTGAGCCGGCACACTAAAACCCCCTAAAACCCACCCCCGACCCTTTAAATTAAATCCCCCACCCTCCCGAACCCCCCCAAATGCCTTAAATTACCTGGGGGTCCAGCGGCGGTCCGGAACGGCAGCGGTCTGGAACGGCCTCCTGCAATTGAATTGTGTTGTCTTCAGCCGGCGCCATTTTTCAAAATGGCGGCGCAAAATGGCGGCGGCCATAGACCAACACGATTCGACTGCAGGAGGTCGTTCCGGACCCCCGCTGGACTTTTGGCAAGTCTTGTGGGGGTCAGGAGGCCCCCCAAGCTGGCCAAAAGTCCCTGGGGGTCCAGCGGGGGTCCGGAAAACGATCTCCTGCCGCGAATCGTTTTCCGTACGGAAAATGGCGCCGGCAGGAGATCGACTGCAGGAGGTCGTTCAGCGGCGGTCCGGAACCCCCGCTGAACGACCTCCTGCAGTCGATCTCCTGCCGGCGCCATTTTCCGTACGGAAAACGATTCACGGCAGGAGATCGTTTTCCGGACCCCCCTGGACCCCCAGGGACTTTTGGCCAGCTTGGGGGGGCCTCCTGACCCCCACAAGACTTGCCAAAAGTCCAGCGGGGGTCCGGAACGATCTCCTGCAGTCGAATCGTGTTGGTCTATGGCCGCCGCCATTTTGCGCCGCCATTTTGAAAAATGGCGCCGGCTGAAGACAACACAATTCAATTGCAGGAGGCCGTTCCGGACCGCTGCCGTTCCGGACCGCCGCTGGACCCCCAGGTAATTTAAGGCATTTGGGGGGGGGGGGTTCGGGAGGGTGGGGGATTTAATTTAAAGGGTCGGGGGTGGGTTTTAGGGGGTTTTAGTGTGCCGGTTTTCCTGCCCTCCCCCTTCCCCCGATTTACGATTTTTTGACGATAAATCGGGGGAATTGGTATTGTATCGTGGCCCTAAAGATTTTTGATGATTTAAAATATATCGGACGATATTTTAAATCGTCAAAAAACGATTCACATCCCTATTGCTGGAGCTGCGCGGGCAGGAAGGTGGAGGAGCATCAGCCGCGTGCAGAAGAGGAGCAGCGCTTACGGGCCCCTGCGAATCCCAAGTCGCAGCGGCCCGAGAAGAGGAAGAGGCCCGGTAGCAGGGCCGCCGTGGATCCCACATTGCGGGCGGCCCGAGAAGATCAGGGCCGCTGCAGATCCCATCCTGCGGTGACCCGTGAAGAGGAGGCCCAGAGGTGAGAGAGAGGCTGAGGGCCTGTAGAGTGTGTATGTGTGCATGTATGAGATGAGCTGAGAGATTTGTGTGAGAGTGAGTTGAGAGACTGTGTGTGGGAATGAGGACCTGAATGTTTGCAGAGACAGCATGTGAGAGCCTCTGTGTGTGTGAGAGAGACAGCATGTGCCAGTGAGAGACTGTGTGTATGAATGATTGTATGAGAGAGAGCATGTGAGAGTGAGAGCCTGTTTGTGTGTGAGAGAGAAAGCATGGGAGAATGAGAACCTGACTGTGTATTTGAGGGAAGAAGATGGAGAGAAAAGAAATAGAAAAAAGACAATATAAAAGGAACTGGCAAAAAAATAAGAAAGGGAAGCTGGAAAAAAATAAGAAAGGGAAGGTGGAAAAAAAAGTCTGTGACCAACCGATTAAAAAATTAAGATCAGACTGCAAAGGTAAAAAAAAATAAATAAATTACTTTTTAGTGATTGGCATATGTAATATTTGGGAATGTGCAAGAGTAGCACTTTCTCTATGCGGATCTCACAATGTACGAGATCGGTATGGAGGAAGTGGAAGCCCACGGGACCTGCACAGAGGAGGCAGTGCCAGTAGCAGCAATCCGCGCCTCCCCAATAGCCATGCGGCAGCAGGTACAGTGGCAGCAGAGGAATGAGAGAGGTTCTGAGGTTGCTGGCAAAAGAAAGAGAGGGGGTCTCTGCCTTTAGTGTGTGCATGTGTATGAATGGGACTCTGCCTGGGGGTGTATGTGTGTGAATGCATAGGTGCCTGCCTGGGGGTCTGTGTGTGTGAGAATGAATGTGTGCATGCTGGGCGATGGGGAGGGAGTGGTGTGAAAATGACTGGGAGCTTGCCTGAGTGTGTGTGTTTGTGTGTATGTGAGGGATCCAGTGAGTGTGAGAGCATGAGTGTGTATGAGAAAATCCAGGGGAGTAAGACTTTGTGTGTGTGTGTGGGGGGGGGGGGGTGTGGAGGGGAGAGATTGTCTTAGAGCCTGAGGGTGTCAGTATCTGTGAGAGAGAGAGGTTATGGTGGATATAAGAGAATGAATGTGTATGTATGTGACAGTGTATGTGTGAGAGAGAATGGACATGTGAGTATGTGTGAGAGAGAGAGGATAACCTCCTAATCCTCAACAATATCAGGGTGACTGGAAATCAAGAGCTCCCACAGAAGGGGACAGCAGGGGCTTTTTAAAATCCTTATTAGTTTTAATTATTGGGTGTTATTTGATATATGTGCTGTTTTGAAATATTTTATTGGTGTTTGGGAAATTGTAAAAAATGTATATGATTTTAATTAATAGAAATTCTATTTATCAGTAGTTTTAAAATATTCTTTTATTAGTATGGTTTTACTATTATAACTGAAGCTTTAAGTTTCTTGATTTTTTATTTTTTTTTATGAGGAATGGTGGTTCTGTTTTTCCATTGTTAATACACAGAGTCTGGCTTCTTGGGGTTTCCATTTCAGTTTTTCTAATTTGTGCTCCTTTATTTTGTATTCTGTATTTGGTGAGGGTCTGTCTCTGCTCTGTGTGTGTGACCATGATGAGAGATTCTGCTAGCATAGGGATCTATAGCAATCGGGTTTGTTTTGTTTCCTCAGTAGGTGGTGTATTGGTATTCTAGGACCCAGTGTAATATTTACTCTTGCTTTTTCACAGGTAGGGTTATTGTTGTTTGAGTCCTTGGTGTTATTACTGTTATGTTACGATGGGATTGCAGTATAGATTTTGAGTGTCTTTTTTGCGGGGCTTTGTGTTAGTTCACAATGTGTCTGGCAGTGGAAGGTGTTTGTGCTGCTGTTACTGTGAGGTGACACCAGAATTTGAAAATATCTTTTACTATGATGAGCTGTAAGGGAAACATCCAAGCTTCATTGTTTGGGGGAATTTCAGTGGATGCACAGAGTTACAGAACTGGAGGTGCAGGATTTGTATTGACATTCTGTCCCTTCCTATATATCCCAGACTTCACTCTCATGGCCATATAGAATTAGTTGAATGAGGCGATCAAATAATTTTATAGTAGTTTTACTAGACGAGTGAAACTGGCCAGCTTTTTAAAATTACGCAGAAGACCCTTTGGACTTTTTTATTAACATTTTTTTTTTGTAACCAATTTTAAAGCAGGATCCATGCTATAGAGGTGGGTGTGATGAAGAAATGTCATTTTGGCTCCCCCGCCCAAAAAAATTCTTCTGTCTAGAGATGCCACTGATTTTCTGTGACCAAGCATTAGTACAAGAAGGATTAAGGGGGGGATGCTGGAAAGGCACACACATGGATTAGCCCTCGGGTGCTGGAGACCCTTGGTGCGCCACTGGGTGCGAATCATATGGGGCCTCCAGCGGCGGCAAAGAGGAGTGGAGATTTGGCGGGCCGCAAGCAGTGCCCAACCTGCTC
Organism: Rhinatrema bivittatum; assembly: GCF_901001135.1. Taxonomy (NCBI): domain Eukaryota; kingdom Metazoa; phylum Chordata; class Amphibia; order Gymnophiona; family Rhinatrematidae; genus Rhinatrema; species Rhinatrema bivittatum. The sequence continues at coordinate 276,431,889 of NC_042615.1, read as the reverse complement.
ATGACCCAGAAAACCAGACAGTCAGCAGGCGTGATCAAGAATGAGGTAGGAATCGGGCTGAGACCGGGGGGAGGGCGCACAAGGGAGAAGGCTCGCCTAGGGCGCCTAATCCCCTTGCACCGGCCCTGCTTGAGATGCAAGTTATGAGGTTGGATCCCTGGAAGAAGCAAGGTTCAATAATGACTTTAGTAACCCCACTGTGTGATGCCCTTCCTACCCGATGGGATTATTGACTCCAGACAGAGAATGCCTTCTCACTTATTGTACCTGCATGATTTACGTTATTCATTTAGGGCTGACTTTTCAAAAGCATTTTTCATAAGTAAAATGTGGTTTTATAAAGTGGAGGCAATCAAACACTGCACGGAGCGGCAGTAGCCACAGAGGCATTCACGGAGCGGGATGCCAGTGGCCAGTAGTTGGTGTTCCACCTTCACGGAGCGGAAGGATGGAGGGCTGCTATTTCCAAAACAAAAACAAAAACAAAAAAATAAAAACAGGGGTGGGTAAGAGTATGGGGCAAGGGGGTGGCCTGCTTGTTACAGCGGTTGCTACCCCCAATTGAGCTGGATGTCACATGGATGCAGATTCAAAGCTGCTCTCTAAACTGGGTGGAGGGGAATTAGGGCTGGAGGGTACTGGAAGCCAATAGTAACAGGTGGGAGAGAGAAAAAGGGAAAAAAAAAATGGATAAAGTGAATGGCTTGCTGGGCAGACTTGATGGGCCATTTGGTCTTCTTCTGCCGTCATTTCTATATGTTTCTATATCCAGCATAGCTCTCTGCTACAACGGCAGGGGAGAAGAAAAACTAATACTTCACGCATATCCAGCATTGCTCTCTGCTTCAACTGCAGAGAGCTATGCTGCCGCTTACCCAACTAATCAAACTTAATATTTCACTTGGAAGCAGCTCCATCACTGCTCTCTGCATTAATGGTGAAATGGTGAGGGAAATAGAACCTAAGGTTAATAAGAGCCAAGAGAAACAGATAAGTATGAGAAAAAAAGAAGTGTGAGGCTTGCTGGGCAGACTGGATGGACCGATTGGTCGTCTTCTGCCATCATTTTCTATGTTTCTATGCACGGAGATAGGCTTTTGAAAATGGAATGAGAGGGGGATGGAGTTCGGAATGGAGATACCATTTACACATATACTTTTGATTTTTGAAAGCACATTTACATCCGCTAACAAGCAGGTCATACCTGGGATTAAAGCCCGCTCCTCAGTGGGAGGGGCATGCAGACATTCTGAGCACTTGTCTCGGCTGCATCTTTGTTAGCGAATAAAGTCTATCTTTTTCGGACCAGTTGTCTGGGGTCTCTTTTCTGACGGTAACAGGATCTTTTCAGGTTTAAAGCCTAGCGATTGGGGAATTTCTGTACAAGATTGCAGGGTACAGGAGGGAAGGGTCTGGAGAAGGGAGTCAAGCATTTGTTTCTGCTTTGCAATTTCTTCTCCGGCCTTATTCCCTTTCCCTCCTGTGTCGACAGGCAGCATGTAAGGAGAAACTGGAGGAGAGCGACTGGAGCAGACACAGCTCTACCTGTTGCTCTCTGTGAACCTGGACTCAGCTGAAGAGAGAGTAGGGGAGGAGGAAGGACACACCCATATTGAGCATAAGTCTATGTAGATGAGCTGTGAGTGGTTCATAGGGGATGGAGGGGTGGAGAGTGGTAAGATCTGGCCTAGAGGAAGGGGGAGAGTGTGGGAGTCATCCCTGAAAGGGGACAGAGGTGATGGGGGGGGGGGGGGGTGGAAATAGAGAGAGAAAGAATGTGGATTAGCTGGTGACCACAGTGCAAAAGTTCCCAGGTTTGCTATTATTGCTCAATAGTCACTGCAGTTCTCTTGCTCAGTTATACTGTAGTGTAGACTGCAGGTTTCTAGGACTGAATTTTAGGGGTTTCACCACCTATATTTATAGGGTCTCAACACTGACCTCATCAATGTCTAAAAAGCACCAATTCCTTTAAGAGCCCCAGTCACTTTTTAGTGACAGGGCAACATAAAAAGTACCCAGAAAAAAATGCATGCTTTACTGACAGGAAAAGAGTCTGATAAGCTTACTCCGCAGCCAGAGGGCATAGTCCAGACATGGCACTCAGATACAGTGATATTATGTAGCATGGAACTGCTGAAAATATGTTTCTTGTCACCATGCTGGACTGTATTGAATTAACTAAAAAAAAACAAAAAACAAAAACTGGTACTGGACTGTTTTGAACTACTAAGGCTTCCATACTGCTCTGAATGTGTACTTACTTGATTCCTGTTTCTGTGCGAGTTGAGTTGCTGGCTGCTTACTTCCCTATTTTACCTTGTTAATAAAAACAATGCTGTTTTCCTGCTCTTAAGAAGTAGAAACCTCCCTGGTTTGTTTCTGTAATGACCCCCAGGGTTCATTACTAATATTGTCCTAGTGTAACTCCTTTAGCTAGGAACTGTGCAGATTAGTAATTAGGGGAGGCACCATTCAATATAGCCCCTCCCTTTGAGGGTGCTGGCATGGCCGCCCTCTTGGGTTTATATAAACAGCTGTCTTCCTGAGAGATTGGTTGCAGTGAATTTGGGGGAAGTGCAGGAGGTTTTTCATTTGTTTGATTTTTGGGCCTACTTGGAGGACTCAGGCAAACCCTGCCTGGTGTCCCTGAGAGAGGTCGGGCGCTGCCCTTCCAGTCTATTCACTGGCTGACGGGTTAGCTTACAAGGTTGCTTGGGGCTTTCGCTGAATGTTTCCTTTGTAAGAAGCCTTTGAAACCCATGGGTGTTGCCTGGAGAGAGGTCAAGGGGAAGCCTTTCCCTGGAAGGTCCAGGATAGGGAAAACCTGCCTTTCTGAACCCTTCTAGAGGACAGAAGTAGGGTGGTAATGTGCTGCAGAGAATTTATGATATTTTGGACTCTTGTTTTTTGGAAGAAACTTTTGGTTGGAAGAATCGAGAGCTGTGTGTCCCTGAGTGGATTCTTCCCATCTAAGGATTTAAGAGAGATATTTGGAGAACTTGAGTAAGACTAATATTGAACAAATTCTGAGGAGCCCCACCCTGAGGAAGAAATAAATTGGGACTCTGTGCAGAGACAGTTACCATTTTTTCTTACCACGTGGAGGGGTTTTCCCTGCCCACTCAAGGAGACCTTGTCCACTTGGGAAGTTCATCCATGCTCTGGAGGGTGAGTATTTTCCCTTGCCATGGAAAAAAAGAGACCCTTGCACAGAGGAGAGAAAGGACTGTGAACTGTAAAAACCAGTTGTGGTCTTAAGATCTGTGTGTTGAACTGTGCAATTCACACCACAAAGTCACCTTCAGTAAAGTTTATTTTTCGGACACTCCATCAGAGTCTCCTATGTGTTATTGGCATCTACAGTATTCATAGTGGTAAAGGATTTACACTTCTCCCAGGTAAAACAGCTACAGTGTCACCCCTGCTAGTTGGGGTCTTGAAGGAGAAATTCCTTCCCCCTGTCCAGTAAAGAACTCAGCCCTGGGGAAAGAGACGAGAGAGAGAGAGAGAGAGTGCAAATGGATCCAGTCCCAAGAACTATTAATTCTTTTATAGCCTCGTTGGTAGCTAGCTGTTACCCCAAAATGGGCTTACATTTATTTTTCTTTAGAAGGCATTCCGTTTTGCAACACATCTTTAACAAATACAAAACTCTAGAGCATAGTTCTGGACATTTCTATATATAAAAGCATAGCTAGTCTGCCCAGCCACAACAACTAGTCATCTCTATAATCCCTACCATTCCCTCAGAGATCCCCTGTGCTTTCTTGAATTCAGATCTGTCCTTGTCTTCACCACCTGCACTGGGAGCCTGTTCCATGCATCCACCATTCCACAGGTTGCTGTAAAGTGCTCTGCTGTCCTCATACTCAGCTCTGAAGACGCTAGGCTCAATTCACCCAACTTCAGGGATCTGACAAATTTCATACCAGTATAAGCACTCAGAATCCTTAGTTGGGAGGAAGTGATTGTGAGGTTTGTTATTGCAACAGAAATTACATTTGGCAGACTAGATGGGCCTTATGATTCATATGAGCCATCATGTTCTATGTTTCTATGTAAACAGGTGGCTCAAAGGCCTTGCATATCCCAGGAAAACTGAATAAACCCCTTTTACATGACTATCTCAACCAGCTCCTTCTCAGAATGGTATAATACATTACCAGGTTCATTACCATTTGCATGAGCCTCATTATCCATTTCTCGGTGCTGACTGTCTCTCCCATTGTTTTGTCAGCAGCAGGGAAAAATTCTGCCAAAATAGGCCAGTGTGGTTAGACACCCCTTGCTGGCTTGCCCAAACCTTTCCATGCCCTGCGCAGAGGGGAAAGGTTGAGGAGAGAGAGAGAGAGGAGAAGATAACAAGGCTGCAGCTTTGTCAAGCCTGTGCAATGCAGTGGCAGCCATTTTGTGGCCAATGTGCCCTACACACTTGAATGAATTGGTGTTTGTAGGTAGGTCTATGTGTGGAGTGGGGGTATTAATCGAGAGACTATGGTAGTAGCACTTCCTCCTGTATGCTCTGAATGTATCTATTTTTCACACTGTGATAAAAAAAATATATATGTAATTTTGTCAAATACCTCATAAATATTTGCTTTTATGACAATTGCTAGTTGTTATTTTTCCACTATTCACCCTTAAGGAGCAAAATGGAATTTGGGTGAATAGACTTCAGTGTAACTTGATCAATGTTATACAGTTAGTGGAGTTGGTGAAAGTGGAATCCTTGGGCATCCTGGTTTTACAGCTCTGTGAATGATCTAAGCACTACACTATACTGCCCGTTAGTAACCCAGAATAATCTTGCTTCTTTACCAACTGCCTATGCATTTGACCTGGAATTATATATATAAAATATATTATAAGCCCCAGTGGAGTGAGTGGCCTGGAATGCTAAACTAGGAATCCCATGTTTTCATTGGCCGATGCCGATCATGCGATCCATTGTATTACTGGTAAGCAACTCCACTGGGATTATTCTAACCTATTTAATGACTAATTTTTTGGGGAGGCCTATAACAGCATTTAGTATTTCCTGTTGTCCTCCTAGTCAATTATTATTAATATGCAAATACACAAACTTTTATTAGATCGGAGATTAGCAATATGATATGATCAAACAATCCTTTTCTTTTTCACTAGGCAGGAATCAAAGTCAGCTGTTAGGGATGCATCTTTTTATTACCTTTCATTACCTTTGCTTAACACACGTTTCTCTGATGAGACTAATTCTACCATAATCTCCCATTAAATGAGCCCTGTGGGGCAGACGAGTGGTGTCATGTGTCTGGGACAGGAGAACGGCCACCTCTCCAATTCCATCCCTGTCCCTGGGTATTGTATGAGCACAATATGGCCAGCTGCTTTCTTTCATTACTCTGCTGAGAAGTGTGCCTGTTGTTAATTAGAAAATGGAATTACAAGTTGATGTTTATCTAAATTAAAGCCACAAGCTAAGCCAGAAAGGCAGCACAGAATGAGAGCAGGTACAGAAGAGTGCAAAAAAGATCACACACACATTCTGTTGGGATGCCACTGACAGCAGCTGGTGCAATTCTGCTGTGCGGTGTATGCCAGTTTTAAGCAATAATTCCAGCTATATATTTTTGTTTGTTTACAGTTCTTGGCTATGTACCTCGGAGTACACCTGTGGTGATTCTAATGACCAAGTATTGAAATGCTTTTCCTGTCCCGCTTCTCTGCTACATCATAGAATAGCTTTGCAGCTCGTTTATTCTGGTTGGTGAGCCAGGGATCAGCTTAGGGAGGGAGAGGGTAGTACTTGTCTTGTCTTCAGATGCACACAAACAGTCAAGATTTCTGCCTCAGGAATACTCGCAGGTGGAGGAACTTTTGCCCGGTCCTTTAGGGGGCCACTCTTTTTGACACTTTGTATTGGGGAAAGGTCGGTAGTAGGGCATTTCCCCCCTGTATGCGTACTTTCTCGCTGAAACTTTTCTATCTGTGGACTTTTGCACCTCCTTTTTAATGCAGGTTCATTTCCCATGGATATATAGCAGGCATGGAGTTGGAAATGTAATTTATTGGCATCATTTTCTCTTCTGACCTAAACCTGCTCCCTGGAGCTCCTCCTCTACATGCGGCTACAAGTAACACACTGTGCATGCTTGAGCTGTACTGAGGGAGTGAAAGCTTCAAATAGCCAATTTACGTGAGTAAATCCTTATTTACTTGCATACATGGGCTTTGAAAATTCTCCTTTTAATTTGCCCTTGAGGCAAAAATCATGGACTTCTTTTTGCACAAACCATCACGTACACATTTTTTTTGTGTGTGTGGATTTGTTTGTCTCTCTCTCTTTCTTTCTCTCTCTCAAGTTGCAGGAAATAACAAACTTGAACTAAACCATGCAAGCAAACTGACCTGCATGTTTCTGCCCTACTTTTAGTGGAAACTTACATCTGGCCTTGAATCTTCCAAGGTCTCCCTGGCTATTCAAGACTCAATTAAAAAATACTTAACAGCTTTCCCCCGGGGCGTTTGCCTTTGTTGGAGCTGTACAGAGACTCAGGGGCTCAGGCAAAAAGCTGAGAATTAAAACTGAAATTCAGTGCACAGTTATCTAACAAACAAGCTAATTTTTTAAACTCCGGATGCAGTAAGCTAATAGTGTAATAATACAGAGGGAGGTATAAAATGCACACAAACAAGAAAATGTGAGCAAACAGAAAAATAAGTTTATGTGCAGAAAACATGTAATTTGTGCACATAAACCATTTTCCATACAAGAATAAAATGTATGCGTCCAAAAAATGCTTTCTGCGCAGAAAGCACTTTTTTGTGCACATAAATCATATTTTATGCATGGAAAATGATTTGTGTACATAAACCATGTTTTCTGCACATATTTATGCATGGAAAGTATGCTTGTTTATGCGCAAAGCATGCTTTCTACATATAAAATCCATCTAGAGATCCCGGCACTGGATCTCCAGCTTCTGCCATAGACTAACATCAGCCCTGGAAACTTTACTGCAGTCTGACCAGGAAAACAGTAGGTACGCTTGCAGACCTCTGCATTGGGGAGTAGGGGCTAATGCTATCATTAGCATGGAATTTTCATGCGAGGGTGCTGACTTAAATTCACAAAGTTGTGTCCTCATTTTTTTGGGCACAAAACTCTTTGCTGCATGGGCAGTCGAGTTTGCTCATAAAAAACGTGCGCACAACTGAGGGTGGAACTGCGGCTGTGCTGAGCGCATGGTTTTGCCTCGGCCCTTCAGAGAGCGAGAGTGAGGGAGAACTTTAATATTGGGGGTGTGATCTGTTATTTACCTTAGTATTTTACTTTCCACACTGTAGTGTTACCCATTTCCTTGCTCTCAGTCTATTCCATTTTTCTTGTTCTTCCTCTCATCCCCTTTCTAGTGCCATTTGGTTTTACCTTTTGATGTTAAAGGCTTTCTTTCAAATATTTTGGTTTCTTACTTTTGACTTGTAATCCCTTAGGGCCAGATTGTCAAAAGGTTACACGAGCCGGGCCTATTTTAAAAAGGCCCGGCGGCGCATGTAAAGCCCCGGGACGCGTGTAAGTCCCGGGGCTTTACAAAAGGGGGAGGGGTGGTCCGGGGGCAGGGAGGGGGCGGGGTCAGAGGTCTGCACCACTGTGTCAAGGGATTATGTGCCGGCACACGCAACTTGCGCCTGCCCAGAGGCAGGCGCAAAAGGTAGGATAAAACTTTTGGGGGGGGGGGGGGGGTTAGAGTAGGGCTAGGGGGGGAAGTTTAGGGGAAGGGGTGGGAAGGTCAGGCTAGGGGGAAGGGAGGTTCCCTCACAGGCTGCTCGGCTCGGCGTGTGCAAGGTGCACATGTAGGCCGCGCGCGCATGTTATAAAATCTACCCCTTAGGGAATAGACATATTGTAAAATGCTAACTTCCCCAGTCTTTGCATTTTAAATCTAGCTGTGTTTGTTATGACACATTAGTGCCAGCCCCACATTCATTAAATTGACTGGAGCTGTCCACAAGAATACACTGCATGTAGGAGCCAATAATTAAAGCATTTTACACGGGTGAGTGCATTTTGATTATTGCCAGGCTCGGTGCTATTGGGTGTGCATACCATGCCATTGTATGGGGGGTGGCACACCTGGGTGGGGGGGGGGGGGTGGCATCAGGGGAGACAAACATAGTGTTGGGGGTCAGCGAGTGCAGAGCCTGCAGAAGGCAGAGTATAATGTATTCGGTTGAGGACTGGGCCGTCTGGCCCCAGCTGCCGAAGGCAGAATCTTCTAAGGAGTGCAAAGCTGCTCTCATTAAGCAGAGAGGACACAGATCCCATCCAGCAACATGCTTTTTTTTTTTTTTTTTATAGTTCCTGGTTGCGCATTGCTGCTGCACAGACAGTACAGAGGCTGAGAGCAGCAATGACAGCATTGCTACATCGGCAGGCAAAATTGACCTCAGGGACCCAGAATCATGGGTGGAATTTGGGGGTGGGGTGGGATGAGGGGGGCATTGCCTCCCCCAATGCAAGAGTCTCTGCTTCTATGGCTACCGGCGGATCCCCTCCCACTGGCGGCTGTGGAAGATGCCCAGTGAGGCCACTGGCCTCACTCTCCTGCCTGCGGTGAACAACCAGTAGCCTAGTGGCACCCTGGCACATCCCCTCTAGCCATGGCTGAAGAAGATCCTGTCAGAAAGCCAGTGAGTATGTAAGTGAGAGCTTGTGTGTGTGTGTCTGAGAGATCCAGTGAGTTTGGCTGTGTGTGTCTAAGACACGAGTAGGCAAACCTTTTTTTGTGCGGGGGCCACATTACAATTTATCAAATGCAATGAGGGCTGGGGGTGGGGGAGTGTCCCTCTTGGAGCTGCTTGACACAACAATCAAATCCCTAGCACTTGCAGTAGGCATTTCAGTATCCAACAGGTTTAAGCAATATCATTTTTAGCACCTGAGGAGCCCCTGCAATCATGGATCCCAGCCTCTACCAAAATCAGCAAAACTTTCAACCCAACAACCACAAGGCATTTTCCCAGCTAGCAGACTAGAAATGCAGAACACAGACAGACAGACAGACAGACCTTCACCAAATCAGAATAGAAAGGCCATAAAGTATAAATAGAAAGGAGCAGACAAAAAAAACGAAACTGGCAAATAATGCAAAAACAGAAATATCACCATTTCTCATAAAACAAAAATCAAGAAGTATGAATTCAATCATCAGTAAACCATGCTAATAAAACTATTTCAAAACACATGATGAATAGAACATATAATAATTAAGAATGAGGAATAAAAAAATGTAAACATTTCCCAAAAATCAATGAAATATTTCAAAACAGCAGACATATCAAACGCTCAGTAATTACAATTCATCTTGCTGGCAGGGGGTGGGAACCCCACCAGTGTCACGGCCTGTGACCTTCCTGCCTACACTCCTAAGCTTAGTCGGGGCCCGAGGGTGCTCGGGCCGCATATATTATAATTTTAGAGAGCTAGGTGGGCTGGAATAAAGATGACGATGGGCCGGATTTAGCCTGCGGGCCGTGGTTTGCCTACCACTGGTCTAAGAGGAAGAGAGGGCCACTGGGTGTGAGAGAGCCAGAGTGTGTGAGGGAGAGAGAACCAGTGTGTGTGAGGGAGAGAGAACCAGTGAGTGTGAGACAGACAAATGGTGGGCAAACTATGGCCCGGCAGGTAAAGGTTCTCACGTTATTTAACGATTTTACCTACGGGGAGGGGCAGCTATAATCAGGGCCGGTGCTAGGTTTGTTTGCTGCCCTGTATGGACAATCACTCCCCCTCCGCCCCCCCTTCTGAATCTGTTTTTCAGGCTTTAAGGATGCCTACATTATCTACTCCTTTGGGACCTCTGCATACAAAGAAAAATAAAAAAATGCAGACTATTTGTAAAAACACAATGTTGCAAGCTACTGTAAACCAGGTTCCTGCCCTCACAAGCTTATCATGTGTGGGAGCCTTTCAATGTGGACCGAGCTGCCTCTGGATCTGAGGGACATGGTTTGGACCTGTCAAGAAGGGGTTTTCAGCCCTCCAGATATTGCAAGCCACCCCTGTGCGCTCTCCTGTGAATGAGAAATGTTCTGCAAGAACCGGCATCCATCCAGCACTCACAGTGCATATTAAATCTCAAGCAGGGGAGACTTTGCTCCACCTCTGAGGAATTAAATTTCCTGCATTAAGAAATGCAGTTAAGCCTATGCACCTCTCTGCACTGGGAAGTTGAATGCCTTGGTTAATATGGGATTTTGTATGGAGGAGCACTAATTTGTACATATAGTTTCACTCATTTTTTTTTGTGTGCCAAACTTCTTTTTAAATGGGGCAGTAAAGCTGTACACACAGAAATGTGCACATAGCTCCACGCCAACTTGTGTGCACAGGCAAGCGCACCTTTTTGCATCGAGGCATGTGTGACTAGGAAGCAGTGGTATTAGCAGTATACACACCCAATTGTCCTTTTTTTTTTTTTGAGAGGAGGAAAACTGCAGAGGAGCCTGATGCGGCAAAGGAGTGGGAGGTTTGGAGGCTGACCTGAGTAGCTGACACAGAACCACTTCTGTGCCACATCTGCAGCGTGCAGTGTGGATACAAGGTAGGGGCAGAAGAGGCCAGAGCTGCAGGCTGGAAGCAGCCAAAACCAGCGCCGGCTTCTCTATTCTTTGAATCCAGCCAGTCTTTGCCAAATCTGTTTCAGTCTGAGGATAAAGATAATGACATCAAGTTGGGGGTGCATCAGGGGGGGATATAAGTTCCACTGTGCTAACCGAGGAGGGTTTAGAGGACACGGATAATCTGATGAGCAGGCTAGCGCAGATATAACCATACTGCCAGGGCTAAGAGCACTTCCTCCAGCGTGAGAGCTCCTCCGATGGAGTTGAGAGCATACTCCTCTTGACAAGTAGTTAAGTTGTTACCCTTACTCGCATAATAGATCATTCTGTCTCCAAATTCCTGGAGTTGACATTAAAGTAAAAAAAAAAAAAAAAAGACCCTCTTGATTTTAGTTTTACTCGAATCAATAAAGTGTTAATTAACCAGCAAAGCTTTTGTACATAAGCCCTGATTTCCAGTGTTCTGTACTCCAAGCACTCAATTACTCTTTCTTCTGAATTTAATAAAGTGAACCTATGGAAAAAGACAATTGTAATCTTGTCGAAATGGTAAGAGACAGCATGTTATTTTTGGTGTTTTCGGTGTATAAACATTTATGACCAGTGCATCTCTGAAACCACACACAGGTTGCTGTTATCTGGCTGTTGAATCAATGAAGGTGTAAATATTACTGCTTTGTATTTCCTTTTAAGCAATGGCTTCTTTAACCACAGTTGCTTTTCTCTTCGTGTTTTCTGCAAGTAGATCCTCCGACCCAGTAATTGTTAAATCAGTAATTTATAGAGATGTGAATCGTGTCCTCGATCGTCTTAACGATCGATTTCGGCTGGGAGGGGGAGGGAATCGTATTGTTGCCGTTTGTGTGTGTAAAGTATCGTCATAATCGTTAAAATCGTGAGCCGGCACACTAAAACCCCCTAAAACCCACCCCCGATCCTTTAAATTAAATCCCCCCCCCTCCCGAACCCCCCCCCAAATGCCTTAAATTACCTGGTGGTCCAGCGGCACACTAAAACCCCCTAAAACCCACCCCCGACCCTTTAAATTAAATCCCCCACCCTCCCGAATGCATTAAACTACCTGGGAGTCCTCCGTAGCGGCGGTCCGTGGCTAAATCGGGGGAAGGGGGAGAGCACGAAAACCGGCACACTAGATCGTGAGGTCTTCAGCCGGTGCCATTTTTCAAAATGGCCGCCGCAAAATGGCGGCGGCCATAGACGAAAACGATTCGACGCAAGAGGTCGTTCCGGACCCCCGCTGGACTTTTGGCAAGTCTTGTGGGGGTCAGGAGGCCCCCCCAAGCTGGCCAAAAGTTCTTGGGGGTCCAGCGGGGGTCAAGGAGCGATTTCCTGCCGCGAATCGTTTTCCGTACGGACAATGGCGCCGGCCATACGCGTATGGCCGGCGCCATTGTCCGTACGGAAAATGGCGCCGGCAGGAGATCGACTGCAGGAGGTCGTTCAGCGAGGTCCGGAACCCTCGCGAGATTTCCGGACCTCGCTGAACGACCTCCTGCAGTCGATCTCCTGCCGGCGCCATTTTCCGTACGGACAATGGCGCCGGCCATACGCGTATGGCCGGCACCATTTTCCGTACGGAAAACAATTCGCGGCAGGAAATCGCTCCTTGACCCCCGCTGGACCCCCAAGAACTTTTGGCCAGCTTGGGGGGGCCTCCTGACCCCCACAAGACTTGCCAAAAGTCCAGCGGGGGTCCGGAACGACCTCTTGCGTCGAATCATTTTCGTCTATGGCCGCCGCCATTTTGCGGCGGCCATTTTGAAAAATGGCGCCGGCTGAAGACCTCACGATCTAGTGTGCCGGTTTTCGTGCTCTCCCCCTTCCCCCGATTTAGCCACGGACCGCCGCTACGGAGGACTCCCAGGTAATTTAATGCATTTGGGGGGGGGGGTTCGGGAGGGTGGGGGATTTAATTTAAAGGGTCGGGGGTGGGTTTTAGGGGGTTTTAGTGTGTTGGTTTTCCTGCCCTCCCCCTTCCCCCGATTTACGATTTTTTGATGATAAATCGGGGGAATTGGTATTGTATCGTGGCCCTATCGATTTTTGACGATTTAAAATATATCGGACGATATTTTAAATCGTCAAAAAACGATTCACATCCCTAGTAATTTATTTTTTTTTTGTGTTTCATTTTTTTGGGCACCTGCCAGTTTCCTCATGCGCCTTATGGGTTTCCAGCTGGATCAGAAGCAGGGCTGGGAGTTGGCACCATGGACCCTCATTCTCAGCTGCTAGGATTGTGCCCTTCCTGTTATATTGTGGAAGTAGCCTAGTGGCTGCAGTCGTGAACTGAGAACCAAGGAAGCCGGGGTTTTGAGTCCCACTTCTGCTGCTGATGCTTCTCATGACCTGGGGCAAGTCACTTCATCCCCCATTCTCTCTAGCACAAACTCACATTTTAAGCACTCCAGAGCAGGGAAATACTTAATGTACCTGAATTTGTAACTTGCCTTGACCTTGGGTTTGGAAAGGTGCGTAATTAAACCCAAATTATATCCCACTTTCTTTAGTCACTGCAATGACACTCCTCAGCTGCACCATTCTGGCCACTGGGTGTTACCATGATGTGTGCCTGTCATTGACTTTCTCCACCCTCTCCTCCGGGAATGTGAGTGATCTCTCTGCAGTATCCCCAGCCCTGGCCAGTTTGGGGAGTAGAAAACCTGAGGTGAGAATCAAACGCAGGGTCCTCAGCATGGCAGTATGCAGAATGACCACTGAGCCACCAGGCCCCTTTAATTCTGCGTTTGTTGTGTGCAAGCCAGGTGATGGATTTTTTTTTGACTGCTGTTGTAGAATTAAAGGCTGAAAAAGAAACTTGGTGCTACCTTTTTACTGGATTAACTTAATACATTCGTGTCTAACATTTGAGAGCCCTGCTCTCTTTATTAGGTCAGTGCAGAACAAACTCCGGATGAAATAACCTGAATATACAAGTAAATAGCAGGTTGCATTGCATACAAATAAATTGCAGGTGGTTTGGTTTTCATAACTGCAAAGAGTTGTAAAGTAGACGGTGGTAGGAGGACGGAAACGTTGTGTTTGCATCGAAGTGAGAAAACCGTGAAAGATGAACAGCAGTAATTTACAGTTACTGAAAGACTCTGGTAATGAGCGAGGAAGCCAATGTTCTTATTAAGCCCCTGTGGGGGTCAATAGTCAAGACGGTCTGGCTAAGTTCGGGACTTAGCTGGACAAACTGCGCGTTTTAAATTTTCCACTGCTCTGAACACCTCCAGCTTACCCAGCCAACCTTTCACCTAGATAAAAGTTAGCCGGATAAGTTGGATGTGTTTTTGGGGCAGAGCTAAGTTAGCCAAGATTCAGAGTTAGCCGCCCTAAAGTTAGCTGGATAATTGTATCTGGCACCCTGTTGAATGTCTGTGACAATTTATCCGGCTGACTTTAGCCGGCCACATTGACTGCCTGCCGCGCTGCCGAGTATTGACCTCTTTGTATTGGTTTCAGAGAGATCAAGCATTTTCATTTCAAATGTCTTAATGATCTCAGGTAGTTTTGAAATTTCCTTTTAGGATTCTGATGGTGGTAAGGTCACTGATGCCAGTGGCTTGGCTGGAAAAAATGTTTTTTTTCTCCACGGGAGGGGGTCACCCCGTTCTTCTCTCTGATACGGTCGTCTCGCCTGTCTGTGGATGTTTCGCCTTGGCTCAGTTGGCTGACGTGGCACCGCTCTTCACGTTTTCCCGTGCTGGATGATATGCACCCCGCATTATCAGAGGAGCACAGATGTGATCTGTTTGTGCTGGCTAGCTTCCTTCTGTGGGTAAATCATGTGCTCCTCCTGTGATTTGTGCTGGCACAGTTTGCGGCATGCCATCATATAGGGCTTTGTGCCATTCCTTCTTCTTCCTGAGTTTGTTTGAAGATTCTTCTTAGCAGTTTATACTTTTCCAGTGGAGCAGGAGATATATATATATATACATATATATATATACATATATATTTTTTTTAGGGGGCCAGCATTTGTTACTGTTTCAGCAACAAATGTTTGCCGACCCACATTAAATGATAAGAGGATAGAGAAATTTGGGAGGGAGACCAGTGGAGTGCAGAATAGAAACTCAGGTACAGGATCTTTGCGGAAAGGTGGTGGAAAGCATTGTTTTCCTTGTGGCTGTCATATTCGTACAAGGTTATTAGCAGCACTGACAGTTTGATTGTGACACAAATTCCTTGTGTTGTACACAGTCGCACATTTTAAGACAAAATCAGTCGCGAGAGGAAACAGGAAGCGAGGAGGCAGGGGTGGGAAGGAGGTTCAGGCAGGGGGAGAGCCATCATTATTTATATACCAAGCCTGTTTACAAGTTGAAATCAAGTTACCGTAGATTGTCAGTACTACAGTGACTCTGTAGATTTCTAAACAACATTGCTTGAAACGCCACCTAGACTGGACATGGACGGGAACTATATTGTCCTAAATAAAAGCCTGTCCTTATTAGGTTAGAGTCAGAATTACAAGAAGTGATTTATTTAAAATATTTAAGATGCCATAAGGGGGGTGTCTGTTGCTCTAACAGAGGGGGGCCAGGGGGAGAGACGTTTCCATTTAATGAAACTGACCTTAATTGGAGTTAAACTTACTTTTTTTTCCCCCTTCTGTAAATACCAGCAACTTTGCCATCTCTGAGTAAAGTGCAAGTGCTCGGGAACACAACTACAGGTGTGATTGCGGAATTTGCGAGAGAAGGTTGCAAAGTGATGCGTTCCCTGCTGTTGGACGGTGTTGAAAATAAAACTCCCACCCCTTCCTCAGGTTTGGCCTTAGGGGTGTGTGCTGCTGTTTGAAAGAGGCGCAACCATTGTGCCCTCCTAGAGGTTGCATGTCTTGTGTTTTGGGAGAGTGAGAACCTTTCCTCTCACTTTTAGGATTATTGGAGGGGATACTCTCAAGCACAAGGTGCCACTAGGGCTAAAGCTATCCCTATGCCCATGGCCATGCTCCAGAGCAGTGGGTCTCAACCTTTTTTCTGTCGGTTCACCCCTGACAGATGATGATTTAGCCTTTATTTTATCTTTATATGTTTTATTTTGTTTTAACTCTTAAAACTTTTATTTTATTTTTATTACACTATTGTATTGAATATTTTTAAGTTTAAATTTTAACTCTCACTATTTATTTCTTTTTGTTTACATAATGAAGAACTTATGTTGTAATTTGCAATCTTTTATGACCATGTTTTAATTTCTCTGTATACCATTAAGAATTTATTTATTTATTTAAACACTTTTCTATACCATTGCACAGAATAAAATTCCATCTCGACAGTTTACAATATTATACGCTGCAGGAAAATAAAATGAAATGAATAACAATTATACATAATAAAAGGATCTAATCTCAAACAAACATAATTAGCTAAAACTAATAAAACTCCATTAATACAACATTAAAAGAATAGGATCATAAAAGATAAAGATAAGATCATAAAAAGATAAGTAGGATTCTGCTTAGGGCTTAGCTGACACTCATGTATGCCTGTTGGAAAAGCCACATTTTGAGTTCTTGTCGAAATTGTTTCTTATTAGGTTGTAGCCTCAATTCAGGTGGTAATTTATTCCAAAGTTTTGGGCCTGCAATTCAGAGAGAACAATCTCTCACTTCATATAAGTGGGCGGATCTTATAGTGGATATTGAAAGCAGGCCTTTATTTGCCGACCTCAATTCGCGCTGTGGTACGTGCAGTCTGAATGCAGTATTTAACCAGTCTGTCATTTCACCATATACTATCTTGTGAATAATACATAATGTTTTATGCATTATTCTTTGTTCTACAGGTAACCAATGTAGTTCTTTCAGTACTGGGGTAATATGATCTTTCTTTCTTGTATTAGTTAGAATATGGGCCGCGGTATTTTGTAGTATTTGCAGAGGACATAGTGATGCTTTTGGGAGGCCTAGCAGCATTGAATTACAATAATCAATTCCCGTAAATATCATAGCTTGAAATACAGTTCTAAAATTCTCTCGAGAAAGTAGAGGTCTGAGGCGTCTTAGCATCATTAGTTTAGAGAAACCCTCTTTTACTTTTTTTGTGATGTGTGATTTAAAATTTAACTCTGAAGCTATATGAAGACCTAAATTCCTAGTTGCATCCACTATTTTAAAGTTTAAATTGTTTTTAGACATAATAACGTTTTGTTCTAAATTAATGTTTTTCCTTTCTAGCACAATAAAAGCAGACTTATTACAGATTAACTGAATAAATAAATAAATAACTAAATAAATGATGCTCACATGCATGACACACTGAACACATGACTGTCACAGGAACTCCCTGATCCTTATCAATATATACAGTGCTGAATTAGGATATTTCCCTGTACAACTCACCATACAAAAAAGATATCTGATTCTCTTGTCGTCTCAATAACAGCAGCATAAACTCCCTCTACTACCAGGCACATTGTAAAATATTACAAAACCTGAAAAAAAACCCAACTCAGCATATATGTAGCAAACCTGCCATACCATAGCATCACTAATTCCAAGGACTCAATAGCCCTATCTATGAAAAGGCAGCTGTGCAACATCAATGCATGTCGCACATGCAGAACCAACCTTCACCAAATGCAGAATAAAACACCACAAATTACAAAGAGTGGAGACACAAACTGGAATGGAAACTTGAAGAAGCCTCTCTGCAAGCAGTACAAAACTGGAGAACTAGATACAGAAATACATTTCCCCCTACACTAAGCAAAAAACAAAGATAGAAGAAATGCACATCCCAAAACTGACTCATTATGGCCCTTGGAGCCCATCCCTCTCCACCTGCTCCCTCCCCTCCATATCATCATCCCCTCACACACAGACCTCCCTGCGCAGCATTCCCAACCTCCTCTGTATACTCATCCCTATGTGCCCTTCCTCCCCTCGTCCCCTGACTGCCCAGCATACCCCAGAATCCCCCTCTTTCCCACCTCTTCCTACTCAGCCTCACCCTGATCTCCTTTCTCCCCATCCAGCAGCCCTCACACCAACATCTCCCTATCCAGCAGCATCCACATCCTCAGCTCTCCCTCCTGCCCAGAAGCTGCTACCCCTTTCTCCTCTACCTCTCCCTGCCCAGCAGCTCTGACCCTTCTATCTCTGCACATCTTCCAGCCCAGCAGACTCCTGAACTCCTATCACCACAGGCCTCCCTGCCTAGTTGCACCCACAATCCCTCTTCCCCAGCCCTCCCTGCCGAGCAGTGCCCACCTCCCTCCATGCAGAGCAGCCTGCCCAGACCCCCTTTTTCCAGCCAGGCATAACCCAGCAAATTACTGATTGTCTTTGTCTCCTAAACCTCCCTGCCTAGCAGCACCCACATAAACCCCTCCTCCTGGCTTCCAGCCAGCAGAAAAGCCTCCAGTCCAGTCCACAGTCTCCCTTCCTTCTTACCAGCAGCAGATGAGGGCAGCAATGAAGAAACATTGGGGAGAGGAGGAGGAGGCGGAGGCAGCGGCAGCAGAAGTTGGCAGTGGATTTATGTATGTAGAGCACGCATTTCTTTCCCTCATGCTCCTGCTGTCTCTGTCACTTCTGGGCCCTGCAGGGAGAAGAGAGCATCAGCAACATCCAGGGCCAGCACGTCCATTAGGCGCCGACCCTTGGGGTGCACCGAAGAGCAGCCAGGTGGTGCCGCGAGCGGAGCTGCTCGCGGCGAAGAGGAGTAGAGATTCTTCGGGCCGCGAGCAGTGCACGCTGCTCGTGGCCCTGAGAGGCATACAATGGGCGGCACGAACCAGCTAGGAGGAGTCGGGCCTGAGACCGGCAGGGGCGGCGCAAAAGGGGGAGGGGGGAGGGAGCCGGGCGCAAGGCAGAAGTCGCCTTCAGCACCCACTTCCCTTGCACCGGCCCTGGCAGCATCAATTCTGGGCTCGGCAGGGGAAGATAATGTTGGTATCCTACCGGGTCCAGAAGAGCGGGCATTGGCGATGACTTTCTCTGATCTGGGTAAAGGAGAAGGGAAAAGGCTTCCCACTCGACCAGGAAGAGAAGAAGGAAGTGAGAGCAGCCCCTTCAGGCCCAATAAAGGAAACGTCTGTCGATTCCCGCCCAGACCGATGAAAGTGCAGCCTCCTGCTGTCCCCACCACACACCTCCCGGGACCTTGCGACACACCAGTGTGTCGCACACCTACTGAGAACCTCTGCACTGGAGTACGTCTGGGCTATTCATTTACATTTACCTCGCATCTTTTCTTTGCTAGCTGAAGGTGAGCTGCATTCAGATACTGTAGGTACATCCCTGTCCCCATAGGGCTTACAATATAAGGGGCTCATTCTCAAGCCTACGGTATTTTTTTCCTGAGGGAAAAATACCGCAGGCGTCTCAAAGCCATAGTAAATGACTCTACTGTTTTTTGACTCCCACAATATTGTTCCCCCAAATAAAAAAACCGTGAGAAAAAAAAATACCACGGTGTTAAATGGCCCCCAAAAAAATCATGCGATGGTGGACCCGGGACAGTGGGATCGCCATCACTTAAAGGGGCCGATGTCAAAGGCTAGGTGGAGCCATTCTGAAAAATGTTTTGCAGTCAAATCCGGAGACTAGAAGGTGCTCCGGGTCCCCACAGCACCACCAGGGCTTACATTATGAGTAAGCGTGAGGATCCAGGCCTACAGGGGCTGGAAATTTGTGTTGTAGGGGGCGGGGCCAGTCGTAAAAAGTTTTACATTTAACTTTTTTTTTCTTCTACGGTCGTCTGCAGAGGCAGCAGGGATTGGGGGGGGGGGGGTGTCTGTGGAGACTTTGGCAACTTTCATGTGGGTCAGAGGGCTTATTCAGGGCCATTGGCCCCTTTAACCCATAGTCCTGGGAGCATCGAGATGTGTGCGAACATCCCGATGCTCCAGGGGGAAGTTTGCTAGCTGTGGCTTGGAATTTACCAAGCCACGTTATTTGATTTGCATTGTTTAGAGTAACAGTGAGCTGATTAGCATTCATTTGCATGCTAATCAGCTCATTGTAATACGTGCAGTGCAGGGGCTAAAATGATGCGCGGTATTTCAGATTCCTTGCGTTATACCATTTACCTTTATTGCATAGTAAATGGCCTGAGGTGGCTTTGTGTCGAGCCCCTAAGTTTGTACCTGAGGCAATGGAGGAGGAAATGATTTGCTCGAGGTCACGAGGAATGTCAGCAGGATTTCAACCGTGGCTTCTCTTGTTTCTAATCCACTGGTTCTCAACCAGTGTTTCGGGACACACGGGTGTGGCACCAAGGGGTGGAATGTGTGGCACTAAAAATGTGACACAGCAAGCCTGTGCTTTCTATAACAGCCACATGTGCCTGCCGCTTGAGGAGGGTGCAGAGTAAGGAGCTAGCACTTAAAATTCCTCCTCACCGCTCCCTGTTCCTGCTTTTCCCTCAACCCTGGCAATCACTGCCACCACCAATCCAAGCCAGAAATGTTGCAGGCCTGCTGTATCCTGCCCTGCCATCCCGCCGCACCTCTCCCTCCCTCCCACCCGCTTCTTGGAGTTTCAGTTTTTCTCTGTATGCTTGCTTATACTTTATGGTCTTTTATTCTGTATTAGATAAGAGTCAGTCTGCATCCTGCATGTTTGACAGAGGTGAGGGATTCTGCTATCTAGGATGTAGGTTCTGTGTAGGAATCTTCAGCAGTCTGGCTTTCTTTGTTTTTCCAATAGTAAGTGTACTGGGTTCCATACTTGAAGTCTTGCTTTTTCATAGGTAAGATTGTTGCTGTTCAAGTCCTGGGTGTTCGTACTCTTATGGTATGGCTGGTATGCTATATAACTTCTAAATGTCTTTTTAGCAGGTTTTCATGATATTTCACAAAATGGCTGGCAGGGAAGGGATTTTGAAGTACCATTACTGAGGGGATATCAGAATTTGAATATATTTTTTGGATGGTGAATTGAAAGGGGAAATTTCCTAACTCTGCTCGGTATAAACTCCAGAAGAGGTCAGAACTTTAAGAGATTGACAGTGCAATGCATGAGAGTTTATCAGTATCAAAAAACTGTGTGTTGCATATGCATAATCAGTCCCAGACTGCTCACTAATGCAGTAAGCAAAGATTAAACTTTTTGTGAAAAAAATAACATTTAATAATGATATTTTATATCCAGTTATTGAAATTAAAGAATATATTATCTTTCTACTGCATCATTTAAAATAATAAAATATCTAGGATTTCTTTTTCAGTATAGCTGTTTAATGTAGTGTGCAATGTGTCACGCACATGAGCATCATCTGTCAGGTGTGTCATGACGGAAAAAAGGTTGAGAACCACTGCACTAGGCTACTCCTCCACTCCTGAAAAAAAAAAAAAGTTTGTAAGTCCCTACTTCTTTATTTTATGTGGTTATGGGTTTACATGATAGCATGTTAATGTCCAAATATCCCATTAGCATCACTTTAAATTCAAAGTTTGCCTTCCATTCCCATAGTTAATTTCGTTGAAGCACAGGGCATGCACTAGTCATTATCAGTAAGTATTAACTTAGTGACTTTTCAGACTGATAATGTGTGGGGCTTCACGCACGCTAGGAAACAAGGATAAATATTGCAGAACAGTAAGGCAGTTAGGAGTGCCTTCAAAGGATAGTTTTAAGCTAGAGAAAGTTCTTCACATGTACTTTTCTGCCAAGCAAGTTTTCAGTGTTAGACATTAAAATACAAACCGCATCATTGTTATTGCAACTGGGGGATTCCACATTAAGTGCTCAGACAACTTATGTCTTTTTTTTTTTTCCTTTATGCATGTCAACTTTAATACATTCAAGTAAAAATGATCCAAAGTTACAGTATTTTTAGACAGGCATTCATTATCCCACTTTATGACATTTGTTTCCACTTTAAGATGAGCAAGCATCTTCCGGCAGGTGCGTGTTGGTGCGCTGGTGATTGAGAGGCCTGGCACGGCGATGTCAGCTGGAAGAGCGCTGGGGATTTCTCCTCAGAACAATATCAGTGCAATGTCCTGTAGGCGACGTGCCTTGACACTTTCCTCTTCAGACATAACTAAATTTGATGCTTTAAAATGTGTCTATGCTTTACAGTGCTTCTCATCCTTATCCTCAGGACACAACTAACCAGTCAGGTTTTCAGGGTATCCAGAGTGAATATGCAAGAGATAGATTTGAGTGCCCGGCCTCCATTGTATGCAGATCTATCTCATGCATATTCATTGCGGATATCTTGAAACCTGATTGCCTAGGTGTGTCCCAAGGACTAGGTTGAGAATCCTTGCTATATATTACTAAACTCCTGGCTATATTGATGAAAATGAGCCTTGCTACTGGAACCTTTCCGCCTTTTAGAATATAGTTCTGAAGAGATAATCGATTTTGAGTTACAATTTTTTTTAGACTTAAGACACAAAAGGCAATATTAAGCCGCTGGCCAGCTTGCAAATTTAGCCCAATAAACTAATCGGGCTAACTCTGTGACCGATGCAATAAGGTGCACGCTCAAAACGGGTGCTTGTATTGAGCGCCCGATGTCCTAATGCATGCTCAGCCACATCCCCTGTGCACGCGATGCAGCACTTAAATGAGAGGAAAACTGGGGCAGAATAAAAAAAATGCACGTTAAGGCAGAATTGCATGTCGCTGGTGCTCAAAGGTTTATTGCATCGGGCGCCCACAACTGTAACGGGTGCTCAATACGAATGTCCATTCTGGTCGTGCTTCTTTATGATTATTTTGCTGAGGTGCAGATTTCCTCTGCTGAAGTCTATTCTATCAGGCGCCCATTGCTACCGACATCTAAATTGTGCGGTCATAAGAAAGCTGTGCTTACTTTTTGATCAAATCAATATACATATATTTGTCTCCACCACAAGCAGTAAATTTAAGAATCAGGATGATCGTGAGAAGGAGGACACATTTATCACAACACGGAGGACCATATCTTTTAATCTTTCTCATGAACCCTTGTCTTTGAGTTAACTTTACTCCACCTCTGGAGCTGAAGTTAAATTCCCCACATTCGAAAACGTGCTTCAGATGCCCAGCCTTTGGGCATGCTTTCCTGCATCGGAGGGTAATAATTAATGTCTTCCTCTACATGTCATTTACATGCGTTGGGCGCTATCAGATACGAATTTGTTAGCGTGTGCGTTTTGGATGCGCCGATCCCCTTACTGCATCGGACATTATTCTTGTGCCTCCCAAAACATGCACCCAATTGCTGGGCACCCCTTACTGCATCGGCCCCTTTGTGATATTCAGCGGCGTGAATCTGAATATACCCAACTATCTTAAAGTCAGCCAGATAACTTTAGGGCTACTCTGTGGCAGGACCAGAGTTTGCCGGCTAACTTGTCCAGTTAACTTAATTCCACCTACATTATCTGTCTAAATTTTAATTGGATAATGAGTTATGCAGCTAAAATTCAGCTGGATAAGTGGCAGAAATATTTAAAAGTCATCATTTAGGCAGATAACTCACAAGTTATCTGGCCAAGCCCCTTTGAACATGGACTCCACAGTTTTCAGGACTACATTATGTCTTTAGCGAAAGGACTAAATAGAAGAGTAGCACATTTCAAAGACAAATATGAAAAATTGAACTAGGAATAATAATAAATAATGAACAATGACAACAGGAACAGCAGTTTGTCACTGGAAGAGATTTATCTGCTGGGGATTCTCCTCCTTTTCACCGAGCAGAGGTATTGTGTTAGATTCTTGCATATTATATATACAATATTAAAAGTTGAGTTTGTCTTTAATGCCTTTCTTGTCTCGTTTCTGTCACTTGCTAACATGTGTACCATTAATTTGCATTTCTAGGTATCACACATCTTATCGCTACTGTATCCGATATTGAATTCGTATATTATTTATTTATATTCCACTTTGTTTGACACTTCAATGCAGATTACATTCAGGTACTGTAGGTATTTCCCTGTCTCCAGAGGGCTCACAAACTAATTTTGTACCTGAGGCAATGGAGGGTCCCCTGAAGCAAGCATTACCGAAACCGGGATTTTTTAAAATTATTTTTAAGGTTTATTGACTTTTGTATTTATTACCTTGCATTTATATATTTTTATCTGTAACCCAGACCACTTCTAAGGGTTACTAATAATTCCTGTAACAGCCTAATGCAGTTAGAGAGATAATTGGGGGAGTAATTCATGGACAGCCCTCCCAATGGCAGAGCTGTAATGGATACCCCTGGTCCTGAGGTTTTATAGCAGAGCTCTGACATAGGCTCTGGAGGGATGAGGGGGGGGGGGGGGGCAGTATTATTTGGAAGTCAGAGAGAGATTGTATTTTTTTCTAAGTTGGATTTGGGCTTACCTGGAGTCTCAGAAACCCTCTGACACCCCTCCAGGACAGGCCGAAGGGCTCCGTTGCTGTACTCTCCTTACGAGGTGCAGAGTGGCTGCTCTGGGACTATTTGAGGATTTTGAATATTTATTTAGAGGAGCCCTGCTGGAAGCCTGGGTTTTTCCAAAGCCAGGGACTGGGGAACCCTGAGCTACGATGCCCAGCGTTTAGAGAAGTTCTCTCAAAGAAAGGTGGTGACCTGCTGGGGAGGATTTCCTGATTATCTACGTTGGGGAAGAAGATTTGTTTTCCAGCATCTGGGAGGAAATGTTTTTCTGCCCCTCTTCCTGTCCATCAAGGGGCAGAAAATCCTGCAGTCCGCCAAGGATCCCTACCACCAGGGTCCCAATCAGAAGATGAATCTACTAACTGCAAGTAAAAGATTCACATTTCAGGGAAGACACTCATCTGGTGTCAAACAGAGCCCCGAAGGATAAAGACAGTAAATTCTGTGCCAAGATAGATTTTTGTGGCATCAGGAAGGGTTTCCCATCCAGCCAGGGTGGCCATGCCCAGAGAGACCACTGCACAGTCTAATCCAGAAGTGTGGATGGATCCTTGGATTAATAAAGACTAATGCACAGATAGAGGAGAAAGGAGCTGTAATTCAGAGAGGAACAGCAGAGACTGTGGTGTGTGATTAATTGTGCCATTCAACAAAACTTATATCAGTAAAGATTTATTTTGGACACTGCCTCCGGGGTCCGAGTGTGGTTTGTTTGGCACACAAAGCACAGCTCACAATACAATAAGAGAAAATCAGCTACACACTCCAGCCGCCCTGTACTGGGACCGGAAAGGACTCCTTTTCACTCCTAATCCAAAGGATCTACACCTTGGGATGGGAAGAGAAGGAAAAGCTAGCCTGGGTCCCTGCCCCAAAGAACTTATAAAGAACTTTATGTCCCCCTCCGGATCCGACTCGTACACTAAGGAGGGATTACATATACAATTTTATTAACGTTTATTTTACTATGCATAAAATTGCATTTATTTTATTTTCTGGATAATTATTTTATTGATACCTATTTCTTTAACAGTAGTGTCCATCATTATTATTATTCCTAGTTCAGTTTTTCATATTTGTCTTTGAAATGTGCCATTTTTCTGTTTTTTTCTTGTTGATTGTGGTCACTAGCCTTTGTTTTTTCCTCTTAAGTCAAAGGACTTTACGTTATTAATCTGCACTGTACTTATTGGATGACCCTTGTTAGATTTTTAATCCTCAGACTTCTACAATTACTATGCATTTTTGCTTTATGAAAAAAAATCAATACTGAAACAGTTAAATAATTATTAATGGGTTTTTTTGGGTTTTTTTTAAAAGGAAGTGTGGGAGTTAATGATGTTCTCATTTGTAATACAGCGCTCCCTTTTTCTCATTTTCTGGTCTAGAAGACAACCACAAGACAGCAAAGCAATTAAATGTGAATCGTACTCCTGATTTTTCAATGTTATCCAATTTAAATGATATTGAGCAAGACACTTTAACTGGTGAGGTCAGTGTTGGTACATACTGAGCTCGAGGAAACCAGTTGTGAAATACGCATCAGGGCATGCTGCTAGAGAGAGAGAACTAAACTGCTTCTCAGCAGGTATTTAATGAAGGAATGTTTCTGATTTCAGAGGTTTTTGGATGGGAATCCTTTGACTTTCATGTGGCGCATGTGCTCCGTCATTTTTTGATGGCAAGTGACAGCAGCCACTTGTCATATGTAAAAGTTTTACTCCCTGCATGGCTTGCTCTGAGCTTGTAATGCACCCATTGAGCCTGACTCAGACCCTCGATGGCTGGCCTGCACGTTCCTCGTTTAGATGGTTCACGGTGCTGTTTCTGGCATTTTATAGGGTTGAACAAACTGTCCTGCTGGGAATCCAGGTCCCCTCATATCCAGGGGGGACAAAGCAGAGTCCGCTGCTGTAACTCATGGGACCCGGGGCCAGCAAGGTTGCGTGTCTTCAGTGAACACCAGCAGAAGCAAAGCATGCACTATGTCTGGGGTGGTGAAAGCTCCGTGTGCTGCTGGGTAAGGCATCCCGCCACTGGCGCACAGTCCTTCTTGCACCCTAGGTCTCTCTCATTTCCTCCTGGCGCACATTTTCAGAATCATATGTATGCAGAGAAGCACAAGCATGGAAACAACGATGGAGAAGACGCGCATAGCGGCGAACACCCCGGCAGACACAGGGAAGCCGTCCGTGCTCCAGTTTCCGGCACAGGTGCAGTGCACGTCTTCAGGAGTCTGTGTATAACCTGCACATAGAAAAATCAAGTCAATGCCGATCTATGGAATAAGAATCAGGACTCGTGAATCTATCCCCTTCCTGCCCCGACCTTTGGCAATTCATGTCAGCTTCCCCCTGTTTCAGTTGGCCACATTAGCTGTAACTAGAAAAAAAGAAATAATGTCCCTACTCCTCCCCTTTTAGGTCCTATCATGCATCCCCCTGCCCTGGAAAAGCTACTGGGATGATTTCAACCACAGACATACCTGCCAGTGTGTTTCTAGTGTGTTATGGAGATAAAACCCAGTGGGGTCCTGTACGGATCATTATTATTATTACCACTATATAACCCCTATTAACATTTCCTTCAGTGATGTATTACCTAAGATTGAGGTTCATTTAAGAATAAACTCAGCTCTGCACCCACCAGTTACAGGGTCTCCTGCCTCCTGTTTCTAGCTCAGTTCAAGATCAGGCATAGAGTAAAGTCGTAGCTGTGAGGAGGCTCAGCATCAACCTTGTTCTGAGAAAGGCTCGCTGGTGAGAGGGAGACAGTCATTTTCAAGGTTCTGAGGGCATAGCCTTGAACCTTATAACTAGCCTGCCTGAATCTCTCCATCTGTCACTACTAAGTTCTGAGCAGGCGAGGACTCCTTTCCTGGCCATATCCTCCAACTTCTCCTCTAATGTCAATCATTCAATCAATTGTTTGTTTATACTGTAAAAGCCCCATTATCTGGGCATGAATGAGAAATAGACTGTGCTAGTTAATCAAATATGCCAGTTATCTCATAGCCTTCAGCTTCCTGTCATTTCCCCTTCCCTTCCCTCTCTTTTCCTCCTGTCTCTTGCAGGGAACAGGAGGGGAAGGGGTGATGCTGGCATGGACAAGCACAACAGAGAAAAGCTGTTCTGCTCCCAAAGGCAGCCTCTCCCTTCCTGTCATCCCCCCCCCCTTCCCCCCCTCCTCTTGCAGGGAACAGGAGGGGAGCAAATAGACAGAGCACAGCTGGGAAGAGTTATTCTGCTCTCTAATCCAACCCTCCCCTCCTGCCATTCCTCTTTCCCCCACCCCCAACTAAGATAGGTTAATGAGCATTCAGGATCGTTGAGTGTGGGATAATGATGATTTTACTATAAATCGCTTTCCTTTAATAGTTCAAAGTGACTAACAATAATAAATATGTAATCATGCAGTAAACATTCAAATACATTTTATACCAATAAAATTCACAAAAAAACAAAACCAATACAATAATAACATAAAAACAAAAAACAACAATATACAATATAAAATCAATGGGAAAACTCCTACCTTAATATATAAGATAAAATAAGTCTGAAATGAAGCTGGCTGCTAGGTGGCCTCCTGCCAGTAGGGGTCTTCAATGGGCTGCTCAGACTTGCTTTAGCTTCCACCTTGAAGGCTGCATGATGCAGTAAAACCAGCCCTATAAAACACTCTCTGACAAGTGACTCCCTGCCTCAGCATGGAGTCTCTTCTCTTCCTTTAGTCCCTTGTCCATATACTATGATTATGTATGTTATTTTGGTCTTTGCCTAGGCCATTTGTTTTAGGCGATTCACAAATTCTAATAAATGTAAATGTTAATCTTTGCATAGGACCCTTGTCCTTGCTTCTTACCTTGCTCTTGTTCTGTTTAGGCCTCTCAGTGGCCTTTTTAGTCTGACTTTTCCTTGCCTTGCCCTTTTCCTGTGTAGGCCTCCCAGTGACCTACCTTGCCTTGTGTTCCTTGCAGTGGCGTAGCCAGAATTGATTTTTTGAGTGGGCACAAGGTTAACATAGGTAGGCTGTAGGGATGCAGGTCTGAGACCTACTAGTTGTTTTCTTATTGATAAATAATGCCATATACTGTAATTTGCAACAGCCATTATGCATCATGTATGAACATTTAAAATAATTTACTTCAATTATTTCAAGCACTTACCAGCATTAAAAATTCCTTATTAATCAGAATTTATTTAATATTTATTGCAGTTTATAAATGCACAAGTATAGAAAACAATAAGATCCAATCATGTAATAAAACAAAAATTAATGTATTCTTTCATGAACCATCTTTGCAGAAAACCAGAAATCTTCATAAATACAATAAAATATAATTAATCATCAGAACAGGTGCAGCGCAGAGCTAGGGCAATTCACATTACAACTAACATGAAAAGAAAAATTCAAATTCTGGTGTTACCTCAGCAAAAAATAACCCTCTAGTGCTATTTTGTGAAGTAACACAAACTCTTGCAAAGAAAGAGGCTTCTAGAACCTTGCCATACAGTCACAGCACTGACTCTCAGGATTCAAATAACAGCAATCTTATGAAAAAGCAGCAATGCAAATACTACACCAGGCCCTAAACATTAATACATCACCTACTGGAATAACAGAACAAGCTGGATTACTATTACAGAGAAACTATATGCTAGAAATATTGCACTTCTGTCACACACAGGCAAAACTGAGACCGACCCTTACCTAATATAGAAATAAGAGACTATAAATTAGAAACAGAAACATGCAGATAAAGCCAAAATAGAAAGCCTGAGAAACTAAAATTTCTGAACAGTGGAATACTTAAGAAAGAGCAATATACAAAAATATAAGAAATGCACATTCCTAAAGATGACATATTTAAATTGCTAACTTCTTAAAATATATATATATATATATATATATTTACCTTTGTTGTCTGATCTTTGTATTTTTCTAATCAGTTGGTCCTGGTCTCTTTTTCCCATTTTTTCCCTTGTTGCTCATTTCCTAATTCCTTTTCAGTGTCTTTCTTCTAGTACTGTCTTCTTCCCTTCCACACACACACACACACACACACATACACACTTTCTCTCACAGACTCTCTCACACACTCAAACTCTCACTCTCATATGCTCTCCCCCCCACACAAGCTCACATTCTCTGCAGACACACATACAAGCTCTCACTTTCTCACCCCTCCCCAGGCTTATATTCTTATGCACACACAGACGCACATTCAAGCTCCCATTCTCACCCACACACAAACCCAGACTTCTATTCTCACCCACACATACATACATTCAAGCTCCCATTCTCACCCACACACAAACCCAGGCTCCCATTCTCACCCACATATTCAAGCTTCTATTCTCACCCACATATTCAAGCTTCTATTCTCACCCACACACATTCAAGATTCCATTCTCACTCCCATACACATCCAGGCTCCGATTTTCACCCACACACACCAAGGCTCCCATTCTCATCCACACATAAACATTCAAGCCCGTGCACAGCTTCCGCTTCCTTCCCCCAGAGCAGGAAGATCAGCTGGCCTCTCCTGCTGCCACCGGTCTCCTGCTATCTTCGGGTCGTACTGCCAACCGATCTTCCTGCTTGGTGGGGGGGGGGGGGGAGGAGGAGGAAGCGGAAGTTGTGCGCGGCACTTCCGCTCTCCTCTCCACAAAACAGGAAGATCGGTCGACCAAACAGCCGCAGGACTGCTTCCCCATGTGTGCCATGCAAATGCATGGAATGGTGTGCCAGGCCTGGGTCCTCCTCTTCGCTGTCGCGGGGATGGGATCCCGAGACAGCCTTGCAGTTCCGGTGCCAGTTGGGTGGCCTGGGTCGAAATTGGGTGGGCAGCTGCCCACCCAGGCCCACCCATGGCTACGCCACTGGTTCCTTGCCTTCTCCTTGTTTCATGTTAGGCCTTTCAGTAGTCCCCTTGTTCATTTGAATGCCCTGTCATTGATCCTGCACACCACTCTCCAAGTGCCCTGATAGCAAATGTTGTGGATTGTTAACTTGTTAAAAGGAAGAGTAGGACTAAATGGAAAGTTTTCTAAATGAATAAAGGTCATTAGTGGAGTGCCACAGGGATTGGTACAGGGACCAGTGATGTTTAATATATTCATAAATGATCTGGAAAAGGGAACAACCAGCGAGATGATTGAATTTGCAGATGACAAAAAATTATTTAAATGTATTAAAATAGCAGTGGATTGCATGAAACTGCATAAAGATCTTGAAAGATTAGGAGTCTGGGCATCTGAATGACAGAAGAAATTTACTATGGAAAAGTGCAAAATGATGCACATAGGAAAAAAATAATCTCAACTAAGGTACACAATGGTGGGTTCTGTATTTGGAGCCACCACCAAGGAAAAGGACCTTGCATTCCTTGTGGACAATACACTGAAATCTTCAGCTCAGTATGTGGTGGCGTTCAAAAAAGCAAATGGAATGTATCGAGCCATAATGCAACCACACCTTGGATATTGTGTACAGCTCTGGTTGCCCCATCCCAAAAAAAGACATATGGAACAAATGGTACAGAGGAAGGTGACAAAAATGATAAAGGGGGTGGAACACTTTCTCTATAATGATAAGCTATATAGGTTAGGGCTGTTCAGGCTGAAAAAGAGATAGCTGAATGGGATATGATAGAAGTTTATAAAATCATGATTGGGGTGCAATGGGTAAAAGATGATTATTTACCCTTTCGAATAATACTAAAACAAGGAGACCCTCTGTGCTATTCTCACAAACATGATCTTTAGCTTGTGTTGCTAAACAGCCAATTAAACCTTCTTCCTAGCTTCACATTCCAGAGAAACTCAGTTCTTGAATACCAAACATATATTAGAATGATGAACAACACTCACTGTGAATGAGAAGACATCAAGGATAGCTGCACAGATTGTAAAGCCTGATAGAGCTGTGATAAGTTTCCCTGGAAACCCAGTTAATCTGAAGGAAGCAAAAGGCAGCTGTGGCAGAAGCTATAGGATGACAAGCGAGAAGATGAAAGGAAAAGTAAAAGGTGAAAAAGCAATGCCTTCTCAGGAGTTTGTAGGAAGACTCAAAATGAGCTGTTAGCTTATAAGAGCCTTTTCCCGGCTGAAAAACCCTCTAGGGAGTAAACAGTCCCAGGCTGTTTTGGGTCAAGGAACCAATATGAAAGGAAGAAGAACACAGAGTGAGAGAGAGAGAAAGAGAGAGAGAAAAAGAAAGGGCAAGGCAGGAACAGGTCTATTTAGGAGTTTAAGCATTCAAACAGCAACTAACAATAACCAGTAAGGGAAAATACAGAAATCTAAGCCTTGCACTATGAAAAGATGACACAGGGTGGCAGTGTAATAAAGAAACATATACACACTCCACAAAAGTAACAACTAACAGGTTTATAACAAATCAGAGAAAATACTTTTTCACTCAGTGTACAATCTTGCTGTGGAACCTGTTGCCACAGGATGCAGTCAAGGTGATTAGCATAGTGAGATTTGATTTGTATATGTTTCTGGAGGAAAAGTCCATAAAACATTATTGGTCAGGTAGGCTATTGCTATCCCTGGGAGTGACCAATGTAATCCCTATGATGCTTGAACCCGGATAACAATTCCAGAGACCATATCTCACACTTGTATTTAGTTGGACACTGTAGCTATTCCATTAGATTTTAGGGATGTGAATCAGCTTCGGACGATTGAAAATGTCATCGATATTTTCAAAATCGTCAGAAATCGGGGGCTCCCCCAAAACGATAGGAAAACCCCACGATATTGTTCGTGGGGGTTCTCTTATCATTTTGGGGGAGGGCGGGAAAAACGGCACACAAAAATAATCTTTAAAAATGGCCCACGCCATTTTTAAAGATGGCGCCGGCCATCCAGTGCTCCCTCCATGTGACAGGGGCCGGCCAATGGCACGGATACCCTGTCACATGGTAAGGGCAAAGGCCATCGGTGCCATTTTTATTAGTGGCAGCCGATGGCCCGAGAGCGGGAGATTGCTCCCGGGACCCCCACTGGACCACCAGGTACCTGTAAAATGTTTTGGGGGGGGGTCGGGAGGGTGCGGGAAGCAAAGGGATTAGTTTTAAAGGGTCGGGTGGGTTTTTTGTTTATCGGCTTGGGCGCAGCCGATAAACAAAACCACGATCAGGCCCGATGAAAAAAACCCCACATGTGAATCGGTACCGGAATCCGAACCGATTCCGGTTCCGATTCACATCTCTATTAGATTTATTTCCAGGGTTTGCTGCACTGGGGTGGGGGTGTTTCCTTTCAAGGCCCTCACATTCCTTTCTGCTTTTCCCCATAGTTAAGTCTCTTGCACACAGCACTAGAGATGTGAATCATGTCCTCGATCGTCTTAACGATCGATTTCGGCTGGGAGGGGGAGGGAATCGTATTGTTGCCGTTTGGGTTTTAAAAATATCGTGAAAAATCGTTAAAATCGTGAGCCAACCCCCTAAAACCCACCCCCGACCCTTTAAATTAAATCCCCCACCCTCCCGAACCCCCCCCCAAATGCTTTAAATTACCTGGGGATCCAGCAGTGGTCCAGAACGGCGGAGGTCCGGAACGGCCCCCTCAATTGAATCCTTTTGTCTTCAGCCGGCGCCATTTTGCAAAATGGCCGCCGCAAAAATGGCGGCGGCCATAGACAAAAACGATTCGACGCAGGAGGTCGTTCCGGACCCCCGCTGGACTTTTGGCAAGTCTTGTGGGGGTCAGGAGGCCTCCCCAAGCTGGCCAAAAGTTTCTGGGAGTCTAGCGGGGTTCAGGAAGCGATTTCTTGCCGCGAATCGTTTTCCGTACGGAAAATGGCGCCGGCAGGAGATCGACTGCAGGAGGTCGTTCAGGGTGCCACTTGCCAAAAGTCCAGCGCCGCCATTTTGCGGCGGCCATTTTGCAAAATGGCGCCGGCTGAAGACAAAAGGATTCAATTGAGGGGGCCGTTCTGGACCGCCGCCGTTCTGGACCACTGCTGGATCCCCAGGTAATTTAAAGCATTTGGGGGGGGGGGTTCGGGAGGGTGGGGGATTTAATTTAAAGGGTCGGGGGTGGGTTTTAGGGGGTTTTAGTGTGCCGGTTTTCCTGCCCTCCCCCTTCCCCCGATTTACGATTTTTTAACGATAAATCGGGGGAATTGGTATTGTATCGTGGCCCTAACGATTTTTGACGATTTAAAATATATCGGACGATATTTTAAATCGTCAAAAAACGATTCACATCCCTACACAGCACTGATAATCTCAGCATAGGGGATAACAAAGTCACTACTTATTAAGACACATGAGAGTTGTTTGGTGGTTTCCAACATTTCTCTTTTACTGATAAGGTGCAATGATGAGTTTTAAAGTCTTTACAGCCGTGTACTTCACTTTTAAGATGGCCCAGAATATGTTTAGTATGTCTGTGACTTCTTAAAGTCTTTCTTAAGTTCAGACGTCTCTCCAGTTCATTGAGTTCTTTTATTTACTTGATTTCTTCCCTCACACTGTATTTCAGAACAAGTGGGGTACTTCCCTCCCAAGATAAATGAAGTCTCAAAAAGTACTTTTAAAGTGTTTAGTCTTTTATCACCTGTTTCCTCTTGGTGTAGTATCAAGGATGATACCTTTTTCTCCTCTTTCTCCCAGTCTTCAGTAGATAATCGTGGGTCATGGTAGTGGTTCATCTCCTCTCTTTCTCTCCTCTCTCTCCTTTTTCTTTCTCTCACAGGATGTCTAGAAGTCATCCTCTCCTTGGATTCTTATGATGTCAGGTTCCACTTATAAGAAGGGAACATCTTCTAATTGTTAGAAGAGAAAAAACTCAAAACAGCTTATTTGAGTCCAAAAGGATTTAGAACTTAAATAAGTGGAATGAGAGCATGGAAATAAACTCTCATCCAAAACAAAAGCCTCCATGGAGCTTAAAGTTAAGACTTAGAAAAATGAGAGCACAGCTTAGCACATGCTGCCTCCTTGAAAGCAAAAAAGGATCCATGAGAGCAAAATGGGGATCCCTCTGGAAAAACAGTGGGGACACTACCATTGCCAGCTGCCACATAGGGGAGCTGCAAACCCAACAAACACCAATCTGTCTCTCCCCATACCTGAAGGATATATCCCTGTCCAAGTATTAGTAGGGGGCTAACAGGATACAATAACAAGAAATAAATTTACTTTTTGGGATCTGCTGGGTTCTTGAGACCTGGACTGACCACTGACAGAGACAGGATGCTGGACTCGATCGACCTTGGTCTGACCCAGGATGGAACATCTTATTTTCACAAAGCCATTCATGAAGGGAAGGCCTAGTCAAAGAGACAGATTTCACTGACTTCCAGAATAGTAAGTAATTATCTAAAATAGAGGTTCTCCTCAATAGGTGTGTTGGACACACTGGTGTGTCGCAAGGTCCCGGGAGGTGTGTCATGGGGACAGCAGGAGGCTGCTCTTTCATCAGTCCAGGAAGGAAATGGCTGACTTTTCATTTATCAGGCCTGACAAGAGGTTGCTCTCATTTCATTCTCTGCTTCCTGGCCCAGTGGGAAGCTGTTCCCTTCTCCTTCACTCAGATCAGAGTGAGACATCGCCAACGCCAACGTCTGCTCTTCTGGGCCCGGGTAGGATACCGACTTTATCTTCCCCTTCCGAGCCCAGAAGTGATGCTGCTGATGCTCTCTTCACTCTGCAGGGCCCAGAATTGGCAGAGTCAGCAGGAACATGAGGGAAAGAAATGCGTGCTCTACATGCATAAATCCACTGCCAACTTCTGCTGCTGCCGCTGCCCCCTCCTCCTCCTCTCCCAAATGCTTCTTCATTCCTGCCCTTATCTGCTGCTGGTAAGAAGGAAGAGAGCTTGTGGACTGGACTGGAGGCTTTTCTGCTGGCTGGGAGCTAGGAGGTGAGGGATATGTGGGTGCTGTTAGGCTGGGAGGGATGGGGGACAAAGGGGATCAGGAATTTTGCTGGGTGATGCCAGAGGGGGAAAGGGGAGGTCTGGGCTGGCTGCTGGGTGTGGAGGGGGATGGGTGCCGATAAGCAGGGGAGATATAGTGTCGGATTGTAGGTGCTGTTAGTCGGAGGGAAGGGGGGAAGACAAGGCGTGGGTGCTATTAGGCAAGGAGGCCTGGGGAGATAAGATTCAGGAGACTGCTGGGCAGGGAGGTGTGGGGAAATACAGGGTCGGGGCTGCTGGGCAGGGAGAGGTAGAGGGAGTGTGGGAGTGTGAGAGCTTTTGGGCAGGGGGCAGAGCTGAGGGTGTGGATGGTCCTGGACAGGGAGATGGTGGCGTGTGGGAGTGGAGAAGGGAGGTAAGGGTGATGCTGAGTAGGTAGTGCAGGGGAGGGGGGAAGAAGGGAGCAGGGTGAGTCAAGCAGGGGAGAGAGGGATCACGGGGAAGAGGATGCAGGGAGGGGGACTGCGAGCTGTGAAAAATGAGTGTGTGAAGGAATGATTAAAAAAGAGCAGCTGGGAGAAGTGAGGGAGAATGGGGCCTAAGAGCGGAGTGACGAGGTGCAAGAGCCATAATATGTCAATTTTGGGAATATGAATTTCTTCTGTCTTTCTACTTTGCTTGATGAAGGAGGAAATGTATTTCTGTTTCTCGTTCTTCAGTTTTGCACTGCATGCAGAGAGGCTTCTTGGAGTTTCCATTCCAGTTTGTGTCTCCACTATATTTATTCTGTATTTGGTGATGATCAGTCTGTCTGTGTTGTGTGTGTATGACTGAGGTGAGGTATTTTACTAGCATGTGGGCATTTATATCAGTCTTATTTGTTGTGTTTTCTCAGTAGGACATGCATTAGTGGTGCACTGCTGCCTTTTCCTAGGTTTGAGTCCTCTGAGTCACTGCTGCTATGGTATGGCAGGTTTGCTACAGAGTTTTTTTCTTCTTTAGGTTTTGCATTTTACAATGCGTCTGCTAATAGAGTTTGTGTTGCTGTTTCTGAGATGACACCAGAATCAGAATATCTTTTTTGTATGGTGAGCTGTATGGGGAATGTCCTGGTTCTCCTTTGCCCTCATTCTTTGGGGGGGGGGGGGGGGGGGATTCCTGTGGAGGCAGAGTATGAACACCTTATAACATCCAAGGTAAAAAAAAGACTAAACAAATTGAAAAAAAACACCTTTAAAACTGAGATGAGAGCACCGTGGGGAAAGCTATGATTGAGAGACCCGCCCCCTCCCCCGACGTCATTGCAAACGGAGCCGGACCGTTGAAAGGCGCCAAGCCAGCAGGTGCCGCGCGACAAAGGGGCACTCCCCTTTGTGCACCTCTTAATGTTAACCTTTCCCATGTTTTATCTCCCTTGTTAACAATTTTATGTTTATTATTATTCAGTGTATTGACAAAGGAAATGCTTGATTTCCTGCATTTTTGTTGGAATGTAAACCGATGTGATATGTAAAATCGAACACCGGTATATTAAAATAAATAAATAAATAAAAAGTATATGTTTCCATTTAGCCCTGTGATGGTCATGTGATTAGGGTGCCACACATGTGAGCATCATCTGTCAGGTGTGTCCTGAAAGAAAAAAGGTGGAGAACCACTGATCTGAAAGTTCCATTGTCCTCTCCTGATCCCCAAGGGCACCTTCTCCTCTTAAGCTGTCGCTTTCATTTCCATCACGCAGCATACCCAACTCCTACCTGTGCTGCCGCTTCTGATTCTCCTCTCATCCCTGTGCCCCTCCACTGACATTACCTTTAATTCTGCCCCCTCACACCCAGCCTCTGCTCTCCTTTTCTTTTAGGCCCCCTCATAATGCCATTTCTGTCCTTAACCCCCCCTCCCCGGCTCACACTGCCCCCTCTCTTGTGCTGATTCAATCCCATTTTTGTGTTTGCTCTGCAGCCTCGCTGCTCACCCCCCACATTCTTGTCCCTGAATGGCAGGAGGAGAGGGGAGACAATGTCATCAGCTAACCTATGTGTAGTCACGGCTTTGGAGTTGTAGCCATGCAATGAATGCAGTGGCCACACTCAGTCCTGGGGCTAAGTCTCTGCACAAGTCCCAAACAGTCCCGTGATGTGGATTCTCCAACAGAGGGGAGGATAACCTCGCAAGGGGAAAATCCTTCTCTCTAGTGTGCTTACAGTCCCTTTGATGCTGCTATGGCCCTGTGCCAATAACCACGCTGGACACTCGAGTAGGGCGTTCCAAAAATAAATTTTACTCAACAAGTCTTCAGTGACCATCAAATGGCACCAAATGCATCTTCTTTCTGTTGCATTCATAATTTATCCTGCTTCTGTGAGTAAGTGTCCCTCATTAGGGCAACTTCGCCTCTCAGGTTTTGGCAGTAAGGCTCCGAGTAGGTTAGAATGGATCTGTCTTCCTATGGGATAAGGAAGAAATACCTGAAGTCACAGATGGTCTCCTAGAGTCATAGCCTCACAGTCCTCTCTGATTCTGGGGTAGCGATTGCGGTGGAGGCCTCCAGATGAAATTCTTGGTACCATAGCTCTCGTCCCTGATATTGCTCTGGATCTTTTTGTTTGAAATCCCAACCACCAGCATAGCCAAGGGAGATTCTCATTCCGCTCTCGTGGACAAAACGTCCTCACAATCAAAAAGGACAAAGAATCTTCTCAAATGGAAAACAACTTCTCTCGTGGTGCATCACTGCTGTCCTTCTCTGTGATGCAGGATGGGAGAAGCAGGTCTTCTCTGCCCTGACCTCTTCTAGGCAGGGTTATGGCCCAACAAAGGCAGGAACAGGGATTCACAAAAGCTCCAAAAAATAAGTCCTGAAAAATTTCTCACTTAGGCAAACTGAGACTAGCCCTTCCAGACTGGCTGCGTACTGGGCAGGGACGGCCACTCCCCTTCTTATATGTTGCTGACCATGAAGCCTAAGTTTTGAGACAGTGGAACAATAAAGATTAAACCACTTACTCCTTAAGAAGCCAAATTCAAAATGCCATATTAACTCTCTACAACGACCTGCAGTTATGCAGGCAGGGGATCCCATCCCCAGCATCCTTTAAGGAGTTGCCAATTTAGAATAGTTTGCTGCCTCCGTTGCTCCCTAACCTATCGCCTAAGCTAGGACCATCTAATGGAGTTTCTACATGATTCTAATCCATAGCAGGGCTAGGCAAACTTTGGTCTTGGAGTACCACAAGCAGGTCTGGTTTTCAGAACATCCGCAATGAATACGTGCGAGATAGATTTGCATACAAAGGAGGTGGTACATGCAAATATACCTCATGCATATTCATTGTGGATATCCTGACAGCAAGACCTGTTTGTGGAACTTCAGGAGCAGAGTTGTCTACCCCTGATCTATGTATTTGGTTATCTGGTGGGGTGCTGACCTTCCCCTTTTAGATCTGAGCTGCTGAGTTACAAAGCAGCTGCTCAAAGCAGGCTGTGAGCAGCACATCAGCTGTGCCCTGCAGTGTTGGGACTAGAATATGATCACTACCATGGGATAAAAAGCAGGAGGGCATTAGTACTGCAGAGGAATTTCCATGAAATGCATAAAAAGAGAGCCGGAGAGTAGCATTGAATCCTTACGAGAGAGGCTGTTATTGGGGCAGGAAACAGTACAAGCAAAGCTTTTCCCCTGGGAGTTATGACTGTCTGGCACATTGGGGTTCTGTTGATGTCACTTTGTGGCTGTCACCTCGAGGTTTTGTGCTGTTGTGCTAAAAACCCCACAAAATGATTTAATTGGTTGTGGCCTTGCCAAGCCAGGATATAACCCTTATTAGATTAATAATAGGCAGCACAAAACCGAGCAATCTTATGTTGTTTGAATAAAAAAATCACCACTTCTATTTTTAGTGGCAGAGACCTGTGCTGGAAAACATGAAATCCATCTTGGGTGACTGATCAGCCTAATAGTGGCCCCTGTATACCCCCTCAAAACAAACTGCTGCCTGAGGGGAAGGATGAGATGGTGCTCCCCTGCCCCTCCCCTCCCCAGAAAAGGCACGGCACAGCTCAAATCATCAAGAGGGCCAAGGGTGGGGGTCTCTTTGTAGTTTGGCGCTTTCTATGGTTTGAAATGCCACGGAAGGTGGAAACCAGGGGTTCCAGAGGAGTTTATTTATTTTTTATTTATTTATCAGGTTTTATATACCGTCATTCGGCTTCATTGTAAAGTTCCCAGAGGAGCAGCAGATAGAGCGCCAGTGATAATATTTCTAGGGAGCTAGTAACCCTGTCACACTCCCAGGAGCCCTAAGACCTGCCTCCCACCTTTTCCCCAGCATTTGCCCCCTGGAGGAGATGGGTGGATGTTGGGGGCCTGGGTGTGGGGCACTTTCTGGGCAGTCCAAGGGTATTAGGTGCCCTGGGCGATCCTTACAGTCTTGCAACTTCCCTCCCCCTGGCCCTCACCACACACACAATTAAAAATGATGCATTTATAACAGATTTTTATATGAAAAAGGACCTTCAAAGCTTAGTTTTCTGAAGTAAAACTATCACAACATGTACATTATTTTTTTTACATGCACTGCAATGGTGCCAACCACAGCAGTTCATGCAGAAAAGTCACCTGGAACCCCTATGGTATTTGTCGTATTGTAAAGCAGGTTGGGTGTGGGCTTGGCCCTCAGAAAGCCCTAAGTAAACTGAATTATAATATAGTACAGCTCTCACACCAACACAGCACTAACTGCCAGCATGCGCACGGTAACAGCCCCACCTATGAAAAGGCAATGCTGCAAATATTACACCAGGCCCTAAAACTCCAATACACATCCCATTAGGAAAACAGAACAAACCAAACTGCTATAGATCCTCACACAGAAACTACACACATCTAAAGAAACTGCGCAGAAACCTTAACTCGGTCACACGTGCAGAATACAGACATTCACCAAATGTACAATAACGTGATCATAAAGTGCAGACAAAAACTGAACTGGAAACCACAAGAAGGCAAGACTCTATGCAGTGCAACAGTGGAAACGCATAAACAATACGCTCCCTCATAAATCCTAGTAATAAAATCAAGAAATATAACACGGGAATCATAATAGTAAAAACATACTACTAAAAAAGAATACATATTTCAAAACAGTTGACAAATAGATCATCTAATAAATGCAGATTTTTTTTTTTAAAGTTCTGAAAAACCAATAAAATATTTCAAAACATCAGACACTTCAGCCACCCCCCCCAATAATTAAAAGCAATAAGAATAAAAAACTGTATGTTCTCCATACCTGGGAGAAGGGGACTGCACACAAACGTTGTCCCCTCTCAAATACCATACTCTAACACACATATGTACATTCTCACACACAACAGGCTCGCACTCTCTCAGATGTTTACACACACACACACACACACACACACACACACACACACACACACACACACACACACACACTCTCTCTCTTTCTCACTCTTTTCCCCCTCTGGAACTCACAAGCAGCAGCAGCAGTTTCCACCTTCAGCCCACACAGCCGACGAGATGCCTCTTTTTTTCCTGAGGCTTGGGCTGATGCAGCTCCTGCTCCTTTTTTCTGGCCACGCATGTTGACGCTACTCCCACTCCTTATGGCTGCAGCGGTTTTGCCTCCTTCTTTCCACCTGGGCAAGCCCATACAATATAATTTCCTTTAACAGGCCCATGTAGACAGGTGGAACAGGAGGCCACGCTCTTCTCTTAGGCCCGCCGTGGGTGGGAACCCCCGCGGTGCGTCATCGAGCTGCGCTGTGCGAGGTTCCTCTGCGGGCGCATCATTGAGCTGCATGCCATGAGGCTCCTCTGTAGGCCCGCGGAAGGTGTGAAATTGCTCCACGTCACCCTCGGGGCTCTTCCAGGGTGCGGCTTCTGCGACTTCTTGTCTGGTGGCCACAGGAACATTTTAGGGGCCACTTTTTTTGCAGCTCGCAAAATGTTGCTGCTTGAGGCGGTCGCTTCACCCTGCCTCATGATAGAACTGCCCCTGCCCTCGGGGGGGCGGGGGGGGGGGGGGTGTCCTTTGTAATTCATTTTAAGTTTGGATCTCTCCCTATTACATATTTTGTTACCCAGCTGGAGGGTGGGTTTTTTTTTAATGTAGACTCCTATAGAGTAACCGTCCAGGGGCTCCTGAGATGAAGTCAGCCTTCAGCGCCTGGGATCTTCTTTTCCATCCTCCTGCCCCGGCAACATGCATGCAGGGAGGCTTTCGTCTCTTAGGTAATTCACAGTAGTCAGTCTGTCAGTTCATTTAATTCCTGAGGTATGTTAGATTGATTTTCTGTGACTTTAAGCATCGCTATGAGAAAGGTGGTGGTGGGGTGGTGTGGGGAGGGGTGGAAGGGGGTGCAAATGCACGGGAGACTCATATTATGCCCTCTGCTTCACAATTCTAGTTGTTTGGCACAGTGGCATTACCCGATCACCTCTGCCTGCTGCTTGTACTGCCTGACTTACACAGCAGCCTCCCAGGGCAGGAGGGCGAATGTTGGGTTTTGCTATTGTTACTCAGCTGAAGTTGGGTGAACCGAGTCAGAAGAGTGTCCTGCCAGTGTTAACAAGGAAGATCCACGAGCGAGTAGGACTGCAGCGCATCAGTCTAATGGGCTGTGCTCACCCGAGGCTCACTGCTCCTACCTATGGGCCAGTTTGTGAAGAACTGCTCCTGGAAGGTAGAGACTTCCACTTTTGTATTTCTTTTTTTGCAGGCCTTTCCCATTCTTTCTTGGAAGTAAAAATCGAAAACACTGTCCCCCTCTCCAATCTGAGATGAACAAAAGCCCCAAATTAGAACTCATTCTGTCGTAACGGCGCTGCTAGTGTTGCGATTCTGCCCTGTTTGGGCAATATCTCCACTTTTTTCCTCTTCTCCCCTGCGCTATTTTTGTTTTTTAGCAGCCCGGAGACTGTCCCTGCTCTTAATTCACGGCTGGAGCCGCACTGAGACACCAGGCGCGGTCCAAAGACTGCCAACACGCTTCCCCTGTGGCAGGAGCCGCGCTTCCACCTTCCCTGCGGCCTGGAGGCCGTCCTTGTTCCCTTCTTGCGACATGGAGCTTTCTGCAGCATTCCTATGTGGCCTGGAGGCCACCGAAGTACCTTGCACCCCTCCGGGAGTGAGGGCCTGTATCCCCGGCCTTTCCTGTGGCAGGAAGCAGCCTTTGGGTCATCCTTCGCGGCAGGGAAGCCAATGTCCATTCCGGGGCCTGCCCTGAGGCCTGCTTCTCCTTCTGCAGCCTTCAGCGTCGCAGCAGGGCCGCTGTTCAGGGTCCTGTACTACTTCCTGCTTCCTCCTAGGGGGCGAGGCCGGCTCTTCTTTCCATTTTTAAAGGAACAGCGAAGGAGGAGGTCCACCAGTGATGTCATCAAGGATCCGCCTCTTCTGCAGTATAAAAAGCTTCAGTCTTCAATCCTTCCTTGCCTTCACAAGGAGCCAGTCCTCCTTAGGACCTCTCGTCATCTGCTTCTCAAGGCATTTCGTTATATGTAGGATCCTGTGTCTTTGTGATGTCCTCATGCTACGTCTTCGTCTTCATCGTCTCGAGGTCTCTAGATGTCTCATCTTGATGTCTTCTTTGTCCGGTACATCTTCGACCTGGCAACGCAAGTCTCCAAGAGGTTCCAGTTTCTTATTTTAACCTTCATTGTAGAGGCATCCCCTCAAACCCTAAACCTTGCCTGGATCCTCGGAGTCTGCACCCTGCCTCCACTTCAAGAATGAACTCTATTTATCTGATCCGTTCCGGCGTGGCCCTGCCTGGCCTTTATCAGCTGTGCAGGGTGCATTTGGAACAGGCTTCGTTGGAGTCTTCACTTCATCTCCTATCTTCTCTGTGTGGGGAACCACCAGCGTGGTCCGTGACCTTTCTTCATTGGCTGAGTATATGGGCGCGTGATGTGTAGTACCGATTCAGCTCTGCCAACTTTTATGGGGACCCACTAACGTGGTCTGCGACCAGCCTACCTGGCTGTGTAGGGCGCGCCGCCTGCGTGGTCCGAGACCAGTCCAGCTAGGTTGTGTAGGAAGCGTGACGTTCGGTACCGACCAAGTCTTCTTCAAGCAACTCATGGCCTTCCAGAGTTTCTTCATATACGTGACCAGAGTTCCTTTTCACTCCACATATCCAGATTGCATTCTTCATGTGTCGAAGTCTTGTCTTACCTCGTATCCAGAGTGATGTTCCACTTCACGTATCCTGGGTCTTGTCTCACTTCAAGTCTTCATCTTTGATTCTGACCACTGTCCGCCCTGTCGCAGTTGCTGCTCCATTCAGCAGGTCCGAAAGGGCTTGGAGTAGTCGGAGGACCTCTTATGAGACCAACATTGTGTTGTTTGGGTCTCTTTCTGCTGCGTACAGGTGCGGCTATGGTTGAGGTCATCAGTCTCCATCTTCAGCCCATGCTGGGGCACCTCTCACCTGCCTCTGTGGCTGTATCGGGGCCTAGGGCACACGAAAACACCAGAGATGGAACCGCTACTCGCGTTTCCACAACAGCTAGAAGGTAGTGTGAGAGGAGTAGGACTTCAGAAGGGTTTGGAAATTTTGGATGCATGCTGCTCAGTTTAAGAAGAGGTTCTAGAATGCAAAAGACGGCCTGGGTTGTGTTGGAATCCTGAGTGCCGAGCATCAGATGCAGCAGTAATGAGAAGAATGTGGAAGACCGTGCTGAAAACAGTGAATTACAATGATCCAAAGCATACAACTCTCCCTTTAGATGGAGTTTGAAACTTTGAATCTATTGAGGCTTTTTTATTTTTTGGTATCACTCACCTGTGCCTTTTAACTTTGAGTGTTCAGGCTTACAGCTTTTCTAATATTCCTGGCCTGATCCTTCACTGCATAATTTGTGTGCAATTTGTATCTAGCACAGATCAGCGTGCACTCACTGGGCAGAGGGATCCCAGTTATCAGTGGCCTGCGTAAGTCATCAAAGGCACACGTAAGTGAACCCATGGATATTTATGCTCATATTTTAGTTTATAAAATACTGCGTATTACTGCCCATAGAGTAGTTGCGTGTTTCACTATGTGCATATATATTTGTATTGCAGGAAAACTCATATTTTCCCTACCCATTTTATAAAATTGCACCTGTAATATTTAGAACATGTGCACTTAATAACCTTGACTTATACGCAGAGGTAGATATGTAATGAGGAATGCGCATACTCCATTTCTGAAGATACCTGAAATCACCTACTTGCCATCACCACCACCGCTACTAATTCACCTTGACTTCCCACCAACTTAAACCAGACCTCCCACCCAAAAACTGCAGAAGAAAGACAAGTGCGATTTCACTCTCGTGACCCAATTAGCAGGCGTGAAAGAGTTAACAGTTACGTATAATGCCGCAAGTACATGCATACTCACGGTGTTTCCAGAATAGCATGTACGCATTAATACGCTGCTTACAGGGGCGGTTTAAGGCAATCTGCTGCCTGAGGCGAGGGAAGAGATGGCGCTCCCTCACTCTCCCCCCCCTCCTCCCTGCCACAAGTTACAGTACAGGGCAAATCATTAAGAGGCCCATGGGTGAGTTCCCTTGGAGTTTGGCCCTTTCGATGATTTGAAATGCTACAGAAGGGGGAAAGTAGGGGGTCAGAGTTCCCAGAGGAGTGACAGGCAGTGAAAATATTTCTAGGAAGCTGCCACACACTCCCAGGAATCCAACAGCCTACCTCCGTTTCCCTAGAATTTGCCGCTGGGTGTGGCGGAGTCTCCAGATTGGGTATTAGGTGCCCTAGATGAACCTTACTGCCTTGCGCCCCCTTCCTCCCGGCCCTCACCATACACAATTAAAAAGTC
This sequence comes from Rhinatrema bivittatum, assembly GCF_901001135.1. Classification (NCBI taxonomy): domain Eukaryota; kingdom Metazoa; phylum Chordata; class Amphibia; order Gymnophiona; family Rhinatrematidae; genus Rhinatrema; species Rhinatrema bivittatum. Next base: position 276,387,200 of record NC_042615.1, on the reverse strand, counting down.
ACACATTTACAACAGATTTTACATGAAAAAGAACATTCATAGTTTTCTGAAGGAAAAATATCCCAACAACATGTATATTATTTTTACATGCACTGCTATGTGCCAACCAGAAAACACTGCAAAAAAGACATTTTGAACCCATATGGCATTAGGCCTATTGTAAAGTGCCTAATGCAAAAACAGAATACAAACACAGGAAAGTAAAAATAGAAACGTGCAGAGAAAGACTGGAAACCGCAAGCAGCCGGACAGTATGCAGTGTAACAATGGAAAAACAAAACCACTATCTAACTTTATAAAACAATAATAAAATCATGAAATATAACACACCAATCATAATTTTTTTATTTAATGAAAAATCGTTTGTTCATCGCCTCAGAAAAATCTTTCTGAGCGATGTACAACATATTAAAAAAAATATCTACACAAATTCTGTTTAATAAAATTATAAAAAAAGAAATATTTCAAAAACAGCTGATGAACAGATCATCCAATAATTAAACTAAAAAATGTTTTACAACTTTTCAACAATCTAATAAAATATTTCAAAACAGACATATCAAATAACATCCAACAATTAAAATTATAAGAAAAAAAAAAACACCATACCTGGGATCTTTTGATTTCCATTCACCCTAAGATTGCTGTGGAATGGGGGGAAAAGGTGCACAAACTTTGGGCCTCATTTTCTAAAGTATCGCAGGCCTGTGATACTTTAGGTAATGAGGGGCGGGGGGTTGACCCGGGGGGCGGTCCTGCGCTAGCCGGCAGCCATCGCACCGCCACGGTGTGATCGCTGCTGGTTTCACACCCAATAGCGCCACCATAGAAGGTGTAGCTATTGGGCGCGAACTCTGACGCGAAAAGGGCCTTACCTTTTCGTCGTCCGTGGCATCTTAGTGGAGTCGGCCCCGGTGTCGCCCCGACTCCTCCTCTTCCAGGGCCGACTCCCCCCCCCATCCTGGTATTGTACGCGATAAGGGACTTTTCGTGTGCGGAACGTCCCTTATCGTGTGCGAGCCACTTGGAAAATGACCCCCTTTATCTTCCCTCTTACATACACACATAAGCTTTCTCACACACATACAGGCTTTCTCACATCAAGAAAACTGTCTCTATTCACACACACACATACACCCCCCCCCCCCCAAACTACCTCTTTTATACACACACACAAGCATGCTGCCTCTCTCATACACACACATAGACACAAGCTGCTTCTCCCCCCCCCCCACACCCAAGCTCCCTCACCCTCACACACCCATATATACAAGCAAGTTGCCTCTCCCATATGCATGCAGGCTGGCTCTATCTCTCTCTCACACTTATGTTCACACATAACCTAATCCTCTGTAATGCTGAAATGAGATCTACCGCGGGGTCGTCTTCCTGTGGGGAGTGGAAACCCTTCCAGTGCGTCATCCAGCGGCGTCCGGGGCTCTTTGGCTGGCAGGAAGTGGGAACCCTACCAATGAGTCATCCAGTAGTGTCTGCGGGGTCTTTTGTTGGTGGGAAGTGATCCCGCCAGCACATCATCCAGCAGCACGGGGTTCTTAGCTGGTGGGGAGAGGGAAACTCCTCTAGCTTGTCATCCAGCAGTGGCCCTGGGGTCTTTTGCTGGCAGGGAATAGGAACTCCTGCCAAAGCATGATCCAGAGGCCCCGGCAGAGTCCTTTATTGTTGGTGGGGAGTGGGAACATCCTCATCCTGCTCATTATAGACAGACTCATCTAGTCTGCACATTTTCCCTTCCTGCACAGGGCCAGTTTTTTTGGGGGGTGGGGTAGGAAAGGCAAGCAGTGGAATTGCCCATTGCTCCAGCACCATAAGAGGTCACTCTGGAGATACCCTTGGGATAACTCTTATTATGCTGGGTCAGAGTATACATAACCATCTGGATGGGGGAGACCCTGCCCTCATTATGTCTTGACTGGTTAACAAAAGTCTTAAAATAGTTATCATGTAGTACCAAGAAATGACCACTGGATGGCACTTTAGGGGAATAAGTCTTGATGTAAATAGTTTAAGGTGCTTTTTGGGAAAAGGGCATATGTCCCCTTAACAATTTGGGACTGTCTTGTTGGTGGATTCTAGAGAACGGGCAGTATATAGGGAAAAGGTTTTAGTGGGTTTCCCCCCTCTTTGTCCCCTACCCTTCCGCAGGACAGAGAGGGGATTATGGACCTCCAGGTATGCGACTACACTAGAGTATTCAGCCTGTGGGCTGGGAAGCCCAGAGACGCTCCAATGGGTGTGGGACCCTGCAAGGGCTCTTCCCCTCAAGGGGCGAGGGCCTTAGGAGGATAGAATCTGTTCACCTTCAGGGTTGGACCAGATGCCATGGAGTACCGGAGTGGCACTGAATGGGTTTCTTCCCCCCCCCCCACCCCAAGGGGAACTAGCAGTCGCCTCCAAAGGAGGTGCACTAGGGTGAGTTAACCCAGTGGGGAACTGCCCTGTAGTATTCTTGATGTGTGGGGGTCCCTGGATCTAGCACAGTTCCCTAAGGGAACTGACCATAGTGAAGAAGTGGAGAGGCCAGCGGCCGGAATGTGGAGTGTTATTGTCCTCCCCCCCGAGGACCTAATCAAGAGGTGCAGAGCGGGATCCTCCAAAAAGAGGGAAATCATACTGAGGTATTGTCTCAAGAAGTCCTTACTGGTGCTGTGTCTGAAGAAATTAGCATAGAGGACCAGTACTGTGGAGAATTGTGTAAAGAAATCTATGGCTGTTGTGGGGTGTGAACAGTGCCCTTGGAAAAGTGATGGTGCGTTGTACTGACATTGAATTTTGGTGCTTATGTATTTGTGTGTCCATTGGATGAGAGCGTTGATATGGGTATGCCTGGGAAAAAAACCCCCAATCAGATCCCTATAGGGCTGAAGGAGAGAAGAGGAAGTAAAGGGAATAACAAGCTGACCCCTTATGGTCAGCAGTAATGGTATTTATTCGCTATTATGAAGCCCATGATTTTTCTGACTCATTCAGCATTTCAGTCTGTAGAACATTTCGTCATGCACATCATTTATTTATTTGATTTGTATTCTACCTTTCAGGCACTTCCAAGTGGATTACATTCAGGTACTGTGGTTATTTCCCTGTCCCAGAGGGCTCACAATCTGAAAGTTTGTACCTGAGGCAATGGAGAGTGAAGTGACTTGCCCAAGGTCACAAGGAGCAGCAGTGGGATTTGAAGGCTGGCTTACAGCCTGCTGCTCTAGCCACTAGGCTACTCCTCCTCTTGAGGCTGGCTAAATATAATCGGAAATTAAAGTTGCCATTTTTTTTTTGGACTTTATACAATGTGTCAGTGTCCATTCTTTGAGCCATGGATGTAGTCGGAGATCATGGAGGGGAGTGAGGGGACGTCCTGCCTGTTCCAATGGTGAGGTGAGAAGGAGAGTTGTGTTTCAGGCAGGCTGTCTCCATCAGGTTGACTTCACCATCTGCATGACCAGCTTAGAAGAACCCACACAAAAAAGATGGAAGGGATGACCTTAAACGATAGGGAATTCCCACCCCACCCCCATCAGTTTATGTACCCTGAGTTGTGGGGGTTACATCACTGGAGACAGAGCTTCAGGGCACCTGGCCCTGGCTGGTTTCACTCTTGAGTTTCTGCCTGGGCCCCAGCTATTGCTCTGGCTGCAGTATTGCAGAGCTCGCCTGACCTCCGCCTTTATCTCCACCTTCTGGAAACCAAAGAGCCTCTCGTTCCATATATCCATCTCTCTCTCTCTGTGTGCGAAGAAATACATACTCCTGAGGGAATTCTGCACACAAAATTTTAAAATTCTGCAAAATTCTATATACTTTAAATTGGTCAGAATAACACAATGTACCTCACAGTCTTTGAGTAACTCATTTAAAATGTAGTGCAGAAAAGTTATTACTCAAAGATGTAGATTTTTAAATATTTTGAACAGAATTCCCTAGAAGCCCACTGTAAGAATGTCCCTTCCACCCTCTCTCCCTACTCCACTGGCAGTCACTTTACTGCTCTATGCTATCTCTTCCCTCCCCCTCTGACTTCACCCCCCAAGCCCTCCACTCTCACAGATTGACCCCCATCCCCTGCAATCTACCACCCAGCCTGAACCCCTTTGCTCTGTCACTCTCCCATGAGCTTGATGCCCTCTGTACTCTCTGCTCCTCGCTCCAAACCCTCCCCTGGACTGGACACTCTCTGCGCTCGCGCTCTCTTCCCTGAGGCCCAGCCTCCTCCATACTCTTACCTGCTCCTTGCCCCCACTCCATGCTCATACTGGCTCCTTGCCCCCTCTCCTCTGTGCCCAACTCTTTGTGTTCTCTCTCCCCCACCCCATAAGGTCTGACACCCTATTGCCTGCTTTCCTCCAGGTTGTGTGGGGCAAACAATATACCTCCTTTCTATTATCTACTGTAGAACCTTACACAGGAACTGCATGCTAGCAGATTACCTCAGGTTCCATCATGCATGCAGAACCTAGACAGACCCTCACCAAATACGGAATAAAGAGACCATAAAGTAAAAATGTAAAATGTGCAGACAAAAACTGAACTGGACACTAGACTCTGAATGTAGTGCAATAATGGAAAAACAGAAACATTGTCATTCTTAATAAAATATCAAACAATAAAATCAAGAAATATAAAACATGAATAATAGTAAAACCATACTATTAAAAAGAATATTTCAAAATAGCTGACAAATAGAATGATATCCAACAATTATAAACTCATAAAAATTTAAAAAATGTTTCAAACTCCAAAAACAGCACACATTTCAACTAATACCAAATGATTAATACTAACAAACATTAAAAAATAATCCTCTCTCCATACTGGGAACTTTTGATTTACAGATTCCCTGAGATTGTCATAGATTAGCTGATGGGGTAGGGAGGCAGGGTTGGTGCACACAAATCTTCTCTTCTCTATCTCATACACACACACACACACACACACACACACACACACGTTAGCTCTTTCTCTCACACACAGGGTCTGCAACACATGCATGCTCCAGCAAACTCACATACACACAATTTCTCTCACTCATATGCACACACACACACACACACACATATACATACACACACACACACACACATACACACGTTTTCTTGCTCATGCACATACACACACACAAATATGAGCTTTCATTCTCTCCCTCTCTCCGTCATGCACACACAAACAGACACCCTCATTTACTCACACAGGCCCCCTCTCTCTTTCTCTCTCTCATACACACACACACACACACACACACCTTCACACAGGTTCCCTCTCTCTCATGTTCACATACCCTCATACAAGCTCCCTCGCTCACTCACATACACATTCATAGAAAACAGAGAAAATGACAGCAGGAAAGGACCAAATGGTCCATCCAGTCTGCCCAGCAAGCTTATGGTAGCATCTTCTGTGTCATACAAGTCACCCCCTTATTTAATTTCCAAAACCATCAAAGTTGGGGCCCTTGACTCCAATTCCCTGTTACCTCTTGCCATTGAAGCAGAGAGCAATGTTGGAGTTGCATCCAAAGTATCATGCATGTAGGTTAAGGGTAGTAACCGCCACAGCAGCAAGTTACCCCATGCTTATTTGCTTTCCCCCTATGCTTATCTGTTTTCCCAGACCGCAAAATCCAATGTCCTTGTTGGTTGTATCTGAATCTAATTCCCCTTTTCCTCTTTTCCCCCTGCTGTTAAAGCAGAGAGCAATAATGGAGTTGTATGAACAGTATGAAGGCTTACTGGTTACGGGTAGTAATCGCCACACCAGCAAGTTATCCCCATGGACTCTTTTCTACATTTCCATCCTCACTCATAAAGGCTCCCTCTGTCTCTCTCTCACACTCCCTTACACAGGCTCCCGCTCTCTCACACACATGCACACACAGAGACCCTCACATAGGCTCCCTCTCTCGCACACAAACATGCACTGTAATTTCCTCACATACATATACACACACACACACACACACACACACACACACAATCTCTCACATTCACACTCCCTCACACAGTCTCACTTTCTTTCTCTCATACACACATACAAAACACACTCACATATGCATCCTTACAAACACACTTCTTCTCTCTCTACCATAGGCTCTCTTGTGCTCTCATTCTGGGCATCTTCTTCAGCTGCAGGTGGGATGAGCTCTGCTTATGTTCCCCTGGACCTTTTGCCTAATCTTTGGCTGCAAATGGGATGGGCTCCACCCTTGTCTCACCGGGCCTCTTGCCTAATCTTGAGCCGCAAGCACGATGGGCTCTGCTCATGGTCCCGCTGGGCCTATCTTTGGCCATGAGGGGAATGGGCTCCCCTTTCTGCTTGCAGCCCCCTGGCCTAAATAATCTTCTGCTGCGAGTTGGATGGGTTCTGCTTATGGCCTTGCCAAGCCTAATCTTCAGCCATAAGTGGGGATAGGCTCTGCTTGTGGCCTGCTGGGCCTAGGGGCGTGCATTTGGTCCCTACGAATTGGCAAAGGCTATCGGCACTCCGGCCGACGGTTGCCAGTATTCAAAATGGCACCGATAGCCTTTGCCCTCACTAGGTCACAGGGGCCGATGGTCGGAGTGCCGATAGCCGACCGTCGGCCCCTGTGACATAGTGAGGGCAAAGGCTATCGGTGCCATTTTGAATACTGGCAACCGACGGCCGGAGTGCAGGAGGTCGCTTCCGGACCCCCCTGGACTTTTGGCAAGTCTTGTGGGGGTCAGGAGGATCCCCCAAGACTTGCCAAAAGTCCCTGGTGGTCCAGCGGGGGTCCGGGAGCGATCTCCTGCACTCAGGCCGTCGGCTGCCAGTAATCAAAATGGTGCCAATAGCCTTTGCCCTTACTATGTCACAGGGGCTACCGGTGCCATTAGTCAGCCCCTGTCACATGGTGGGAGCACAAGATGGCGCCAATGGCCATGTGACAGGGGCTGACCAATGGCACCAGTAGCTCCTGTGACATAGGAGGTCAAAGGCTATCGGCGCCATTTTGTAACCAGCAGCTGAGGGTGTGAGTGCAGGGGATGGCTTCCGGACCCCCCGCTGGACCACCAGGGAGTTTTGGTAAGTCTTGGGGGGGTCAGGAGGGTGGGGGGTTGTAGTTAATTTAATTTTAGCGGGGAAACGAATAGGAATTGGCATATAGAACGTATCGGGGGACCCCCTTGCTGAATGCAATGAATCTGCCCCCCGACGAGTACGAATCCCGAATGCAACGTATGGCGACCTTCTGCACATCCCTAGCTGGGCCTCTCTCCAAATTCAGTGGAAAATTTGAACATTCTCGACAGTAGGGATGTGAATCGTTTTTTGACGATTTAAAATATCATCCGATATATTTTAAATCGTCAAAAATCGTTAGGGCCACGATACAATACCAATTCCCCCGATTTATCGTTAAAAAATCGTAAATCGGGGGAAGGGGGAGGGCAGGAAAACCGGCACACTAAAACCCCCTAAAACCCACCCCGACCCTTTAAATTAAATCCCCCACCCTCCCGAACCCCCCCCCAAATGCTTTAAATTACCTGGGGATCCAGCGGTGGTCCAGAACGGCGGCGGTCCGGAACGGCCCCCTCAATTGAATCCTGTTGTCTTCAGCCGGCGCCATTTTGCAAAATGGCCACCGCAAAATGGCGGCGGCCATAGACCAAAACGATTCGATGCAGGAGGTCGTTCCGGACCCCCGCTGGACTTTTGGCAAGTCTTGTGGGGGTCAGGAGGCCCCCCCAAGCTGGCCAAAAGTTCCTGGGAGTCCAGCGGGGTTCCGGGAGCGATTTCTTGCCGCGAATCGTTTTCCGTACGGAAAATGGCGCCGGCAGGAGATCGACTGCAGGAGGTCATTCAGCGGCGGTCCGGAACCCCCGCTGAACGACCTCCTGCAGTCGATCTCCTGCCGGCGCCATTTTCCGTACGGAAAACGATTCGCGGCAAGAAATCGCTCCCGGAACCCCGCTGGACTCCCAGGAACTTTTGGCCAGCTTGGGGGGGCCTCCTGACCCCCACAAGACTTGCCAAAAGTCCAGCGGGGGTCCGGAACGACCTCCTGCGTCGAATTGTTTTGGTCTATGGCCGCCGCCATTTTGCGGCGGCCATTTTGCAAAATGGCGCCGGCTGAAGACAACAGGATTCAATTGAGGGGGCCGTTCCGGACCGCCGCCGTTCTGGACCACTGCTGGATCCCCAGTTAATTTAAAGCATTTGGGGGGGGGGTTCGGGAGGGTGGGGGATTTAATTTAAAGGGTCGGGGGTGGGTTTTAGGGGGTTTTAGTGTGCCGGCTCACGATTTTAACGATTTTCACGATAGTTTACACACCCAAACAGCAACAATACGATTCCCTCCCCCTCCCAGCCGAAATCGATCGTTAAGTCGATCGAGGACACGATTCACATCTCTACTCGACAGTATTTATTTATTTATTTTAAGGCTTTTTTATACCGATATTAGTATGTTCATCATATCGGTATACATCAAACAGTAGATGGAAAAATACAAAAAACAGGGAAATAGGGGGACGGGATGACAATAAAGTGCAACAACTAGAGAAAACTAAATAGATGAGCAAGAAAAGAAGAACTGGAGAGGTTACATATTAACATAAAAACTTAGAAGGCATAAGTTAGTAGTAATGAGTTGATGTGCATGGACCTAGTCTGGATAGGCCTGGTGGAAAAGCCAGGTCTTTAACTTTTTCTTGAATTTGAAGGAGCACGGCTCAAGGTGGAGGTTTGTGGGTAGTGCATTCCAGGGGGTGGGGCCAGCAATTGATAGGGTACGATCCCTTGTGGAGGTAATGGCGAGCATTCTTGAGGGATGGGATGTGCAGGCCAGGGTACCTTTAAGAGTTGCTCTGGTAGGGCGGGTGGAAGGTATGAATCGGAGGGGCTCATCGAGCCAGCTGGAGTTGTGGTTGTAGATGGATTTGTGAATAATGGTGAGGGTCTTGTAGAGGATGCGTGATGGGATAGGGAGCCAGTGGAGGTCTTTAAGGAGGGGAGTTATGTGGTCGGATTTGCGGGTATTCATGATGGTTCTAGCAACAGCACTCTGTAGCATTTGAAGTGGTTTGATGGTGGAGAAGGGTAGGCCTAGATATAGGGAGTTGCAGTAGTCCAGTTTAGAAGAAAGGGTCGCTTGAATGACTGTACGGAGATTGTGGATATGGAGTAAAGGTTTGCGTTTTTTTATAACATTGAGCTTATAGAAGCCATCTTTTAGGACAGAATTGATGTGTTTTTTTAGGTTTAGGTGCTGATCAATTAGAACACCAAGATTTCGTATGGGAGGCTGTGAGGCGAAAGAGCTGGTAGCTGGGTCGCTTGCTGGGGAGAGCTTGAGCGTTTGGTGGTTGGAGATGAGGAGCAGTTCTGTCTTCGAGGAGTTGAGGGTAAGGTGGAGATTAGTGAGTAGGGAGTTAATGGAAGCGAGGCATTTCTCCCAGAATTTTAGTGTTTTGGAGATGGATTCTTGTATTGGTATGATGATTTGAACATCATCTGCGTAGATGTAGAATTTGAGGCCGAGGTCAGATAGTAGCTGGCAGAGGGGCAGGAGGTATATATTAAATAGGATGGAAAAAAGGGAGGAGCCTTGAGGGACTCCTTGGGTGAGGCAGAAATGTGTAGATTCTGAGTTGCCTAATTTTACAGAGAATTGTCTATTAGCCAGGTAGGATTTGAACCAAAGGAGGACTGCACCAGAGATGCCAATGTCAGATAGGCGGGAGAGGAGAAGGTTGTGGCTTATCGTGTCGAACGCTGAAGAGATGTCAAGGAGGGCAAGGATATAACTATGACCTTGATCTCGGCCAACGAGGAGGGCGTCAGTGAGGGAAAGTTAGAGTGTTTCGGTGCTCAAGTTTTTACGAAAAACAAATTGAGAGGGGTGAAGGATATTGTTGCTTTCTAGGTAGTCCATAAGTTGGGAGTTGACCACCTTTTCCATAATTCTGTGCAAATTCTGTGCTGTGCAGTTGTTCAGAATTCCCCCAGGAGGAATACTAGACCAGCCTCTGTACTCCCTGCATGACTAGCAGTGTGCAGCTATTATTCTTCCCATGAAAGTTAGACATATTTCAAGTACTCCTGGGGGGTAGAAAACACTGTAGTTCAGCTTTTATTTATTCTTTGCTCTGTTCATCTAAAGTCATGTTTTAGGATCTTATTTTGGCTGTCAGTTCTGCACACTGATCCATGCACCCCTCTGACATATGTGCAAATTCTACAGCTCCCAAACAGGAGACACCGAGCTGTGACACCAGTGTGCAGACTGATTTAATTTAAGCCTTATTTTCCTCTGTCAGCAGGACCATGACATGACTGTCAGTTCCTGACAGCCACCAGAGTAGTTTTAATTTTCTTTCCCATGGCCTCTACCCTCTTCCTCCCTCCCTCCCACCTCTACCTAACTTCTCTTAAAAAAAAAAAATCAACAACCTCCTCCCCCCCCCAAAACAAAACCAAAACACATTTAATGCAGCAGAGCGAACACTAGCCTTAGCTCTCTCTGAGGAAATTGAACAAATCCCAGCCTGTGGGGCAATGAATAAATTGCTTGTGCTCCAATTGAGGGCGGCAGCTCACAATAGGAGCAGGCTCCCTCTAATGATGAGCCGCTGGCCAGGGAATAAAGTATCTCCCGCGGCAGCAGAAAGCTCGGAAGAGAACAAGAGAAGGTTCCCGGCAGGGCAGGAGTTCCGGCCACATGGGTCTCTGTTAATCATCCTCTCCCGCTGCCTGCTTCGCCTTTGCTAATGGGCCATTACGGTGATTACAGGCTGCCATTAGCGAGGGGCTGCTGTGGCTGGAGCCATTCCTTCTGTCTGGAAGGACTGTTGTACATTAGCGCGGTCAGAGCCCTGGGACAAGGCGAGCGGAAGCTGCTGGTTCAGTTCTCCCTCTTTCATATCGCCCCCTCCCCTCCCCAAGCGACATCTAATCCCAGCTGCTCGTTCACTGGCGACCGTGTTAGCTTCTCGCTCAGAAAGGCAAAAAACGTACAGTTTTAAAATGGGTTAATTCCGCTCTTACTGAAGGTGACGCCACTGCTGGTGAATGGAAGCGGACGATGGACAGCGCTGTAGGGCTCTGACAGAGGAGAACTGCATTAAGAGAAGAGTTGGAGATGAGAGCTGAGTCATGTGCTGGCTGTGAAACATGGATTGCAAAGTACGGTATGTCAGTGCAAGACTAAGCCACGTTTCAGAGCTGTGTATTTTGACGCAGCCTTTGCACCATTTTACAAATGGAAAGTACAAGCATGTTTTTTTTTCCCTTTGGAACTTGCCTGGGGGAAAAAAAAATCTTCAGATTTTTGTACCTCCTTTTCCTGAGGGTACTTTTTACCCTGAAAAGCAACGTGCCTGGTTTTTGAAAATGCAAAACTACTTGCGCTGGTGTCTCCTGTGATCTAAGCCCACCCCAGGGATACTTTCACTCAGTGCTGGTAAAAGGACACGCAGTGTGGCACAGCGTACCTATTCTCACCCACGTACAGGGTGAGCAAGTTTCAAAAAGGCCTCTGACCTGGGTAAAAAAGCCACACACATACACATACACACACACACACACACACACACACACACACACACACACACACACACACACACACACACACACAGGTGTGTGTGTGTGTGTGTTGGAGAGGGTGAGCCCTTGCCCTGAGGTGAGATTGGCCCTGCCCAAATGGTAACCCAGCTGGGCCCCCACCATCAGTAGGCAGACTCTCTGGAGCAGGGACCAAGCTGGGTCTTCACCTATACCAATCTCCTCCACCGCAAGTTGAGCCCCTGGATTCGGAGGCAGTAAGACTTAGGCGAGGGTCCCGCAGATACTAGACGGACGTAGTCAAGAAACCAGGCCAAAATCAGGGCGGGCGGCAGACAGCGACAAAGAGGTCCAGGCAATGGATGGGGCAGGTGGCGAACGGGCGGTGTCAGGTTCCAGGCAGTGGTTGAGGCAGGCTGATAGCAAGCAGCATCAGGTCCAGGCGAGGTCACTAGGAAGAAGAAAAGGAGAGGACTGGGGCAAGGCAAAGCAGAGACAAGATGAGGGTGGAGCAAGGCGAAGGCAGGATGAAATGAGGTATGGCAGGCAGGAGAAGGCAAGGCAGGCTGGATGAGGCTGGAGAAGGCAAGGAAGGCTGGACGAGGCCGGGCAGGCAGGAGAAGGCAAGGCAAACAGGAGGAGGGACGAAGTGACACACACAACCACTGCAGGCAGAGGCACTGCAGGAGGACCTGCTGCCGAGGTGCCAGCTAGGAGTGCAGCTGGGGTTTAAATACCCAGCCGTGCTGATGTCATCAGGAGGTGTCGATCTCGTCTTTCCTGCCATGAAACTGCTGCCGGGGGTGTGCGAGTGTGACTAGGAGAAAGCACCCGCAGAGAGCAATGGTGGCATTAGCAGCATCTTGAAGTGGTTGTGGTGAGTGAGGCTGATTGCGGGATGGTCTCGCGATTGGCCAAATGTGACACCCGTGAATTGGCTTTCCTGATTATCAATGTATAAAAATATGTGCAACAATAGGACTTTGGCATGTTAAATGTACAATAATCTTTTAATGATTTTATTTGGACTAATGATATTATATGTTTTGCACTGCTATATGCATTGTGCTCATTTATTTGTATACTGTATTACTTTTTATATAGATATTTTAAATTTGTAATATTTTTTACTGTATTATTATATGGATGTTGTACTACATTTTGAACACAAAATTGGAAACAGCAGGTAATAAAATAAGTATATTCTTATAGGTGCCGATGTAATAAGATATGCGGAAAAACAGGCGCTAGTTTTGAGCGTGGTTTTTTATCACCACGCATGGCTAAAGCTGGTGTCTCCACGGGATGGAAAAAATTAAATTATGCAAACGATGTGTGCCCAAAACCGCGTGCACATGAAGAAACGTGTGTACATAAGCGGAGCAAGGCCTTATGTAATAAGCGGCCGCATCCACGCTGAAAAGCCACGCCGATAAACCACACATGAAAGCGAGTGAATAAACGGGTCTCCCTTTTCAGCGAAAGTATGACCCTGGAATATATTTTTAATATTTCATATAACTGTGTGCTGCAGAAAACATGGCAAATACATTCATGGGTGATAATTCACAATGCATGGCAGTGATAATGGCGAGTCTTTTAAGAGCAAGAAAAGAATCGGGAACAGCTGGACACAATGAGAAATCTCTACAGTAATATCACAACCCCTAGGCAAGCAATGGAAGAAAATGGCACTGGAGTCATCGCCGTCTCTTAACTCATGCCCTGACTGTGGCAGTAAAAAACCTGCAATACAAAAACCCGCACTAGCATTTCTACCTTCTAGTGCGGCTCCCTGCATTGACTGTTTGCATGCCATTAGCTTGCACTTGTGCAGCAAACCAAGGGTCTGTAAGCGCGTTTGTATGTGCTTTATTCTTGCGCAAAAAAAACCCCCTTATTGCATCCCTCTCTAGGGCTTTGCATGGGAAAACACACGTACAAATGTGTTATGGAGTCTCAGTTTAGTGGACCCTTGGGCCGACCTGGGGAGACTTGGAAAGGTGATCACTGTCTCTGGTACACCAGATACCAGGCAGATATCAGGCAGGACGTAGATGATGTTCTTCACCCTGGAAGCTGGTGCTCCCCCGGGAGAAGCCCCTAGGAGCCCAGCCGCTGGGACTTAGGTGAGGTTTCACCCCTGGAAGCCGGAGCCCCCCCAGGAGGAGCCCGTAGGGGCCCAGCCGCTGGGACTTAGGCGAGTAGTGGAACTTGAGACTGTAGCGGGCAGGCTGGTGAGCTGGACTGGGAACTGGAACCAGACAAGGACAGCGGGCAAGGCTGTAGCAAGGCACGGATACTGGAACCAGGCAGGAACTGTAGCAAGACTCGGATACTGGACCCAGGCAGGAACTGTAGCAAGACTCGGGTACTGGAACCAGGCAGGAACTGTAGCAAGACTCGGGTACTGGACCCAGGCAGGAACTGTAGCAAGCAGGTAGGATCCTAGACAGTTACTGTAGCAAGCAAGCAAAGTCCAGGCAAGTACTGTAGCAAACGGACAGGATCCAGGCAGGTACTGTAGTAATCAGGCAGGAACGGAGCGAGTTCCAAGGCAACCCACTCCGGGGCACGGAGCAACTGGGAACCAGATGGTAACCCCATTGCAAGGCAAAGACTGAATGTCCGCGGCCGGCTTATCAAGGCCGCGGCGTCTGACGTCAGGAATCGGGCGGAGTCAGCAATGGCGGGAACGGGCCTAGAAAAGCGTCCAAGTGGCGCGAGCACGCGCCTAAGGGCAGGGTGTCCATGGGAGGCTTCCCGGCGGCGTTGCCCCCTTGGGGCCGCCGCCGAACAGGCTACGAAGTAGGCCACCAGGAGCGGGAACGAGTCCAGGAACATGGAGGTAAGGGTCTGGACGCGGCACTCGCGGCCAGAACCGTAACACAAATGCACGTACATGCACATACAAACTCGCGGTAGCTTCAGTGCACCTTATTACATCGGCCTCATTGTGAGGGGTCCTCGAGTTCAGGATTCTAAAACATTGCAAGTGACTAAAATTAACAGATCTTTATAAAGGAGTGCATCTGATTCTACCAGTGGTGAAGTGGCAGATCAACGCTAAATCCACTCCGTTTCGGTGCACAGTTCAGACAGCCTGCCTGGTTGCAAATTATTGCAGGCGTCTCCGACATGTGCACTTTACAAACATTTTCAAAGAGAAGCAAGTCCCACTTTGCTTTCAAAACTAGCGGCCGCAGAACTTGCGCCCACTTGCTTTGCACTTCCTATTTGCCCGGGTGGGGAAAAACAGTTCAAGTGTGGATGAAAAATCACCTGCCTGCTGTTATTGCCCCCCCCCCCCCCCCGCAACCTAATTGCACCTCCAGGAAGGCCTCTCTCTTTTATTTTAATGCGGCCGATAGTGCGTGCGCTATGGAATCTGCTCATACTTTTTTTTTTTTTTGGTATACTATTTTTTATTAACGTCACAGAACAAAGTCAACTGAGCAAACAAAGCAAACAGTTGCAAATTTTCCAATATTACAGGCTTCTAGGAAAAGTAAAAAGTCATGGGATAGGTGGCGATGTCCTTTCGTGGATTGCAAACTGGCTAAAAGACAGGAAACAGAGAGTAGGATTAAATGGACAATTTTCTCAGTGGAAGGGAGTGGGCAGTGGAGTGCCTCAGGGATCTGTATTGGGACCCTTACTTTTCAATATATTTATAAATGATCTGGAAAGAAATACGACGAGTGAGATAATCAAATTTGCAGATGATACAAAATTGTTCAGAGTAGTTAAATTACAAGCAGATTGTGATAAATTGCAGATTGTGATAAATTGCAGGAAGACCTTGTGAGACTGGAAAATTGGGCATCAAAATGGCAGATGAAATTTAATGTGGATAAGTGCAAGGTGATGCATATAGGGAAAAATAACCCATGCTATAGTTAAATGTTGGGTTCTATATTGGGTGCTACAACCCAAAAAAGAGATCTAGGCGTCATAGTGGATAACACATTGAAATCGTCGGTTCAGTGTGCTGAGGCAGTCAAAAAAGCAAACAGAATGTTGGGAATTATTAGAAAGGGAATGGTGAATAAAATGGAAAATGTCATAATGCCTCTGTATCGCTCCATGGTGAGACCGCACCTTGAATACTGTGTACAATTCTGGTCGCCGCATCTCAAAAAAGATATAATTGCGATGGAGAAGGTACAGAGAAGGGCTACCAAAATGATAAGGGGAATGGAACAGCTCCCCTATGAGGAAAGACTAAAGAGGTTAGGACTTTTCAGCTTGGAGAAGAGACGGCTGAGGGGGGAGATGATAGAGTTTAAAATCATGAGAGGTCTAGAACAGGTAGATGTGAATCGGTTATTTACTCTTTCGGATAGTAGAAAGACTAGGGGGCACTCCATGAAGTTAGCATGGGGCACATTTAAAACTAATCAGAGAAAGTTCTTTTTTACTCAACGCACAATTAAACTCTGGAATTTGTTGCCAGAGGATGTGGTTAGTGCAGTTAGTATAGCTGTGTTTAAAAAAGGATTGGAGGAGAAGTCCATTACCTGCTATTGATTAAGTTGAATTAGAAAATAGCCACTGCTATTACTAGCAAAGGTAACATGGAATAGACTTAGTTTTTGGGTACTTTCCAGGTTCTTATGGCCTGGATTGGCCACTGTTGGAAACAGGATGCTGGGCTTGATGGACCCTTGGTCTGACTTAGTATGGCATGTTCTTATGTTCTCTAATTCGAACAATCGAATTGTCCAATAGGATGCATAACAAATAGCTCGCATTAGACAGCACATCCCGCTAGCCTTGTTCCTTCTGGCTAGTGGGACAACAGAATATAAATAAGCACAACATAAGGAATAAGCCGATTGCAAGAAACCCACCTCCCTCCCCCCAGGACAACGGGGTAGAAAAAAAAAAAAAAAAAGAAAATATAAGCATCCTAGTACAGGAGGCACCTAAAGTGACAACTAATTGAAGTAGCCAATATTGAAAGGCTCAAAGGAATGTCGGATAAGAATAGTCTATCAGGCTGGTGTGTCTTTAAGAATAAGGCTCCGAGCTAAAGGCAATAAAGTAAGAAGAAAAATCTCCCAGCGTTTGTAAAAGACACGTTCCGGTAAAAACCATTCAACTTTAGTGATATATTCAGCTAACAGACATGTCTGATGAATCAGGTTCCGTAACTGAGTTAAGGTGGGGGGGATTCGCAGAGATCCACTTTTGCAATATACATTTTTTGGCTAGTACAGTCACCAAGCAGAACCCCCATCTGGTGTAGCAGGTCCGAAAAGGGATACCTCTGCTATCATCCCAGAGAAAGACGTTAAGATGAAATGTGAAGGAGGCTCCACAGCAGGTCAGCAAATAGCGCTGTACCGCATGCCAAAAAAGGAGCCAATAAGAGGACAGGACCAAAATTGGTGGCCAAGTGTACTATGAGGTGCCTCACAATCCACTCGCACTTTAAACTGAATTTGAGAAGGGAAATTTCCAGTCAGTCCATTGTACTCAGATAAACACTTTTGAAAATTGCTCTGGTAAATATGAGCTTCTTAACGTGAGGGTAATTTGCTTAGCATGGAAACTGCGTATACTTGGCTTGTGAACAGGTCTGTCACGTGTCCAGTAAGTGGTGATTATCTGACAAGATTTCCAAGTTGAAAATTTATCACAGGGCTTTCTAAATTGTGGTCCTGAATACCTTGGTTCTATAGCTGAACTTATTAAGAGGAGGATGAATTAAGAGCGTTCATTTTCCCTTCCTAATCAGTCCTTATGCTGCTGACTATTGATCAACACACTATCAATGTCTTGTACAATCTTAACAAAGTTCCTGTGGAAACATTGACAAAATAATAACTCACTTTGGATGTAAATCATTAAAGATTGGGGGGTGTGTGGGGTGTGCAGGGCCAGTGCTAGCTTTTTTGCAGCCTTGTGCGAACAATTACTGTGCTGCCCCCCCCCCCCCACCCCCGATTATTTCATTCTCTGTCCTGGGCCCACCAAAAAAATGCCCATCTTCCTTCAGTGATACAACCTTTAAAAACTGACACCGCCCCTCCCCCCCCCCCCCGAACTCATGGCTGGTGCAAGGGTATTAGGTGCCCTAGGCGAAGCTTATAGCCTTGCACAATGCCCCCCTGCCCCATTCCCCACACACAGTTAAGAGTTATGCATTTATATTTTACATGAAAAATATCAATGTACAATATTCTGAGGTAAAAATCGCACTTACATTATATTTACATGCACTGCTGTGATGCCAACCAGAAATCCCTGCAAAAAAGACACTTGGAACCCATATGGGTTTAGTTCTATTGGGATGTGTGTTAGGTGTGGGCTTGATCCTCTGAAAGCCTGAATACACTAATACACTTCCTATTAGGAGAATGCCTCACCTTAGACACATGCAGAACATAAACAGACCCTCACCAAATACAGAATAGAGTAACCATAAAGTACAAATACAAATGCGCAGACAAAAACTGAACTGGAAACCGCAAGAAGCCAGACACTCTGTGCAGTGCAACAATGAAAAAAAGAACCATCACCATTCCTCAAACATCAAACAATAAAATCAAGAAATAAAATAAATACATAACCATAATACCAAAAACATACTAATAATATTATTTCAAAAAAGCCAATGAATAAAATATCAAATAATTAAAAACTCATATGCAAGTTTTTAAAAATGATACAAACACCAATAGAATATTTCAAAACAGCAGACACAGCAAATAACACCTGAAAAATAAACCTAAAAAAGATTTTAAAAATTCATGCTCTCCATACCTGGGAACTTTGATTTCCAATCACCCTGAGATTGTCGATAATTAGTGGGAGTGGGATGCACAAACTTTCTCCTCTCTTTCTTATACACACACACACACACACACATGCTCATACACACATACGCGCCCTCTCAGACAAACCCGCAGGCATCTCCAGCTCTTCTTTTGTTGGGATCTACCAGCAGCTTCAGGCCCTCATCTTTATTTCAGCTGCTGGCAGGTTGGAATCTATCTGCAGAACACATTCTCTCTCTCTCACACAAACACACACACACATCCATCACAGGCAGCCTCCCATTCACATATACACGTGTTCAACCCAGGCAGGCTCCCATTCATACATCCACCCATTCCAGGCAGGCTCCCATTCACACCCACACCCATCACAGGCAGCCTTCCATTCACTCACTCACACATGCAGACTAGGCAGTCAGGGTCCATGGATTATTCTGCTTCCGCTGCTGCCGCCAGCCTGTACTTCTTTGTGGAGAGCAGTCCTTTTGCATCTCCTCTTCATGTGCTGGCCCCGAGGTAATTCAGCACTCGCGGTGTTAGCACGAGATAAGAATACAGGAAGTGCTAGCACCGCGAGTGTCTAATACCGTAGGGCCAGCACATAAGGAGGAGTTGCCGGACTGACTTCCTCTTCTGCTGTGGCCTCCTGCTTCTTCTGCCACCAGTGGACCTAATCCCACTAGCCGGCACCAAGAGCCTCCACTTCTTCCGCCGCCGGTGGGATCTGGTCCACTGGCAGCAACATGGGCCTTTCCCTGCTTCTGACGCTCCCCACTGGGTGATCCGCCCTGTGCAATTGCATAGATTGCACACCCGGTGAAACCGTGCCTGTGTGTGTGTAAGTGTCTGTGTGTGTATGGCCAGGCAGGGGAGAGACAGGGGGAAGGGGAGGGCCTTGGAAGGAAGATTGGACTAAGTTACCCACTTATGTGGGAGTATCCAGAATTACAAGTAACTCAAAGAGCCGTATCCTTCTGAGTAGGGATGTGCACAGCAAAATTTTATGTTCATATTTTTTATGTCCGAAAGGGGGTCCCACTTGCGGCCAATATGGACATAAAAAAAATCCAATGAGTTGGGTATATGTACATATGTGCAAAAAAAAAATTTAAACCCCCTCACCCTCCTTAATCCCCCCCCCAGACTTACCACAACTCCCTGGTGATCGAGCGAGGAGTGAGGACGTCATTTCTGCAATCCTTGGCGAGAAGCATGTGACGTCGGTGGCACATCGAGTGACGCGGCGTCACGTGATTCCCGGCGAGTTCGCGCCGGACGGCTCGTTCGGCCCAAAAAGAACTTTTGGCCAGCTTGGGGGGGCCTCCTGACCCCCTCAAGCTGGCCAAAAGTTCTTTTTGGGCCGAACGAGCCGTCCGGCGCGAACTTGCCGGGAATCACGTGGCGCCGCGTCACTCAGACGCGGCGTCACGTGATTCCCGGCAAGTTCGCGCCGGACGGCTCGTTCGGCCCAAAAAGAACTTTTGGCCAGCTTGGGGGGGCCTCCTGACCCCCCCAAGCTGGCCAAAAGTTCTTTTTGGGCCGAACGAGCCGTCCGGCGCGAACGAGCCGGGAATCACGTGACGCCGACGTCACGTGATTCCCGGCAAGTTCGCGCCGGACGGCTCGTTCGGCCCAAAAAGAACTTTTGGCCAGCTTGGGGGGGCCTCCTGACCCCCTCAAGCTGGCCAAAAGTTCTTTTTGGGCCGAACGAGCCGTCCGGCGCGAACTTGCCGGGAATCACGTGACGTCGCGTCTGAGTGACGCGGCGCCACGTGATTCCCGGCTCGTTTGCGCCGGACGGCTCGTTCGGCCCAAAAAGAACTTTTGGCCAGCTTGGGGGGGCCTCCTGACCCCCCCAAGCTGGCCAAAAGTTCTTTTTGGGCCGAACGAGCCGTCCGGCGCGAACGAGCCGGGAATCACGTGACGCCGGCGTCACTCGACGTGCCGCCGACGTCACATGCTTCTCGCCAAGGATTGCAGAAATGGCGTCCTCACTCCTCGCTCGATCACCAGGGAGTTGTGGTAAGTCTGGGGGGGGGATTAAGGAGGGTGAGGGGGTTTAAATTTTTATTTTGGCTCAACAATCGCGATTTCCCACATATCGAACATATCTATGTTCGATATGTGGGAAATCCGATCGTTTATGTCGAATCAATTTTTTAAGTAAAAAAAAAATATGAGTTGCGTTTTACTAATGCGGTCAATCCGAATGCACACCCCTACTTCTGAGGTCCTGTTCTATTGATCAAGGTAAGTCACTGCAAAAGTATTAGGCTGCTCATAGCATCTTTAACTCCTGCGTATTGCATTTTCCAAGAGCCTCCAGTATGGTCAGGACCTGAGATCTCATCTAATGCAGCTGAAAAATCTTCTGCTCTCTAGTTAAATTCCTGAAAATCTTTAGAACATATAATACCTCTGAAAGCCCTGATGAAAGCCCAGTGGGGTAAGGTAAGAAGAAAAGCTGTGCTTGGGAAGATAAATAGAAAAAGAACTCTGTACTTACTCAGCACTATCACATTTATAACCGTAGAAGTGCTGGCATGGGAATCTTTCACCGTTAGCATGTACATCCCTGTGTCATTCAGCTGGAGATCCTGGATGATCAAGGATCCATTCTCTGGGAAGAGGATGATCCGGTGCTGGTACTCCTCGGCTATAAAGCTGTTGTTGATGATGTCATAATTGGTGTCACTTTGGCGAATGGAGTGCAGAAGAATGGTCATCGGGCCGATCATAAAATCCCATTTGATCTGCAGGAAGGTGTAGGGCTCACACAGAGTGTAGGAAGTGGGGAGAAGGATGGACTGGTGCTCATATCCTGTCACCGATGTCTGAAGAGCCACTAAACTAACACCCTTCACAGGACCTGCAAGAGACAAACAACCTTGTCAGAGCCCTTGACACAGATGATATGTTACAGTGTCATTGTACTGGATAAATGCATTGAGATAGTTACTTTTTCCATGCAGAAAGTGTAACTTGCCAGCAAGTTTAAGTGAAAATCGTGCTCTTCTGAGGTTAGAATGATAAATTAGAGGTCCATATTCAGAAACAGACCAGATAGTAAAGTTACCGAGTCATTCATCAAATTGCATTAGGGCCCGAACACGCGTTAAATGGGTCTAAGGGGCATTGCGCACGCGCAAGCTAGCATGCAAATTTTAATTTTAGTATGCAAGCGGGAGGATTTAATGCAAATTAAGATGTCTTTGGGATTTAACGTCAGAAATAACTACACCTTTTTTTTTTTTGCGGTACCATGGGGAAAACCTTTTTATCACACAGCCGCGGCCGCTATTGCGGATCACAGATAATATCGTGGTGACTATCACGGGCGATAAAAAGAGGGATTTTATCAGACACACTTATCAGGCCTTCCTGGGCCAATAAAAACACTTGTTCTTACCTGGTCTCTCTTCCTAAACCCATAATGTTTGTGACAAGTTTACGTGTTGGGGGATAGTGGATGCTTCAGGAGGCTCGCCGCAGACAACAAGAGGAACAACAACCACAAGAACAGGCAAGGGAAGCTCCCTTTGTGAAGCATAGGTGGGGATAATAATAGTGGAACAAAACAATCACCAATCAATCAATAAAGTAATAAATGTGGATCAATAAATACTGCACAGCTTAGAGTATGACATTTTTAAACACAATACTGCTGTATACTTTTTTTTTCTTCTTCTCTGTTTTTCTAACTGATAAGCCAGTGAAGGCCAGTGCTTACATTTTTGGGAGTCAGGCACAGGTTGTCTCTAACAAGCTACAGCCGAGACATAAATCTTGTTGAGGCTATGAGTTTTAATTAGACCATCTGGCTTTGCAAAATCTGAACTAGAGCCAGAAAATGAGAATATAAGGAAATGACAATTGCAGTGTCTTTAGACCATCAGAGAGATCGCCGTTTGCCATCTCATCTGAGGAGGTCTCTAGGCCTATTATCTCTCAATTTCTTCACAGATACTTGATTCACAATAGGGAGACTTGTGAGGGAGGTATCTTTGTGCAAAATCTTTCTTTATTTCTATTTTTGTTATTGCAATGCTATATGTACTATTATTGACCATGTAATATTTGCTGTGATGATTTTTGTCTTTGCTGATTTTTTACTTACTTTTACAAATTTGTTTTTATGTGTTCTATGATGTAATTACCACCATTCAAGCCACTGCTTACACTGGACAAACTGATGAACTAATTGAAAACTGGGAATGTGTCTTGTGTGAGCATGTTTTAAAATCCACTTACATATGTGCAAGAATGCCATCAAAGTCCTATGGAAGACATGCATGCTAGCTCTTAAAATTAGGAGTATATGTCATGTGGTTGGTGTATTTTAAAACATATGCACGCACAATTTAAAATTCCAGCATATCTTCGGTCATGCTCCAATTTGTGTGTGTATGGGTGCATGTGCTTGTTTTAAAATTACTGTCCAATGTTCCAAAGTCAGTGAAGAAAGTGAAGCTGATATTTCAGCAAGACAATGATTCAAAACATATTATGCATGTTCTCATGTAATCTGCTTAGTATTTTGGATAGGCAGAATAGAATTTTGTGAAATAAATAAATATCTCAAAATCAACTATGAAGGAAAGACAAAAGAAAGTTTTAGAATGGCCTTTGCAGTCCCCAGATTTGAATATTACTAAAAATCTGAGGGATGCAAGGAGCCCTGAGAATATGTCTAAACTAGAAGAATTCTGCAAGGAAAAGTAAGAATAGAAAGACTCTTAGGGGTACATTTTTAAAAAAAGCCAGTATTTTTTAAAATCTGGGGTCGGTGCGCGCAAGGGGGTGCACAATCGGAGTGGCCTCGGAGGGAACTTTCCTTCCACTTCTCCTCCCTTCCCCTATCTAACCCACCCCCAGCCCTACCTAAATCCCCCTCCTAACCTTTATCCAGGAAGTTATGCCTGCCTCCGGGCAGTCGTAACTTGCGCGCGTCGAATGTCTGCTGGCGTGACAGGCCCCGACACAGGCCGCTGTGTCGGGGCACTTGGCCACACCCCCGGACTGCCGCCATGCCCCTGAACACACCCACGAGCTGACTCCACGCCCCTGAATCACCCCTTTTTGCAAGCCCCGGGACATAAGCGCGACCCTGGGCTTGCGCGTGCTGCCGAGCCTATGCAAAATAGGCTCGGCGCGCGCAAGGGCAGATTTCCTCAGGTTACGCGTGTATGTTATGTGCGTAGCCTTTGAAAATCTGCCCATAAGTTTATAGAAAACATTTGGAAGCTATTTCTGCCAAAGGAGGTATTGTTGCAAAATACTCACTGAAAGTGTGTCCAAAATTTTCCACATGCCATACTCATTTTTTTTTTATTAATTTCAATCTGTTAAAATCAGCAAATAAAGAGTAATTTTGCATAAAAAGTTGTAGAAAGCTGTCATGTTTAATTTTGTACCATGTAGCAGTTGAGATTTATTGACACATACGATTTGACCTGGGGTACCTAAACCTTTACATACAACTGAATATAAGACTAAACGAGAAGACAGATTCAGTTTAATTTCAAAAAGCTGAAAAGAAAGATGAAGAGGAGAGTATTTGAGACTGACTCACACCTTCGCACTCTCTCTCAGCTCTGGCGTGACACTGTCCTAATCAGCCTTGACGTAAGAGGCATCATTTTAATCGGTGCCAGAATAGGTCCATTAACCATACAGCTACAGACCCTTGCACCAGCCCTGCCTAGATGCAGGGCTGGTGCAAGGGTCTGTAGCATCCTAGGCAGACTAATGTATCTCTGCCCCCCCCCCCCCCTGCCCCCCAAACCCATCCTGAGTTGAATGTGCCCCTCTGACAGTGGTAGATATATAGTTATGGTCTCTCTCTTTCTCGCACAAACCTAGCGAGTGTTCGGCGACTGCTGTCACCCCTCCTTTCACATTTTGAAAATGGTGCCCTCGCGTACCCTGGCAGCATCCTGCCCAGTGGCGCCACCCTAGGCGACTGCCTAGTAGTCACGCCAGCCCTGCCTAGAGGTTAGCGTTCTGTACTAACTGATGGGAAATCTGGGCTAGATTCCTGTCTCAGGCTCCTTTCACAAAGCACCTCCTTATCTGGGAGTTAAAGAGTTAGAACTTGAGACAAATTTGTTTAAAACAAATCTACAAAGTAGCTGGATAGAGACTGAAGCCTTTACTATACTAATATTTAAAGAACAAGACTATATATTTATTTATTTTTATATACCGACATTCGATCTGAGATATCATATCGGTTTACATTCAGGTACTGTAGGTATTTCCCTTCTAGAATTACTAAGGTCCCTCCTTCAAGTATTATCTCTTCCCAACTAGCTTGATTCCCTTTTAATTGCTTCTATTTTTAGTGGGCTAATATGGCACACTCTCTCCACTTTGAGAGCACCATATTAGCCCCTCAAAAATATAATTAGTTAAAAGGGAATCAAGCTAGTTGGATAATGGATAGAGATATGCCTGAAGGAGGGATTCTAGAAATAATTTTTCTTTAAACATTAGTCTGAAGGCTTCATCTGTACCCAGCTACTTTTTTGGTTTGTTTTAACAAAATTAGTCTCAAGTTCCAGTTCTTTAACTCCCATGAAAGGAGGTGCTTTATTAAAGGAGAGCTGTGTGCTGTTCTGATCTTTGCTCATAAAGTCACTGAGACAACTGCATCCTACTTTCTCATCCAGCGCACCTTCCCTGTCTGTGAAAGGATGTCAACAGGGAAGGCACTGACAGCTGAGTGAAGCAGCAGGTATCTAACAAAGGAGAATAAAGAAAAAAACCCCAAAACTCATATATAGCCACATGCATATGGTGATGGTGAAAAGTCAGAGGATTTATCAAAGAGGAGCAAAATTAGTGTAAGGTGAGAAATTTGACTTGATACCAAAGGATTTTGGGACGTTAATGGACTGTTGATGGATTGATTGGCAGGGATGGTTTAACGTGTTTTAAAGGTTGGTAAATGAGCAGTGGGTGTTCAATGGATGACTGATGGTGATAGCAGCAAGGATGGTTGTGGAGGATTTAAGATGTATGTATTGATAAGTCGGTGGTTAGGACAGGTAAGTGGGTGTAGACTGGAAGATTAGGGAGTGGTTAGGAGTATGGGACTACTGAAGAGTATGGGGAGAGTAAATGGAGGTTATATTTTATAATAATTTTATGCTGTGCATTGGTTGTATGCTAATATTTTGTTTATGTATATTGCTTTGGTTGAGCTGTTTGCCTTATAAAGCCAGTTTATAAATGATTAAATTAAAAAAAATACAAACTCACTTGCATACTTTGAATCTACACTTTGAAATATCTGTTCTCTGCTATTTCTTCCTTTCCCCAAATTTCCCCTTGGCTTCAAGGACACATGTCTATGCTGACTGTCTACCGTGCACGTTCTGTACAATATAAAAATAATACGTCCTGAACTAATTCAGTTTTCCACTGCATATCTTTGGATATCTGCATAGCATACGCACACAGACACCTGCTGCTGAACTTGCTTTTCTCTGCTATAAACTGAGATGATAATGCAGATCCCACCACAACCCACCCACAGGGAAAATGAGTCATGAATTCCTGCAAGTATTTACCAAGCAAAAATATCTGTAAAATGAAGGGAATATGCTGCTTGGAAATTAGTGTTTATTTTATGACAAAGTAAGGAGGTTGATATTCAGAAGCTATAACTGAATAACTGAAAAGTGGATAACTGAATATATAACTGGATAACTGAAAAGTGGTGATATTTGAAGTTAGAATCTAGCTGTATAATTTGGGGGTGGTCCGGGGGCGGGCGGGAGGCTTTTCGGGGTAGCCAGAGTTAGCCCAATAACTCTAGTCGTGCCGATATACTTATCTGGCTAACTTTGATAGCTGGGTATATTCAGCGGCATGGCCACGCTGCTGAATATCCCCATTAAGTTATCCAGATAGCTATATCCGGCTAACTTAACTAGCCGCTCTATGGCTGAATATCGGCCCCAAGGTAAATGGCAAAGTCACATCAAAGGCTAAATAAATGTGTTTAATTTTTTTTCTTTTCATAATTTTTCTTTATTAAATTTAAACACATTTTTTTTTGTCAAAATCTTTTTTATTGGCAGTAACATGCAAAATGCAGATGCAACAAACACAGGGGAAATCTAACATCATGAACTAAGAACAACTGTGCTGTACCATAATAAGAAGTATCTAGAGTATTACATCCGGATATCAATTGTCTCCACTAGCATGTTCCCATTTTGTATTTTTCTTGACTGTAGTGACCCAGAACATCATACACACTTACTTCCGCACCAACTGACATACCACACTCATACAATTGCATTCTCACTGCACAATCCCTCCCCCCCCCTTAGGACTCAGTACACTATGAATCACCGAGGTCTCTTTATGCCTTGTATATTAGCCATCACTGTTCTTTGTCCATCCACACCATGCTGTAATTTCACACCGGTGTGCCCGCTTATCCTTGCAGGTGGTGGAGGTCCGAGCAGGATGGGGGTATCGCAGTCAACGCCAAGTGGTGCAGTATCCAGTCGCCGATAGGTGGTTTTGAACATCTTGGGGCATCAAAGCGAAACAGTTAGCCCAATAAGCGCAATACTGCTTATCAAGTGTTCAAGAATTCATAACAGTGTCCAGTCTTTCCATTTGCATAGCTGACACCAGCCTATAGTGCCAGGCCTGCATTGAGGGTTGCGTGGCAGGCTCAATCCAAGAAGCTAGAATCGTTCGGCATGCCATTAATACAGCAGTGTGTCCAAATCTGTCAGCGGAATCGCGGTATACTGGCATGTTGCCTCGCAGTCCAGACAGTAACAGCCACCAGACTTGGAAAGGTTGAAGTTATGATTTGAGCAATGCCCACGAGGACTCCGTCCCAAAACCCCTTCAGGGTTGGGCAAGTGAAAACTCTATGAGCCAGCGTGCCAAGATCTCCACCACACTTTATGCACATAGCCGAGGGTAGGTGACCCATATGGTAGCGGTGGACATCATTGCAGATAAGGTGGTGTAGGATCCGGTATTGAAGCTCGCGAAGCGTGAGATCTGGCAAGGTTCTGGGCAAGTTCTTGAAACATGTAAGCATATAGGCGGCAGTGAATTCCTCTCCCCAAGCCTCAGTCCTATATCGAGCCAACGATTGGAGGTGACGGGGCTCTCTATACTCCTTGCCCAAGCCACTCCAGCCCTTAATAGAGTTCTTAAGTAAAGCAATGTCAAAGAATTGTTGGGAGAAGACCGACTTCAGTGGTAGTTCTCCGCCGTCCACTAGAACAATTGGAGGTAATGACGCATTTGTAGATAGGCGAAGAAATGTTTTGAAGGGATTTGATAGTCCCGGGCCAAGGACATGAAGTGAATCACCATCGGAGCATCCTTGGTGTAGAAGTGGTAGATAAACGGCAGTCCTCATTGGAGCCAGTCATTGAAATCCCACTGCAATCTCACCAGGTTATGAATTTCTTATTGCCCAGGAGCGGCATTAAAAGCGAAACTGTGCCTGTCAGGCCTCTTTGTTGCTGGAATCAACGCCACGCCTGGCGACAAGGATGGAGCAGTTCTTAGGAATATCCAAATTGTGGAAAGTGGCAGCATCAGCTTGTACCAGGTACACTGGAGACCACGGAGCAGTCATACATAGAAGTAGGCCATCCTCACAATACGAATACTGTTCTAATATCCACTCCCCCACGAATCTGAGTTAACAAGCTGCATTGTACAAACGGAAGTCAGGCATGTCCAACCCCCCCAGTGTCCCGAGAGTGCAACATAACTGAATATCATAGCCGAGCCTTCTTCCCTGCCCAGATAAACCATTGGAAAGAGCGTTGTAAGCAAAGCACGTCTGCGCGGAGCAACCAGCAGGGTAGCATATGAAGTTTGTACAATAATTTTGGCACTATTACCATCTTAATTAAAGCGCAGCGCCCAGAGAACGACAGTGGCAAAGATTGCCAGGCCGTCAGTTGAGCTCCCAGAGCTGACAGCGTAGTTTTAATGTTAAGAGCATAGAGATCTACTAGATTTCTAGGGATCCACACCCCCAAGTATTTAATCTTGTCTTGGGCCCACGTAAAGGGGAAATCTTCTACCCATGTATGTGGTGTTCTAGGGTCAAGCGATAGGGCTTCTGACTTTGAATAATTTATAGTCAGTCCCGCTATATCTTTGAAGTGGGAAAAATGTTTGATAATAACTGGGATGCTGTGTTTGGGTCGTTCGACATAGAGCAGGATGTCGTCGGCGAACATCGCTAACTTCAGCTGATGTCTCCCTATGCGGAGACCCCAAAACTCTTTGTCAAGTCTGAGCTTGATAGCGAGAGGCTCCATCACTAACACAAACAAAAGAGGTGATAGGGGACAGCCCTGCAACAGGAACGACTCGGTCAGTGCACCATTAATAAGAACGACTCTGTCAGCGCACCATTAATAAGAAGCCGAGCGCTGGGATTATTATATAATGCCTCTAGCCATGTTATGAAATTACCTTCAATACCATAGTGGCATAAGCTCCAGAATAGATAGTCCCATGAGAGGGAGTCAAATGCCTTGTCGGCGTCAAGACTCAGTGTGAGTGCATCCAATTGGCGGTGGAAGCTGAGCGTGGCAATCAGCCTGCGGATATTTTTCACCCCCTGCCTGCCTTTTATGAAGCCTGTTTGATCCAGGTGGATCCCCGTGGGGAGAACAGTGTTCAACCAGGCTGCCAGGAATGCCACAAGAATTTTTAGGTCATTATTAATAAGTGAGCTGGAGCGGTACGATCACACCTCACAGGGGTCCTTCCCAGGCTTAGGAAGGAGCACAATAATAGACTGATTTTCAATGGCACTGATGGATTGACCCGTGACCAAGCTGTTGAAATAAGGTGTCAGTACTGGTAAGATTGGGAACTTCAGGATCTTATAAAATTCCGGCCCCAGACTGTCAGGCCCAGCAGCCTTTCCAGGCTTCAGAGTATGTATAATTGCGTGGACCTCACTGTCCACATGATGGGGTTATTCAGCTTGTCCAATTGGGCCTTAGTCAATTGGGCCAGGGGAGGTTATGAAAAACGTATCAGAAACCTCAGGGTGGCTAGGCTTTGCTCTGTAGAGGCCACTGTATTATTCCAGAAATCAGGCCGCAATATCAGTGGTTGTGGTATGGTGATTCCCTTCCTTATCCTTTATACTAGTAATTAGGGACTTGGGTTCCCGTGCCCGGACCAATTTGGCCAGTAGCTTGCTCGGTCTGTTCCTATGTTTGTACAGCTGTAATTTGTAATATCGGAGGGACTTAGAGGCCCGTTGATGTAATAGCGTGTGCAAGGTCTCTCGGATAACGTCAACCTCCCGCTTGCTGGAATCTGACATCGTTTGCATGTGTCTCAACTGTGCCTGTTTTAGTTCTGTAGTTAGGTGCAAAATGTCTGCATTTCTTTTCCTATTTTGGGTTGCTACATAAAACATAGTCTATTACTGCGCCCCTCATGTCCGCCTTACCTGCTTCCCATAGAACCGCTGGTGTAACCTCAGGTTGCATGTTGATGTGCACATATTCCTCCCAGCGCGCCTTCAAATATTGGTGAAAACGTTTGTCGAGCATGAGACCCGGGGGCATGCGCCATGAGAAGGGAGGCTTAGGGAATGGCCCCAGTGTATTACTGACTGACACCGGTCTGATAGGGCGATTGCGCCTATGGTTGCTACTGTCACCCTAGGGAACAGGAAGTCAGAAATCAGAAAATAAACTAGCCGGGAATATGAGCTATGGGGGTGGGAAAAGAAAGTATAGTCCTGTTCTCCAGGGTGCAAGGCCATCCAAATATCAAGCAGGCGCAACTCCTGGCAAACAAAGTTGTCTCCCAATCAGTGGTCATTATGCTCTATTGGCTTAGGGGGTTTACAGTCCTCATGTTTATTTAACACAATATTAAAATCTCCCCCCATGACCAAAGCGCAGTCTGAAAGCTCGGCTAAGATCCCCGTCAGATGTGTAAAAAACTCGTGGGAATACACATTTGGTGCGTAAACATTGCAGAGAGCCAGCTTCTGTTGATGACATGTACCCTGAACTATTACATACCTGCCCTCCTCATCGTACCACTCTTTCTCTAATTGGAAGGGCACCTGCTTGTGGATTAGGATCGCCACGCCCCTTCTGTGAGGAGTAGGAGGAAGAGAAACACTGCCCCACCCATTCTCTCCGTAATTTGGCATGTTCTCCAGCAGTTAAGTGAGTTTCCTGGAGAAACACTATCTGAGAACCCAGTCTTTTAAAGGCCTGCAACAATTTTTTCCGTTTAATAGGGGAATGAATCCCATCTACGTTCAATGAGGTGAATTTAACATTAGTCATTTTTGAGACTTAGGGACGTTTTAGCTTCCCTTGGACGTATTGCAAAGAGTGATATATCAGAAAACCCGCGACTCCCCAGCCTGAGCTGTCGGGATCCTACTGGATAGTCATCTTGGCATTGCTTGTCAAATTCAACAAGGCCGTGATTCTGTGTTCTGCAATGTGTACTCCCCCCCCCACATCCATACACAAACTCACCACGCACACATCCTCACATTCCAACTATACATTTCGGTCAGCTCTAAGAGAGGCACAGGCTGCCAACAACCCCCGCATACAGGTCATGCAGACGGCCCCCTCCGATCCCCCCTTCCACCTCCAAAAACAAATTAGCTTCGACATCATTTTTCTTAATCTGAACATGTGAACTGAAACTGAATGTTATCAACATGTGGGGGTGGATATTAAAATGGCCCTCAATAGACCTGAGTCCAGATGAGTAGGTTCCAAGGCACTCCCTTAATGGTTTGTGGACATTAGGTTCCTGTTATCTCCGTACTCCAAGTAGCCATAAATTAACCTACAGATGGAACTTTCCAGTCCTTAGGAATGCAGGCCATGGCGCTATTGGTCACTCCACCCGATGGGGAAGAAAAAGAAGGATGTGAACAATAACCACCCACCACGGAAAGGTCAGCATCAGAACTTGGGAAAGTAAAACCATCAGAATCATGAACAGAGCAGGGCCGCCACTGCCAGGCTGGCCCTGGAGCCTCCGATATCAGGCTGCGCTTCCGGTCTCCCGAGTTATTGGCAAGCGATTATTCAAGGGTTCTCCTCCTGTGGAAGGTTTGCGAGGAAATGGGATGCCTCCTCTTTGTTAGTAAAGAACACTGTCTTATTAGCACAGTGGATGCGTAACTTGGCCGGATATAGCAAGGCAAAAACAATGCCACATTTATGTAGCTCCACATTTATGCGATCAGCGCAGGGCCATAGCCTTGCGCTGAGCGGCCACCGCTGCCGAGAAATCATTAAAGATTAATAGGCGACTGCCTATTAATCTTAAAATGAGGGCCATTTTAATATCCACCCCCACATGTTGATAACATTCAGTTTCAGTTCACATGTTCAGATTAAGAAAAATGATGTCGAAGCTAATTTGTTTTTGGAGGTGGAAGGGGAGATCGGAGGGGGCCGTCGGTATTCCATGGCAGGTTGATTCCTGAATTCCTGCATCAATTGGACTTTATGCAGCCAGTTTAGGATTCTGGCCATGACAGGTTGCGGCCTGCCGCCCGCCTCTCGCTGTTGTCCCATTCTGTGTGCCCATTCACATCACAGCTGCCCCACGATAGTTGTCAGGCCCAGTTTAGTTGGCAGCCACTCCTCTATGAACTTATACAGCTCTCTATCTGTTACGGACTCAGGCAAACCCACAATTTTGATATTGTCACGGCGATTCCTATTTTCCTGATCCTCCATCCGCTCAGTGAGTGCTGCTTGCTGTTCAGATAATAATTGTACCTGCCTTTCAGCCGCCACAAGGCGATCGTCTTGTTCCCCAACATGCTGTCACTCCATCGAGACGCTTTGCTTGGCCTTCCACCGCTGCTTTAATATCATCCATAGCTGATTGTAATTTAATCAGTCGTTCGTCCAAGGCCACCGATACCCTAGAAGGGATCTGAAGCAGCACGTCTTCAGAAACAGACGCTAGCTGCTTCGGGAAGTCAGCCCCGATCACCATCTTGGATGTGTGACTCTGGCGCTCCGTGATTAACTTCGGGCGGCGGTGGCACATACCACACCTCCTAGCCCCAAAATTCTTCGGAAACACGGCGATTATAAGCGCCGGGCTTACTTTACACGATCCATGATGTGTGAGAGAACAAAGACCGAAAGCTGCAGGAGATGGTATGAGATTCAGGAAGCGGGGATCGCGGAGCTAGGTGTTCAAGCTTCCGCTCCGGGTGACGTCATCCCCGGAAACCAGTTAAACACATTTTAAGGGGAAAACAATATAATAGTTCCAGAAAACAAATCTGTTCTCAAGAACAAAAAGAAATATAGCACAGTAGCAGTATTAAATTTAGGGACATCTTATATCAAGCCACAATTCGAGGGGGACAAGGACAGCTAGGAAATCAAAAAGAAGAAAAGAAAAAAAAGACAATCACCTCAGAATATCCATTGCAAACATTCATGCACTCCTAAACACCACCCCTGAGAAGGATCTACATCATCCAATACTATCGAACCTGACCCAGATGACTGTACTGGAGGTTTCCCTTGCAGAAAAATTTTCAGTTGATCTGGGTCCACAAAAATATATGAATTTCCTACATATTGGGGCAGATTTTCGAAGGCTACGAGTGTAACATACGCGAGTAACCCGAGAAAATCTGCCCCTGCGCGTGCCGAACCTCTTTTGCATAGGCTTTGCGGTGCGCGCAAGCCCCGGACTGTGCATATGTCCCGGGGCTTTCAAAAATGGGCGGGGCGGGGCCGGAGGCGTGGTGGCGGTCCGGGGGGGCGGTCCTGAATCCTCTGGCACAGCAGCCTGTACCGGGGGATGGCGAGCCGGCGCACGCAAGTTACGCCTGCCTTGGGCAGGCATAACTTCGGAAACAAAAGGTAGGGAGGGATTTAGTTAGGGCTGGAGGGTGGGCTAGATAAGGGAAGGGGGGAAGGTGGGGGGTATCGCAAAAAAAGTTCCCTCCAAGGCCGCTCCGATTTTGGAGCGGCCTTGGAGTGAATGGGGAAAACCATCGGGCTCCCCTTGGGCTCGGAATGCGCAAGGTGCACAAGTGTACACCCCCTTGTGTGCGCCAACCCCGGATTTTATAAAATGCATGCTGCTGCACACGCATGTTATAAAATTGGGTGTAGATTTGTTTGCGCCAGGTTGTGCGAACAAATCTACGCCCACGCATATTTTTTAAGATCTGGCCCATTAATAATACATTTAGAAGGAAATTTAACAAACAAGCCCCAACAGACTGTGCCATAGAGCGCATCCCAAGAAACTGCTTACAGGCCGCAACAGTGGTAGGAGAAGAATCAGGAAATACATTAATAATCTCTATCCACATTGGAAACAAAAAGAGCCATCAATGTGACTCTAATTGTAGATTCCTCCAGTATGTTTCAATAATTTGGGTCAAGATCAAGCTATCAGGAGAAGCCAATATATCCATATCCCCTTTTTCTTGAATACGTCAGATTGAGTCAAGAATATAATAAAGTTTGCTTAAAGATGGCAGGTTCTCAGGCGGAATCTTTAAAATGTTCAAAAAATAATCTTTCAACAGTTCTCCTGGAGGAATCACCCTGTTCTGCAGAAAACTCAAGAACCTTAAAGAAAAATTTTAAAAGCCTGGCGAGCGCCAAAACCGGGAGCTAGGCACACAAGTTGGTCCGGCGCGAGCCAAGTGGATTTTAAAAGCTGCCTGAGTACGCGCACACTAGCCACTATGCACACAAATGAAAAGTTCCCAAAAAGGGGCAGGGTGTGCGCGTGGCCATTTTATATCATATCCACACAAATGTTATAAAATGGCCACATCCCTGGGTACAGGCCGATGAACGCGTGCACATGTGCGCCTGTTTAAAACATTACTGTCTTAGATTCTCATATTGGACAACATTTCCAGCTTCCACACCTGATTTCTCAGATTTATATTAGATTATTCAAGCTCTTGCACGCTAATGGGCTAATTTTCAGAAGCTCGCATACGTAAAAACGGGGTTACACATGTGGCCGGGCCTTGCGGGCACTGCACAGATTTTTGGAAGGGCCCAGCCATGTGCGTTAACCCCGTTACGTGCCGAAGTGCTGGGCCTCTCCAAACAGGCAGGCCGGGGGACATGGTCTGGGCGAGGAGGGGCGTTGGGGTGGACTGCTCGTCAGAGTTCCTAGATCCGGTGCACCCCACGGACTTCCTCCCGCTAGCACCTCAGTTGCCAGCGACCCCATAGACACTAAGAGCCCAAGAGGAGGGGTATGCACTTCTGGACTCAATGACATCTCAAGGGCTTGCTCTGCTCGACTGCTGGTGGAAGAAACTGAGGTCCCAGCACCACTAATCAAAACACAAACAAAGGCTCCTCCTCCCTCATAACGATACTTTCTGGATTAATAATGTTTACCCTCTGCTTAAGATGCACCTTGTTAAACTTTTGCACAATTGTTAAGAGAGGTACGATTTGTATTTTGTAAACCATTATGATGGCTTCACCGAATGACGGTATATAAAACTCAACAAATAATTAAATAAATAAATAAATAAACTAATCGATCCATTTGCCTCGCCAGTTACCATCACAAAGCTACCAATTGGTCCTGTCAATAACAGCTGACTACAGTTCTGGGTAAGATCTTTCTTTACCCTTGCACGTGACCATCTTGAAAAGAAGAAACTCAAAAGAAAAATGCACAAACACAAAGCAGGCCATGGAGCACACAATGTAGCTTCCTAACGCGGTGAGATTTTGCTCTTCCCCTGAAATGTGTTTTATGTTTTAAGTAGCCAGAAGCTGATCTGAGGAAAAACACATAGTAGCAAAGCCCAGGTACCGGGATATGATACCGTTGGGATTTCCAGAAGAAATTCCTTAAAATATTCTGTGTTGGGAGATGTGTTTGCCTGTCTTGCTAGTCTGATTTTCATCTACCTGCACACTTATGCTATGTGAGTGACCCTTTCTTTGTCTTGCAGCCAGCAGAATAAAAACCCAGTAATCCCCTGCAGGGACCCAACTCCACATAGGGGTGGTACACGGCCCACCAGCCTACAGGCTGGCTACTCCTGGCCATTACATACTGGCGGTCCCTCTCACATCAGCTCCAACCTAGGAAAGGGCAAATTCCTGCCAGCTTCTCCCAATTTATACCTCCATCAATCATGTAAAGCCCCATTCTTAAGGGGACCAAGACACCATCAATAAAACCCAAACAGGATTAGCACATCACATTGCTCGGTTCCCAAAAAAATGCCATCCAGTGCTCATTCAACATTGTTACAAGTGCAACAGATAAGATGTCCAAAAAAAATGATAAACAATAATTCCCTGGGTCTCCTCCACCCAAACAGTGGCACTGACAACTACAGCATGATATATTTTAAGGGGGATTTCCCCCCACATATGGATTCTTTGACCCAGATCAGTTGAGATTCTTTTTGTAAGCTAAAAGTGTTCCTAGTAAGGTTGCACGGAAAACATGCCCTCAATGCCGAGTGCCTGCTTTCCTTATGCGCTCCCGGTCACCTCTCCTGGGTGCGCGATACCTTATTTAAATGTGGGAGTCGCGCTAAAAAGGAGGTGCTAGAGACAATAGCGCGTCCCTAGTGCTTCCTTAGCAGCAGAAGCCCAGGAGAGATGGCTGTCAGCGAGTTTGGAAAATGGATGCTCAATTTTACGAGTGTCTGTTTTCCTAACTTATGCACAGCCACGGGTTAGGAAAATGGATGCTCACAAAATTGAGCATCCGTTTTCCTAACCTAACTGCTGGCACACTTTTTTAAAAACTTTTTATATATTTTTTTTTTAACCTTTTGGTTCCTCCAACTTAATATCACCACAATATTAAGTCGGAGGATAGTACACTTTTTTGGGCTGCTCAAAAATGAATGTGTGAATTAGGTGCACATTTTTTTCTGTATCTGGGGCGAATAGCTAATAGCCTCATCAACATGCATTTCCATGTGATGAGGGCTATTAGTTTTGGGAGGGTTTGGACATGCGTTTTGGACACGCTAAACACCTTATTGTATAATGTATAAGGGGTAGTGGATGCGCATCCAACCGCAGGTTAAACAGTGCCCTGGGCTAGGCACACTTTACTGTATCGCCCTGTCAATGCCTAAGCCTAATTGATACCTCATTGCAAGGGTCTATGACAGGGTGGCCACTTCATTCCTCGAAAGCCACAAACAGGCCAGTTTTCAGGATATCCACAATGAATATGCATGACATAGATTTGCATGCAATCTCATGCATCTTCATTGTGGATATCCTGAAAACTGGCCTGTTTGAGTCTCTCGAGGACCGGAGTTGGCCACCCCCAGTCTGTGATTTCAGACTGGAGATCCATGCCTAGGTTCCTTTTTAACTTTATGTTATTTTCCTCCACCCTTCCTCTTGTTTGTGGACTCACGATTCTCTGCTTGTTACATTACTATAAACATTTTTTCTTTGTATAAGGTGAGCAGAAAATATGTTTCAGCTGGGATAGGTTGGGTGAAAAAGTGCTGAAACATGAGATTGTTCCTGCTCTTTCTTTTTCCATTCACCACCTAGCTCTGCTCTGCCTGGCTTTGCTATTCCCATAGACTTTAATGGGTCTGAACCGAATGGGCCAGAAAGGATATGGATTTTTTGAGGGACTTTTACTTCAGATGACTTGAATGAACTAAACCAAAAATCTGCTCATTTGTTTCAGATTTCACATTCACATTATCCAAATGCATATCCCTAATATTTGTCCTCATTCATCTTCTTCATAGACAAGAACAAGATGATTCTTAAACTCATAAAACATTTATTAAACAAGGACAATAGAGGTCCATTTTTAAAGACCTGCTGGGTGTACAAAATAACTGGCTAATTTTGCCTGGGTATCTTCGGGAAATCTTTCAATTAAACCAAACTAAGGGCCCTGTTTACTAAGCATTTTTCCCATAGACATACAATGAGAGAAACCCATTGGTAAATAAGCCCCTTAGTTTTTAGCTGAAATGTCTCATAAATCTAGCCAGTTAAAGCTTAGCCAGCTAACTGTGAACCGGAGTGATATGTATTGAATACAGGAACTCCGGTATATAAAAACCATAAATAAATAAATAAATAGATTTAGGGAGCCCATACAGAGCTGCCTGAACTTAACTGGCTAGCACTAGGGATGTGCTTTCTTTTCATGTTGTTTTGAAATTAAAGAAAAACAAATTAAATTTTGTTTGACTTTGCCATATTCCCCCTTCTTAGCTTTCCCACAGCCCTCCAGACCAACTGCCCCTTCCCAGACACTCACCCCATCCATGGGCCCAAGAAGCAGGAGCGATCCTCAGTTCCTGCCCTGCCAGGTCCCTATTTCAAAATGGTGCCAGTTGATCTTGAGGCTGTTGTATGGCCATACAATAAAACGATGCTAGCTCCTGGGCCGGCCAGCACCATGTTTGAAACAGGGACCTGGCAGGGCAGAAATGACTCGGATCACTCCTGCCCTTTGGACCTGCAGATGAGGTAAGTAACTGGGATAGTCCGGGTGACTGCTATAGGCAAGAGAAGAGCTTTATTTGGTGGCAGCAGAGGTGAAGGGGGCATAGCCAGACCTGATATTTTTACTTTTTATTTTGCTTTGCTTTTTGTTTTTTTTTAAATTTCTTTTGTTTGTTTTTCATTTCAAATAAATGAAACAAAATGAAAGAATAAACAAAACAGAAAGAAATAAAACAAAAACCAAAATGAAACAACATGTTCAATCACTAGCCAGCTCAGTCCTCTAACCCCCGCCTCACACACACACACACACACACAGACACACACACACACTAAGCCAGTGATCTCCCTCCAGACTGTAAGCATTAAAAAAAAAAAAGACACCAGGCAATCACTCCCTTCCCTTCCTTTGTCACTAAAAAAAAAAAAAAAAAAAAAGGTCCCTACAGAAGAATTCCCTTCTCTCCCTCCTGACTCTATTGATTTAAAATAAAAGCTCCCTGGCAGTGGGATTTTCTTCCATCTCCACTGCCAATTAAAAAAAGTGTGCTGGGCTGCGCCCCTGCCGGTTAAAAAATAATGCACATGTAGATTTCTTCCCTCCTCCTCTGCTAAACAATAAAAGGATAGTATCAGCCAGAGATCCTCCTCTCCTCTTCCTTCCCCTTCCTATCCTCTCGTTATCCTGGAGTGTGGATGAGAGGTGAGAGTGTGCCCGGTGTGGCAGGAGTTCAGCCAGCGATTGACTGATTGAGTGGAAGGGGCATGCAAAAAAAGCACGAGGGCTTCCCCTAGTATTTCTTGTTCACTGACTGTTTCTCTTTCTCCTGCAATGCTCTGGCCTCCTCCTCCAGCACCCAGAAGCGTGCTGTGTAAGACCAGGTTACCCCCAGCCTTCTCTCTTTTGGAGCACTGTCAATCACTGGCTGCTACAAGATGCTGAGAATGAGGAAGGGGCCATCCCCCTCTCTAGCAAGGTCCGGAGGTGATACAAAGTGTTAACCTGCACTACCTGCCTCTCATAGAAACCGGCAGGAGCTCTCAAAGGGGTAGGCCTCAGGTGTGACCTTCTTCAGCAGTGCCTCCACTCTCCATGCTACCGTGCAATTCCAAACTAAACTCCCATGGAATTCACTCCAGTTGAGTCCAGCCATCTTGTACACATTTAACAGGACAGATGAAGATTCACAGTTCAATTAAAAAATTCAAACTGCTGATGCACTAAAAGAAGTTCATTCTGTCTGAAGCAATTTGATCCTCCAGCGTTCGGCATATTGCTCATATTCAGGCCGATGCAATATCGGCGTGGGGTAAACGGGCGCACATGATTGAGCGCCAGCTCTCCTAACGCACTCCGATCGACCTCTCCGGGGGCACCCGATTTAGTATTTAAATTGGCTGCCGTGGTAAAAAGGAGGCGCTAGGGGAAATTGTGTGCCCCTGGTGCCTCCTCAGTAGCGGGCGCCCAGGAGAGGTGGCTGTCAGCGGGTTAGGAAAACGGACGCTCGTTAATAGAGCGTCCCCTTTCCTAACCTGACCACAGGCACACTTTTTTTTTTTTAGTTTTTTTTTTAAACATTTTCCTCCTTTCTATTCCTCCGACTTATTATCGCCATGATATTAAGTCAGAGGAAGTACAGAAAAGAGGCATTTTCTGCTTTTCTGTATACTTTTTGGGCTGCTCAAAAATTAATGCCTTCTCCGGGCAGGCATTAATAATTTCTGAGGGTAAAAACGTGTGTGTCGTGTGCACATTTTTTTTTTTTTTTGGGAGAATAGCTAACAGCTTCATCAATATGAATTTGCATGTGATGACCGCCATTAGCTTCACGGGAGGTTGGAAGCGCGTTGTGGATGCGCTAATCCACTTATAGCATAAGGGGTTGAGAGCGTGCGTCCAAAATGCGCATCCAACCACAGGTTAACCAGTGCACTCAGCTGAGCGCACTGTATTGCATCAACCTGATTGTTAGGAGTAGCACAGAGCTGGGGTAGATATGAGCATTAGCATGAGGCCAAGTCAGTGAGACTTAGGTTAGGTTAAGGATTGTCAGCTTATATTGCTTTATATTGCTTTGAGCCAATATGCAGAAAAGACTTCTGGATGACCTCATGAACTCAATTATGCTTTCCCACAGAAGCTTCGAGGATATTTGGCACAGAACATGGAGATTTTAATAACATTTGAAAAAAGGTAACTCCTCCTACATGCTAATGAGCTACATGACTAACTTAAGGACAGTATATTCTTCAGTAAGAGAGACCATCTCCCACATATGCCTGCAAAAAAAACCATCTCTCTACCCTGTTTCCTGAAGGTGATAATCAGCTGCTGAAAGTGCTCAGCCTAGCATGGATCAAAGAATTTCTACTGCTAATTGGAAAGATAAGAGGAAAAATTCTAGCCTCAGACACAGGACACCTAGTCTGTGAAACAAAGGAATATAATAGGTGTGAAAGTAACACATAGTAGCAACTGCAGCAGCAACTGGACACCAGCACTCTGCTTCCTTTGCCACTGGCCAAAGTGGAACAGACTGGCTTGGGTGACAGATGACTCCTGGTTCATTTAGGTAGCTAAGCAGAGAAAGGTGTGGCTTATCTT
Organism: Rhinatrema bivittatum; assembly: GCF_901001135.1. Classification (NCBI taxonomy): domain Eukaryota; kingdom Metazoa; phylum Chordata; class Amphibia; order Gymnophiona; family Rhinatrematidae; genus Rhinatrema; species Rhinatrema bivittatum. The sequence goes on along the minus strand of NC_042615.1, from coordinate 276,346,785 downwards.
AATTTTTAATTTTGTGCTTTGTTATATTCCAGGGTTATAATAAATATTATAGCACTACTGGTTGGTCTCTCCTGTATCTATATTCCACACATGCTTCCTGCTAGTCACACTAGTGGCTGTAACATTTATTTGGTTTTGATTTGTGGGATAGAGGAACAGACTTATTGTTCTACTAAAGATTACTGATAAGAGCCACCAGCAGGGGCAGACTGCAGGAAAATATCAGCCCGAGGGATTTTTTCAAAACCAGCCCACGGGGTATCTGTCTCCCGTGTGCACTTTCTTTGCAGCACGTGCATCAACAGCTCCCTAAAGCACGCCAAGTCAACTCTGGAACCTGGCAGAATTAAGCCTAAATATTTCCAAAATAAATTCCACATTTTCCCTAAATAACTAAGAAGTAGAGCACACTCTAGATCAGCAGTGAGTAAACAAAGCTGTAGACCCCATTCCATCCACTCAAATCGGTTGACATAGACACACACACATATTCTGGTCTGGCTAATCAAGCAGGTCTTGAACTAGTGAAAGTAATGAGACAACTACACTGCCAGCCAGTATCAGACACACAACACATGCTCACTCAGTCACACAAAAAGATTTATAGATTGCAGTAACTAACTATATACACTGGCACACACTCTTTCTCAGACACTTTCTCACAGACACACAGATAAGCCAGGTTCTTATGGCCTGGATTGGCCACTGTTGGAAACAGGATGCTGGGCTTGATGGACCCTTGGTCTGACCCAGTATGGCATTTTCTTATGTTCTTACACACGGAGAGTGAGAGTGTGTGTGTGTGTCAGAGAGAGACACCCACTCAAACACTCTCCCTCTGAAATAGACAAAGTATACATGTGGGTATGTGTCGCTGTCTGTGTGACACAGATGTAACCCAGGCATTCCTCAGGTTACCAGTAAGCCCTGGTGTTTAGTGACAGCTTTAAGTTTCAATATTTGCTACATCCTCAACTGTGTAGGCTCCTGTAATAGTAATCCGGGACTTGTCTCCACGCAATTCAGATACAATGCCACTGTTCAGTCCTAAGAAGCGCAGGAGGAAATGTCTTTGTTGTCTAAAGTTCAGGTTGATGGAGTAGAAAAGAGAAAATTGTTAAAAGTCTGTGCGTTTTGCTACCGAGGGCCCTTCTGCTTATATAGCCCTCCTAACAAGTTACACGATCCTAACAAGAGTCAGTGGGAGACCACACAGGGTTCCGCTGAGAAACAGAACAGGAGAATATGAAGGATGAGGATATGGCATACTGGAATAACAACCCCCCTCCTTGTACTGTAGAAAGGGCACTTCAAATTCTAAAAGGAGGATCGTAATCAAAGGAAAAATGAAAGAATTGTGCTCCTTGCTGTTAAAAGTCATATTAAAACACACACTGAGGAATTTGCCCAGCTTGTTTGCAAGTTGACGGCCTTAGTGAGAAACTGTCCTCTCTATCTATTGAAACTTCACACTTGCCTGCCCAAAATGACAGCCTGAAGGAAAAACTCAGCCCTTGTACAAAAAGCTGCTTGACTGGAACCCCCCCCCCCTCCCCACACCACAATGTGGTTACAATAAATATGGATGGTAGCTTTAAAACAAGCACGTGGGGGCCCATACACGAGTGTATGGGCATGCGGATGGACATAACCTGGAATATTAAATCAGGCACACAGTTGCAAGCATATCATTTAAAAATATATCTACTGTACGAAAACGTGCACCTAATTTTAAGCTATTACGCGAGCAAATGTACTTCATATATGTTCCTTAGGACTTTGCCAGCTTTAATGCATGAAGGTAAGCAGATTTTAAAACATGCTCACGTAAAGTACATTCTACGTTTTACAAAGTAGTTCACCAGTTTGCCCAGTTTATCTCTACCTCTGGGCACTTGTTGGCCGGATGAAGATAAGCTTCAAGGCCCTACCTCTGTGGATTTCTAGTGTCTCTACCAATCTCTGTCAGCAAGCACAGTCACTCGGCAAATAAGCAAATGACCAGTTTAGTGCTTTGTTGTACAAACAAAAGTATTTTTACTGAGAACTGATGCTGGATCAGTCCATTAAAAAAAAAAAAAAACAAAATACAAAAAGCTAGAAGTAGATTACAGTTCAGTTCAGGTGGGTACAACAGGATGCTTTTTGAAAGATCCTCCAAACTTTCTAGATTTTCCCTCTTTTGGATAGAGGTTTCTTCAAAAAGACTATGAGCAGGCAGTCTCCTCTTCACCACAAGGCGAGTTGCTGCTCTTCTGATCAAACACCTGCTCCTTAGCCTGCTTCTTCTCACATACCACTTCTTCACTGGTTCACTGAATCACTCACTGAATCTGTAGCGAAGACAGCAAAAGCACTCTCCACACACCTCAGGCTTGTTTGCCACTGCGGATCCACCACCTTGCAGCTCAGGTGCTTCCAGCCTTGGAGCCCTAGCACTTATACAGGCTGGTGTCAGGAAAAAGAACCCCCTTCCTCCCAATACAAAGGGTTTTATACTCTGAACATAAAGACACCTCCCACTATTGTGATGTCACTATGCCTCCACAATACCATAATGCTCCACTTTAATGACAGAGACCTTTAGAGATCTGGAGTCACTCTAGGAAGCTGGGAAACTTTGAAACCCCCTTATGTTGCATATTACAAATTTTTAAGATGCCTACTCTAGATCGCCAGTGCACACCAGAAATTAGTACAAAATTAATTTTATCCTGGCGTACAACTAATTCAGCTTCAATAATTATATATATTTACAGATCATGGGAGCTACAATGGACACTAGGATGGCAACATGGTATGCAGACTTTTATGAGGACAATTTTTAAAGGAATCTAGGCATCTAACCGGAGAGTTAGGCACCTAAATTTGGCACAGGCAGAGTGGTTAAATATAGCCACATAGTTTTTCAATGTTACCTTATTTATCCACTTAAAATAGGCTTTCTGGGGGCATGTCTGGGTCAAGGGGGAGAAGTACCTATGTATAATTGAATTTTATATTTTGGGTGCAGAAATGCAAGGGAGTGGTACATGATAAGGGGTGAGACAGTGATGTCCACAAAACAGGAAATGGACCCTGAAGTGATTATATCTGATGCTTTCAAGGTTGTGAAACAAAGTGTGACAAAGTGGTGGCCAGTTCTGTAGGGATGCTAGTGTGCACAATAAGAGAGATATAACTAGTAGAAGAGAGGAGATTATGACATTGCATGGGTCATTGGTGAGAACTAATCTGGAGCATTGCATTCAATTCTGGAGGTTTTACTTCCAGAGTGGAGGCGGTCCAAAAGCAGGCTACAGAAATGGTTCAGGATCTGTATAAGAAGCCCCATGACATGAAACTTAGAACTCTAAACAACATGTATATCCAAGAGGAAAAGTGCGAAGAAAGATATGATAGATACATTCAAATACCTGAAAGGTATTAATGCATAAGAAGCAAATATGTTTCAAGGGAAGAGAAGTTCTAGAACAAGGGGGTCTTGATATGAGGCTCTAAGGAGGTAGATTGAGGAGCAACATTAGGAAATATTTTTTCATGGAAAGGGTGGAGGAAGCATGGGACACTCTCCCAGGGTAGGTAGTGATGCCTAAAACAGCAACAGAATTTAAGACAGCACAGAAAATCATTAGTTGTTAAAAGAGGAGAGAGCAGAAAGCTTGCTCTAGCTGCTAGAGTCTAGCAGCTCTTGTTTAAGTGTACCTAGCAGTGTATTTGCCTGATTAAAGCAATGAGCGTTGGAGCTGCTATAATGAATAGCAAAGAGGTTAATATGACATGTTAGAAGTCCTAGTGGAAATATAGACAACCACATGGCCAGGTTTATCTGACAGGCTGGGATGGTAGAATTGACTGGGCCAGTTTATGGCTCTCAAGAACTGCAGCTCGACACCACTGTGCTAATGGATATTACCTTTTTTTTTTTTTAAATGGCATTAGGGCTCCTAACACTAATTTATTTTTTTTTCTACTGCAAAGACATTTTCTAATCCTTAACTTGTTTAGTTCTATAGTAGAACATGAAAAGTTACAGCAAATTTAAAATGAATTGCAATTTCAATTACCCATAATACATGCATGTGAACATTTCCTTTTACTCTTGATTGGGCTGGCTACTGAAGGGACACCTCAGGTTTCAACACTGACTTGGAAACCATTTGCCAGACAGCAAATATCTGCAAGGCTGCCAATACTTTAAAAGACCTCCCACCCCATCTCCTTCTTGAACCTTCTCCATTAGAAAGATTTAAAACGGACCGCATAAGGAACTAAAAAGAAAAATCTAATGGGGATGAGATAGCAATTACAGTAAAAGAGCCACCTCCTGTTTCTGTGCCCTAGATAAAATGCAGCAGTGATATTAGCTGTGGACTGTGGTTTACTTTGTACATCACATTTTCAGGCTACGAACTCTGGACGTCTTACAAGGGGACACTTTTTATTTTAAATCAGGCAGCTTTAGCTTTTGTTGTTGAATGTCCTCAGTGAACACTAGACAGCAGCTGACCTCACACAAAGTGAAGAAAAGAATAAAGACTAAAGAGTGAATGAATTTGTGGAATCGGAACCCAGAGCTGATATAGGGCCAGAGCAAGAGCTACTATACATAATCACTTTGGGGGTCATTTATCAAATCGTGTTATGGTGTTTTCGCATGCGTTAAGCGCCTTTAACGCATGCGAAAACCCCTTAATGCCTGCGATAGCACCATAACGCATGGTGCGATGCAAATCTGAAAAAGAGGAGGAGTGGGCTCACAGTTTTGTAAAGCACTATTGCACAGCTTTAACTACACCTTTTACATTAGTGTTGGGCCTTTATTGCACATTGTGATATTTTTGCCCATGCTGGTTTTTGATGGTAACATTAAGCTAGGTTGAGAGAACATTGCACAAATCTCATCTTTGGATGAGTTTCCTCACTCTGAAGGTCATAAAATCTTCACAAGAGAGCACTGTTCTGTTCGTACGTCTCACTTTGAATGTCAAAGTGGCCCCTAACCCCTACACTAATACCTAAACCTCACCTCGAGTTACTAATGGGCTTCCCATAGAGATATACCTATCTAAGTGTGAGGGTATTATGGCTAGTCTCAGTCTCTCTCTCTCTCTCTCTCTCTCTCTCTCTCTCTCTCTCTCTCTCTCTCTCTCTCTCTCTCTCACACACACACACACACACACACACACACACACACACACACACACACACACACACACACACGATAAAACACACCCCTTTTGTAACAATAAATATACAGTACATTGGTAACTTACATGAGCAGGTCATAGATATTACAGCAAATTTACAAGTAAAGAGTGCATTAGTAAATTCAACAAGTATAGATTAGCATTATATAGGTAATAGGTCATGCATCAAGTACCTTTGGTGGTATGGAAAAGGTGGGTAGGTACTGGTGAGTATGTTGTTAGTGGGGTTTATTTGAGTCCTTGGGGACCAACACTGTGGTGGAAGGGATCTGGTCAGGAGTTGAAGGTTCTAGAAGCCAGGTTTTAAATTTCTTCCTAAAGAGGTCTGCTTCACATTCCCTTCATGAGTCCCTTGAAGGAAGCTCACAGGCTCCTGCCTCTAAGTCTGCAGCTGCCCACTTCATATACACATTCCCAGAATGTTCTGGAAGCATGTCATAGGAACATTCCATTATGGTGCATTCAGAAAAGGGTGCTCCTAGCAATGGAACACACTGTCTACTCTTACCTAAAAAAACCCAAATCCTTATAAATGGGAAACAGGTGAGCTCATTTCAATTGTAATCTCAGAGATGTCAGAGCACATTGTGATGTCATCAAGTATTTTTAAAGCTGCCCTGACTTTGGTTTGCAGTAATAACCATGCGCAAAGTTCTGTACCAAAAAAGGAAACTAGTCCTCATGAAATGTTTACACATCTATGTGTTTGATCATGTTCATAAAAAAAAAGTCATTTTAAAATCCAAGCACAAGACTAGTCTCAATCAGGTATAGTAGGTAGATCTCTGCCCAAGAGGGTTTATAATCTAAGGGAGTAATTGCCAAAATGATTTATGTACTTAAAACTGAGTTTTATGTGCATACATGCACTTTAAATGCATACATGTATTTTTGATAATTGCCTTGATATATGCTACTGAATTGCCAATAGGTTTTATGCATGTAAGTGCACAAATGGGCTTTTGAAATTTGCTAAGATGTGTGCTTTCATGCATGTAAATTCTTTTGAAAATGACCCCCTAAGTTTGTACTAGTGGGTTAAGTGTCTTGTCTAAGTTCACAAGGAACATCAGTGGGAGAAGCATGATTTGAACCCTGGCTTTCCTGATTCTTAGCCCACAGCTCTAACTTCTAGGCTATTCCTCCACTCCTTATATAGATACATACCAGTGTATGCACTATTACATAGTACATGCAGCTTTTTCCTTATCTGCAGGAAAAAACAAATTCAAGACACCATGAATCACTTTAGATTCTTTAACTTATCACCCTTTAGTGAACAGATCCCCCTTTAACTCACTGGGAGATTGTTCAAAATACTATAAATATAGTGGAAATAGTGCTCGCGATTAAAAAATGGGCGTGGTTAGGATAATTTCCCAGATCGTGCAGAGAGAGAGAGAGAGAGCGAGCAGAATCAATATGACACACAATATATGTATCACTGTAAGAGGGGACACTTTCAAGTCAGGGCAGGTTTGGGGTGGGTGGGGTAAGTTTGGGAGGTGGTGGTGTTACATACACAGTCAGAGGAACTAACTGCAAATGTGAATTCACTGAAGAATTTCTGTCATTTAAACTGATGAAAGGTACCAACAAGAGGAGTTGATTTGTACAATGCAGTCTGCTCAGTGACCATTGGAGTATGTTTACGCGTACCAGTGGCCTATGCGGGCCAGTTGGGCGACACTGCGGCACCAATAAGATGTACCACATGGGACACCTGTGCTGCCAAGCTGGGGAAGTGAGTTCTGGGCCCTCCTCAAATACTTTGCAGATAACCAGAGTTGTCATCAGAGCAGTGCTGAATTTGCCAGGAGCTGGATGCAAGATCTATACTCCCGGTTGGCATAAATGTTTGAAGAGTGTGGGTGGGGTGGGAGGCTAACAATAAACCTAGCAGGGGTAGGAGAGGAGGGTTTGAATGCCTTAGGGATTGAATTTAACTTTGGAGGGCAGGAATAGGGAGGTGGCAGAAGGCATTTTGGGCCTGAAAGCCTGCATTCTTTGAATTTGATTTTGGGGTGATTGTGGGGGGGCTTGGGGGAACTCTGGGGTGGGCAGAGGATTTGGACACAAGGTCCACATGGGAGCTGCTTTTTTAATTAACTGCTGCTTAATCGATGATATTCTTTGAATATTGTAAGTAGAATGTATTCAGAAACATGATCCCAGATAACTTTAAATCACCTCCCATTCTCATCATCTAACTACAAATATTCAGCTATCTCATCTCCGCTCTGGAATGCCTCCAAAATGCCCCTAACATTATCCGTCTAAAAATTTAGATAGATAAGTGCTGGAGTTATTCAGAAGCAGGCATTTATCCAGATAACTCAAAAGTGGAGTCTAAGATGTTGAGTCTATGATTCTAAACTGATCTTTATGCTCTTATTTAGACCAGAACCACGTCAGACCTTTCCATTCCCTGACAATCAGGCCGATACAGAAAGAAACGTGGTAAAAGGAGGTGCTAGGGACACTAGCACGTCCCTAGTGCCTCCTTTTTGACAGGAGCGGCGGCTGTCAGCGGGTTTGACAGCCGACGCTCAATTTTGCCGGTGTCTGTTCTCAGACCCGCTGACAGCCATGGGTTCGGAAACCGGATGCTGGCAAAATTGAACGTCCGGTTTTCAACCCGGGAGCCGCAGGCTGATTTTAAATTTTGTTATTTTTAATTATTTTTTACTTTTGGGACCTCCGACTTAATATCGCCATGATATTAAGTCGGAGGGTGCACAGAAAAGCAGTTTTTATTGCTTTTCTGTGCACTTTCCCGGTGCTGGCAGAAATTAGCGCCTACCTTTGGGTAGGCGCTAATTTCTGAAAGTAAAATGTGCAGCTTGGCTGCACATTTTACATTCTGAATCACGCGGGAATAACTAATAGGGCCATCAACATGCATTTGCATGTTGATGGCCCTATTAGTTTCAGGGAGTTGGACACGTGTTTTCGATGCACTATTACCCCTTACTGAATAAAGGGTAAAGCTAGTGCGTTGAAAACACGCGTCCATCCGCGGGTTAACAGTGTGCTCCGCCGGAGTGCACTGTACTGTATCCGCCTGAATGTCTGGGAAACTGCAGCCTTCTTATTCCTTCAGGCTTTTGGGCAGCAGGGTTTATGGCCTTGAGGATTTAGGTTTCTGAGGTTCCCTTAGTCTGAGCTGAATTGCTCAGTTAATGTGAGACTTTGAGCTTAGCCATGTCTGTGGTAGGAATGTAAGACCTAAGTGATAATACCAGGGATATGATAAAAAAATGGTTACATTGGCAAATATGGTGGTGGCTCCTGTATGTTTTGTCTGATAATGTTTGTACATTCTTTTACATATTTGTTTTTTTTGTGGGCCCCCATGTGGAACCTTGGCTAGAGCAGGCTATAAATAAATAAATGTTAAAGTTCATGCATGACTGTTTGTATTCCTTTCACATTCTTTTCATGTTTTCTTATATACTTCCATCTCTGCTCCAAAGACCTGCCCGTAGCAGTGTACAAACAGTTACGCTATACTTAAAAACACAAAACCCCAAATAAATAAAATACAATCAAATTGACCCCATTAAAATCCCATCCCCCCAATAATTGCCATTACCCAGCCCAAGGAGAAAACTCCTTGTAAAAAGGGTTAGATATCTTTGTTGATGTCCTGCGCGGCAGGCGCCGTTGTCCGTGGTGCTACTTCCTGTTCTTGCCTGCCTTTAAGTGCCGGCACACGCCTCTTCACTGTATTTAAAGGGCCCGCGGCCGGATATGCCCCAAGCCCCACCTAATGACTACTTCCTGCTTCAGCCCTATAAAGGGCCCTACCTGCCTTCATTCCTGGCCTTTGGATCAGGTTCCACAGTTGTCTGTGTCCTCTTCTTCAGTCCAGGTCCTCCTATGGTCTTCAGTCTAGGTCCTCCTGTGGTCTTCTCCTGCTTTGTCGACTTTGTCTTCTTGTTCCTGATGTCCTTCGTCCATGCCTCCAGATGTCTTTGTGTTCCTGATGTCCTTCGTCTGTGCCTACAGATGTCTTCGTGTTCCTGATGTCCTTCGTCCGTGCCTACAGATGTCTTCGTGTTCCTGATGTCCTTCGTCCGTACCTCCTGATGTCCGAAGTTCCTTCCTGATGCCTTTGTCTTCGCCTCTGCCTCCATTTCCTTGGTTCCTGGATTTCCACTTTCCCGGCATGCCATTGTCGTGGTCCGTGACCAGCCCATGAGCTGGCTGTGTAGGGCGCCTCATGGCACATTGCCATCTTCATCTCCGCAGTGCTAGCCTCCGGAAGACTTCTGCTCGACCCCTGTCTCTTGAATCCCGAGTTGTCGGAGAATCCTGTATCTTGTATCCTGAGCTTGTGTCCTCTCCTTGTCTTCGGAGCTCCTTGCATTGCGGCCGTCCTTGTCTAAGACTCTGTTTGAACCTGCTCCGCTTCAGCATGGTTCGTGACCAGCCATGGGCGGCTGTGTAGGGTGCGCCCCGGTGCAGGCCTCTTCAGGATTTTCACCATGTTCCAGTCTCATCTACTCCACCCCTCGTCTAGAGCCTGCTTCGAGCCCAGTGTGGTCTGTGACCAGCCCCGCGGGTGGGCTGTGTAGGGTGCACTGCATCGCAGTCTCAACCCAGTACTTGATCTTGCTCCTGTATACCAGGAGCAAGGTTTGCCTGCAGTACCTTGCTCCTGAACCTTCGCCCAAAAGTCTTTGCCTGAGTCTTCGCCTATGTCTACATCCAAGAGTCTTCACCTTTGTCTTCGTCTAAGAGTCTTCCATGTTCCAAGGCCTCAGTCTGCCCTCGTCCTCTGACCGGCCAACCGCCTATTGCCGTTACCCAGTGGCAGGTCCGAAAGGGCTTGGAACGGTCAGAGGACTGTTCATTGACCAACATTGCATTGCTGGTCTTTTTGGGGCGTGCAGGTCCTGTAGAGGGTCAGACCTTCAATCTCTTTGTCTTCGCTCCAGCCTTCTTCTGTTCCTTGTCTGCCCGTACTTGCATCAGCTCACTTCTCACTGTGCTCTCGGGGTTCCTCCCTGACTGGCTTGGCGATCCAAGGGCTCACATCTTCCATAGAAGCGACCACGCCTCTGTGCTTGTAACAGGATGTGAAGAAGGCAACTAGCATTGCAGAGTTTAAAAGAGGTTTGGACAAGTTTCTGGAGGAAGTCTAAAACACATTATTAGCCAGGTAGACTCAAGATGGTTTTCCCTGGGAGTAACAGGAATGAAATCTGCTTTATGGGATCTGTCAGGTACTTGTGACTTGGGTTGGCCACTGTCAATGATGGGATGGTGCTGACCCAGCATGGCAATTCTTATGTTTTTATGAGGTTATGCTTTTTTGGTAGTTCATAATTATTCATAATAAAGTTATAAACAAAGGACATTACATTATTGAAGAGTCTGCTTTGTTATCTAAAGTTGACACACAACAGCAAGTAGAAGAGTTAGGAATGTAGTCTGCTATGCATGTGTGGCAGCCTCCCTCCCCAAATAGGCCCTTGTCACCAGTGTGTGGGCTGGGAAGTTCCTGGAAATGTAAAAAGTTGCTCAAGTTTGGATAAATCGCAGGAGCCCTTCAATTTTGGTGAATGTCCATCAGATGGCAGCAGGAGTCCTGAGAGGTCCATGATATAGGGTAATGACTTTAAACCTATGGAAAGAACTTTCCAGAAGTCATTTGTCAAATGGTTTCCTTTAAGAAGGTGGGAACTTAGATCCTCTTAAGGGCTATAAATTGGGGTTCTAAGTTTGGCGGGAGAGATTGTTTGGGAAAAAATTCAATCATGGAGTAGGAGTGTAGGGAGAAGCCAGACAAGGCTGGTGGGCCTGGGGACTCCTCCTTAAGGAGAGGCCTGAGGCAAACATGGACTTCTCTCTCATGGCAACTGGCAGGAGGTGCCCAGTGGGGAGGGGGAATTTAGGGGGCTAGGGAGTTATATAGCCCAATCTCATTTTCTAAGGTGAGTGGGAAGGGGCTGGGTTCCAGACCAGAACCTGCTGGCCGACTTTGATTTAAAAGGTGAGCCAGACAGACCTGTCAGCTGACTTCATTTAAAAGGTGAGGAGGAGGGAGCTGGGAGGATCTCAGGACCCAGACCTGGGCATGATCTGTCTGTAGGGTTGCCAACTGTCCAGTTTTGGACCAGACAGCCAGGTTTTCAGGCATTCTGTACAGTGTCCAGTCAGAAGTACCGTCTGGACACTAAATGTCCAGTTTTGCAGGTGGATCTTTCTTTTTCCCCCACAGCCTCTTACGCTCTGACCTGCCTTTCTCTTCCTCTAACTATTGGAGGAGAGCTGTGCTGTATCCCTGCCTCCTTTCCCAAGCTGTGCTTGGACAGCACAGGGAGAGGAGGTGGTGCACAGCCCTGCCCTCAGCTCCCAGTGGTTCTGCAGATACATACATACACTGTTTAGGCAGTTCCCTGGCAGGATCTAAAATTGATGCAAATGAGGGGGTATCATTTCCCCACCCCACCCCCGGTTCTCAAGTGTCCAGTCCTGGTCTATGGAAACGATGGCAACCCTATCTGCCTGACCTGTGGGGCCAGACTCATTTTTGTGAAAGGGAGTGATAATTTGCCATGCTAGGGAGAGAGGACTTGCCAGGCTAACCTGCCTCTGAGCAAGCATCAGATTTTCTGCCATAGTAGATGTGTTAGGTAACCTCCCCACTTGCTGCCTTCTTACATTGCAGGGTAATAGCTACTAAATCTACTAGGGCTATTACCCTGCAGTTTGAATGAGACGTGCTAAGCCTACTGTGAGTTTTTTTTATTGCAGCTTTTTCAGCATTAAAGCCCTTTTTTTACACCCCCTGGGAAATGTTAAAATGGAAAAATCCAATGTTACAACACAAGTAAAATCCCGCAGCAGGCTCAGCACAGCTTATTACATCGGCCCCTAAATTAGGAGACCAAACCCTTTGAAAATTGACTCTGGAACATTTTACCGAGGGGAGCACAGTTGCCAAGAGGCCGTTGATAAGAAAATGGTTATACATCAGTGCTGCAGTCTAATTAAAATCATAGGAAGTACAATTTCTGGGTGCTGCTCCATAATAACTTGTTTACATTTCGTCTTTAGGCTGAAACTCCCTTGGATGTGCGTGGGCTGTGTGTGTACCAATCAACAGAACTTTTGTCAGCTAAAGAAGCCCTGAGGCAGAGCTCATGTAAGTACCGCTTACACATACCTCTGGGTAATGCAATCATTTCCTTCCCAGGGATCAATCACATCAGCTACTACATGGTTATCACATTAGTTTTAACAACTAGTAACACCGCGCATATATGACAAACCAGAAAAGCAAGCACAATTAGGATTTCTCTCTCTTTCTCGCTTTCTGTCTGGGCGCCAGCAGCTTTGGAATAATCTCCATCCTCAAGTCTGTCTTCCGCTCATGTCCAAAGGTATGCGTAGCGGACTCTCCGGTCATTGCTATTAAGCCCTGGGTGAACCGTTAGTCCAGTTATATCAGTGTATGTTAGAGGGTGGGGGGTGTTGCCATTCAAATGCAGCCCCTGCCTTTGAGGGTGCTGGGATGGCTCTCTCTCCAGAGAGTCTGCGGCCAGTCCCTTATGGTTTGCGTGGAGTTAGGAGGCAGTAGTAGCTTTTGTATGCGTTGTTGTTTTTTTTCAGGCCCAGTCAGAGGAGTCAGGTAAAGCCTGTCTGAGGATCCCGATCAGGGTTGGGAGGGTAGTCCTTCTGGCTGGTTGGGATTTCCCTCTGGGTTGGGTTTTTTTCCTGGTGTGGCGCTTTTTTTTCATGGTGTGAGAACCATGGAGCATCATCTGGTCTTGGGGCACGGGGATCCCTGGGTTTGGAGTGGCCTTGGTGCCCTCTAAAGCCTCTCTATGAGGAAGGGGGTTCGGTGGTGACCTGCTGCAAGGAGGTCACCACCGAACCCCCTTCCTCATGTTGAAGGGTAAAGGACTTCAGTTTGAGATTGAGGAGGAAGATTTTTTTTTTGGCTGTACCTTCCTTCCTGCTTTGGAGCAGAATTTCCAGGGGATTACTTCCCGTCCAGAGAGAGAGAGAGAGAAGAGGCTGAGTGAAAATAGGTCCACCTAGCTGTGAGTAAAAGAAAATATTAAGGATATTGAGGACACCCATCTGGAGTCTGCACCACCCTGGGGAGAGAGGGATTTAACTCTCTGTGCAAAGACAGTGCCACCTTTTTGCCAGTTTTGGAAGGGAGATTTCCTCACCAGCTAAAGGATACCCTTCCCACTCCACTTAGCCCAGACCTGGAAGGTGGACGATTCCCTGACCCTGGCACTGAGAGTCCTGCACAGACAGAGGGACAGAATGTGAGAGAAGGAAGAAACAGTTGTGCTGCTGAGGATGTTCTTATTGCTGTCATTCTACAGCCTGATTTCATTTGGACACTAACAGTGATTCCAGGGTGTTTATTTGGGCACCAACAGCACCCACAAACGGGCCGATACAGTAAAATTGCGGGAGAGCGAGCAAGCGCCCGCTCTCCTATGCGCACGATACAGTATTTTAATTTATTAAAATAAGGGCCAGCAGTAAAAAGAGGCGCTAGGGACACTAGCGCATCCCTAGCGCTTCTTTTTTGACAGGAGCGGCGGCTGTCAGCGGGTTTGAAGGCCGACGCTCAATTTTGCCGGCGTTGGTTCTCGAGCCCGCTGACAGCCACGGGTTCAGAAACCGGTCGCCGGCAAAATTGAGCATCCAGTTTTCGACCCGTGAGCTGCGGGCCTATTTCAATTTTTTTTTACTTTTTTTAACTTTCGGGACCTCCGACTTAATATCGCCATGATATTAAGTCGGAGGGTGCACAGAAAAGCAGTTTTTAGTTTTCTGTGCACTTTCCCGGTGCCGGCAGACCTACTAGCGCCTACCCAAAGGTAGGCGCTAGTAGGTACTATATTGGCCTGAAAGTGATTAGGAGACCGCACTCCCCAGGGCTAAAGAGATTTCATCCAAGGTGCCCTTAGCATTTAGGGCCCTGAAAGAGACAATCTTTTTTCTCCCGTAGAAAAAGGATCCAGGCCCTGGGAAAGAGAAACAAAGAGGGACTGATGCAATACGGTGCCCTGAGCCAAGTGCACTGTTAACCTGCAGTTGGAGGCGGGTAGAACAGGTGGCTAATCAATCCCCTAATGCAATAAGGGGATTAGCGCATATTCAATGCATGTCCAATGCAGAGTGAATCTAATAGCGCTCTTCACATGCAAATGCATGTGAATGAGGCTATTAGGCATTCACTTCTGATGCAAAAAAAAAAAAAATGTGCGTCTCAGACTCACATTTAACTGTCATCTATTAACGCCTGCCAGGAGCAGGTGTTAATAGCTGTGCACAGCAAAAAAAAAAAGTACTGAAAAGCAGAAAAACTGCTTTTCTGTACTGACTCCTACTTAATATCGTTGTGATATTAAGTAGAATGAAAAATAAAAGAAATAAAAATAAAAAAACTGACAGTCGGACCCATCATGAAAACCGACGCCGAGTTTATCAGCCTTGGTTTTCCTTACCGGTGGACAGCCACGAAAACCGACGCTGATAAACCCAGCGTCAGTTTTCGTGACTACCGTTGGCTGCTAAGGAAAATCGATGCCGAGTCTATCAGCATCGGTTTTCGTGACGGCCGTCCACCACTAAGGAAAACCAATGCAGACCCTAGCGCCTCCTTGCTAACGCGACCCCCTAATTTTAATATTGCATCGCCTGGGGCGCGTTAAGAGAGCGGGCGTTGACTGTTCAGTGCCCGCTTTCTACGCGACTTTATTGCATCGGCCCCAGAGAGAGGTAACCTGAGGTTCCAGCCCCAAAGAGTAACAAAATCTTTTATGGTCTTTTTGGAGTGCGGTCTGCCTCCCAGGATGGGGTTATACGTGCTTCTTCCAACTCGCTTTTGCAAGCATCCAAATAGTTTCTTTGTGATCCTGAACTTGTTTCATGCATATGGGCTAGATTTACTCAACAGTTTATCCCATTTTGTGTCTATGGGAACAATGCTTATGTAACCCCCTCTGCCAAGGGGCCGCCTTCCCGGCCCTGGGGAGCATTTCTCCCGCAGCTCCAGGGTGGGGTACACTCGGCCTCTGGGCATGGGTTGAGGGCAGGATAATATGTAAGGCCAAACTAGATGAGAACACCTCAGAGGCTGTCCAGAAAATCCAGTGGCCACAATCTTGCTTGTGCTCCAATACAATCAATGCTTATTGTAATCCAAAGAGAGAGAAACAGAAGAATTTTTAAATTCAAGCCAAAGTTCAGAATGTTGTATAAGTTAGTTGTCATCTTGGTCAGGTACCCAGACTCCCAGTCCAACACTTTCCTCTTCCCTGCCGTAACAATTATATTCCAGAGCCTCCGTGGCTCCATCTCCTTCTCGCATGCTGCTGCACTTCAGGGCATCTTCTCTCCTTTCTTTTACTTGTGGAACCAGTGAGGGTGCCGAGGGGTAGGGTATCCTCTCTTACAGAAGGCACCGCCCGCTCTGCCTTCACTTCAGAAGCAATTGACATCCAGGCACACACTACAGGAGTGGCATTAGAGTTTGTATACCCCCGGTCCTTCGGGCATAGTGTCAGTCCCCAGCCCTGTAATGAAATATCCAGCTGTGACCCCCCTCAAGGTCCAGTCAGCCCCCCTCCCCACCCAACACAGTTCTTGAGTCTAGGTCCATGCATAAACCTCTTCCCTTCCTGTACTCACTATTCAGCTTCAGCTCGCAATCCAGTCTCTGGACACAGAAGCAACTCTTGAGACAGTGCACCCCCTGGTCTGTTGGAGCTTAGTGCTAGCCTAGAGCCCTGCACTGAAATAACCCCAGCGCAGTCTCTGTATTCAAACTCTAAATTCCAAACTTTGCCTTAGTACGTAAGTACTTGTAATTCACTATCAGGCACTTCTTTTCCACCTCAGCATACTTGAAAACCCCAGGCATGCCTCCATTCTCTCCCTTGTACTATTTGAATAAATCTTTACCTACACTGTAGGTCTGCAATAATTCACATCCACATTGAGGGTCCTGAGTAGTCCTTCTGTTTGAGGCACTGTTGTTTCTCCTCTCACCCCTTGGCATGGACCCTCCAGACTCCTTCCTCTGACCAGCCCTGAGCCCTTTCCCATCTCCTCCTTCTATACGCATACTGCTTTCATACAACTAAAACTCACACAACCATTGGCTAGTAGTCACCCTTGCCACTTACCACACACTGCACACACCTCCAAAGCAGGCCTTACACCACACTATGGAATATTCCCTATTTTTAGGACTAGGATAAACGTTTATGAAAAAAAACTCACTGAACACACCCCTTATAGGATGGAATACCCCCTATCTCCTCCTACTAGCCATCCTCCTTCAGATAAACTTTAGATACCCTCTGTTAACCAGAACATTCTCATTTTAAGGTATAGGCTGAACTTTTGAACTCCCCAGTAAACATTGACATTAAGGGGTCGATTTTAAAACATCCGAGCACGTGTCCATGTGAGTGCGGTTCCTGGCGCATGCGCATGGATGCACCAATTTTATAACATGCGCGTGTCGGGATCTTTCCAATTACGCACGGCGACGCGATCGGCCTTTTTCCCAGTTTCCTCCCAGTCCACTCCAATTAAGGAGCGGACTGGGATGGAAGTTACCTACCCCCCTGCCTAACCTTCTTCCCATTTTCCCTCTCCACCCTGATCCCTAAATCCCACCTAACTACTCTATTTTTTTTTTTTAATTTTAAAACTTAACTGCTCTTTTGAACAGAAGTAAGTTGTGCGCGCTGGCCGACTGCTGGCACGCGCTTCCCCGGGGCAGGGCCTACTGGCCGCTGTCTCGCCGGCCTCCGCCCCCCTCTGCCCCTCCCCGCTCAGACCCTGCTCCAGCCCACCCCTTTTTGTTGGCCTGGCACTTCTGCGCGTACTGGAAGATACGTGCATGGCTGGGTGCTTTTGAAAATGCGCTCGGCGCACGCAGGGACCAGCCACACGCGTATCCTCTGGTTTTTACATGCGCCGGGCTTTTAAAATTTGGGCTTAAGGGCATATCCACAGAAAGGAAGCTACAACACCATCTAATGACTCCGTAGGGTTACACTTAGTACATCTGACCTCTAGTCTGTAAAGGGCCACAGAAACCGACAAAACAAATCACTAATAGACTTCTAATGGGGGACGATCCACCATTTTTTGGCTAAAATGTCTTTTTTTTAATTTATTTATGCCATTTTACATAACTACAAGAACAAAATCTTGATAGGAAAAAACAGAAAGATTTCACTTATACTATTACTGTAATATTACATATACATCAGGAAATCAAATCTATATCAATCTCTCTATTAACAAAGTCCTCAAAAAAAAGGGGGAGGGAGAATCCTTCACAACCTTAGGAAAAGAGCATTTATAACTTATAAGGAAATATACCGTTGTAACAGCGACACCTATAGTTTATGGAGGACCAGTGGGGGTCCAAACAAGGTACCCCGGGAGTTATGGAGACCTTCCCCACTAAGAATTGGGTTAACTGGGGTGGATCGAAAAAAACATAAGTATTCTGTAAATATTTAACCACACATTTGTATGGAAATTTAAGGAAATATCTTCCCCCAATTAACAAGACCTGAGGACTCAGCAGGAGGAAAGCTTTTCTCCTCCTCTGGGTCTCCTGAGAGATCCAGGAAAGCCATTATAATACTACCCAAAAATCTCTCATTCCTATGCCTTATGCATAGTTTTAGCAGCCAATCTCTATCAATCCTGAAGCCAAAATCACTATCAATGTTGCAGGCACTGCTAATTCCGTATCCGATGTTTCCAGAATTGTCGTTGGATCAAGAGACTGGTCTCACACTGGTCTCAAAGTCTCCAGATCACCTTCTTGGTCAGAGGCCTCTCTTCTGGACTTTGGTAAATAATATATTTTTACTATTGTTGGAATCAAAGACTCTGAAACCTTTAGTATCTCAGTCAGGTATTTCTTAAAGACCTCTCTCGGAGATCTTAATGGTAATTGAGGGAAATTTATAAACCTTAGGTTTCTGTTTTTAGCAATATTCTCAGGATTTTCTATTTTCAGAGCAATATTGCTTTTATCCTTCATCAAGGTTGATTGAGATAGCTGAAGTGTTTTTATCTCAGTCCTGACAGAGGAGACCTGCTGCTCCAAATCCAAATTTGTGTTCGAAATTAATTCAATTTCTTCATCCTGACGCCTAACTTGCTCCATTACTGGAGTCAGTTGCTGTAAAATAGACAGTCTCATTTCATTTATGGCTTCCCACAGCGTCTCAAACGAGAAAACCTGCGGTCTTACCATTGATGGTATCTCAGCCGCAGGTAATCCTCCAACAGCTCCCGATGGTTTTCCCTTCAAGCCTCCTGTCTTACCTCCGCTTTTTTCCTAAGATTTTCTTTGGACTTGACGTTGCCGACGTCGCTGCTTCCGACCCCACAGGGGCTGAAGTCCTCCACACTTCGGTCTCGGATTTCTTCCCCTGGTTGCAGCGAAGTTCTTAATATAGCAGCTGGGTTCAGCGGTGGGGTCCTCTCCACAGGACTCAACGGTGAAGCTGAGCCTGGGAGAGAGGGGAGCTCATATTCCCCTCCTCCTCTCTCCAACAGCTGTTCTCTCACTCCTCTGTCGCTGCGCGTCACAGGGGCGTCCAGAGGCCCGGTCGGAATGTTCACCGAGGCTACCGCGGGGTAAGGAGCCCTCGGTTTACGCTTCCTCCCCATTAAAAGGTAAGACTTTTCGCAGGAATTTTGAAATTTTTTGAAAGCCAGGAACGCTCACGCCGCACTGAAACATCCGGTGGCCATCTTGGATTTCCCCGATTTGTTTGTTTTTTTTTTCTTTTTTTAATAGCTTTGGCCAAAAACAAAACAAAATACCATCCAGACTAATGAATTTCAGGAAGAAAATAAGACCCTATTATTCTTTCCATACCAATATTCCTCAAAAGAACTTTCAAAAATTGGCCTCCTTATTTACGGCCGGTGTGGCTTGCTATGCACAAGTTCTCCAAAATAGGAGAGGAAAATAAAATCACCCAATGGTAAAACAAATAAATAGAAAATAAACAAAAAGGCCCACTGGACGAAAGTGTTTCAGATATCTTGCAAACCAATAACTGAAACTATTAAGTCACCTGTAACCAAACTCAAACAAAGTAACCCAAAGAATATTATTATAGTAGGCTATCATTCTTCCGGCTAGCAAAAATGGCTATTGTCGGAACTGGTGCTTTTTGGCTGCATAATTGTTTTCCCAGTTTTTTTTCCCATAATTCTGGTAACAACTGCCATCTCCCCAAATCATTTTACAACTGCCAGAAGGGTTGGAAACACTGTTCCTGCTCTTATCCACAGCCGTCCAGGCTGTCCCTGCAGCGCTGCATATCAAGTGTGCCTGCTTTTTATTTTCAAAGGTTACCTCAGGAAGATGAACTTTTCTTTTTTCCTTTAAATGTGGGAATCTGCGGCCAGCTGGTCGGCCATAACCTCCCTTCCCTTGGATTATTAAAAACAAGGCTGCAGGGGAAGCCCTGGGATCCCCTGCCTGCTCCAGTCCAAGTGAGACCTGAGGCCTGGCCTGGGGATCCATGGTCACCTCATGGAACTAGAAAGGGAACAGAGAAGGGAAACATGAATGGTCAAGGGTATGGAATGCCTCCTTTATGAAGAAAGGCTAAATAGCGGACCGATACAGTAAAATCGCAGGAGAGCGGGCAAGTACCCGCTCTCCCGGCGTGCGCACAGGCCACTCTCCTGTGCGCACAACACAGTATTTTAATTTATTTAAATTAGGCCCGGCGGTAAAAAGAGGCGCTAGGGACTCTACCGCGTCCCTAGCCCCTTTTTTTCGACAGAAGCAGCGGCTGTCAGCGGGTTTGACAGCTGATGCTCAATTTTGCCGGCGTCGGTTCTCGAGCCCGCTGACAGCCACGGGTTCAGAAACCGGACACCGGCAAAATTGAGCATCCAGTTTTCGACCCGCCAGCCGCAGGCCCATTTTAAATTTTTTATTTTTCTAAACTTTTGGGACCTCCGACTTAATATCGCCATGATACCCTGAAAGAGTATATAAACCATTCCCTATTTATCTGTTCACTCTACTCATGATTTTATAAACTTCTACTATATCCCTTCTCAGTCATCTCTTCTCCAAGCTGAAGGGCCCTAACCTACGGGCCGATACAGTACAGTGCGCTTATTCAGTAAGGCTTTACCCCTTACTGAATAAGGGGTAAAGCTAGCGTGTCCAAAACGCGCGTCCAAATGCCGGCTACGACGGAGCGCACTGTACTGTATCGGCCCGTAGGTTAGGGCCCTTCAGCTTGGAGAAGAGATGACTGAGAAGGGATATAGTAGAAGTTTATAAAATCATGAGTAGAGTGAACAGATAAATAGGGAATGGTTTATATACTCTTTCAGGGGACACTCCATGAATCAAATGTGTTGCAGATTTAGAATACATTGGAGAAAGCATTTTTTCACTCACTGCACAATTAAGCTATGGAATTTATTACCGGAGGATGTAGGTAAGGCATCTAGCACAAGCGAGTTTAGAAAGGGCCAGACCATTGGCTTTACTGTCCACCTCTGTGCACTGACATATGGAAGGTCCCAGAGTGGGTTCTTCCGCTCTCCAGGTTTGATGGAGCTGGAGATGCTGTGGAGGAAGGGTTCACATGTCCTGGATGTAAGGGAGGGAATCAGTGTTCAAGGGTGATGCCTGGTGGCTCGATTCAGGGCCCATAGGCTGACTTGGAAGTGAGCCGTAGTCTCTGCACGGCACACAGCCTACTACTATCTTGAATGAATGGTCTGCTGGCAAGCATTCCTACACGGCACACTTCTCCTCCAGCACTGAGGACTGCTGTAGGTGAGAATCCTGATCTACCACCAGTGTTCCCGCTTAGCTGCGGCATGCACAGCCGCACACAGCTTATACCCCCCCCCCCTCCGGGCACAGGAAGACCACGGGGACATGGAGGAGTTCATCCCACCACGGCCCGAAGCAAAGAAGAGACCCCCAAAACTTGACATCTGTCTTATGTGCTGAAAGGTTTCACAGCAGCATGCTAGTCTATTTTCTGAATAATTGTCTTTGCTTTAATTATTTTGTTGATTTCTGTGCCTGTTTTATGTTTTCACTGTGAATTTTAATTATGAATGTTTAAGTTGAGATCCGCCATGAACATTTGGATAGGTGTGGAATATAAATTTTTAAGATCAATTTAAAAAAAGCAATTTCAAGATGTGAAAATACAATGAGGATCCAATATTTCTGAGCCACCTTTAAAAAACATTTATTTTCTTTGTAATATAGTTTGTACTTTGCTTTTTTTCTCTGATCTGTCAGGTCAGTAAGTGACTGACATTTTTTCCCTTTGTACTCACAAAGGTCTCGTTTAAGTCCTTGCATTTTAAATTCAGCTGCTTCAATATCCAGAAAATTATATTTGGCTCAAATTTTATACAACTGAGACAGAGCTTTATTTGAGCCAGTTTTTTTGTGTTTAGTTTCTAGTGGGTCAATATTCAAAGGGATCTAGCCAGCTAAGTACGGACTTAGCTGGCTAGATCAAAGCCTTTGAAAACTGGACAGCCTAACCGGCTAAATTGATATACCTAAATTTCAGTAGGCGTCTAAATTTAGCCAGACAAGTTCTGTTCAGACCTGGGGGAGATGTTAGGCTGGGGCCAGAAAGTTAAGCAGATGGCCACCTAACCTGGCTGAGCAGATCTAGGCACTGCAAAAGCAGTCCCACATCTGGCCAGCCAAGATCCCTTCCTCATGGAAAAAACAAAATCACTTGGTAGCCCCATCCTCCCAATGCACTTCTTATTTTTAAAAAATTGCCCCATGGTCCTCAAACCGCTCCCCTCACCTACCAATGAACCTTCTTTAATAAAAAAAAAAAAAAAAAAGTGAACCCTGTGGCCAGCAGGCCAGCAAATAACCCCTCTTCTCCCTCAAAATATTAAAAACAAGGTTGCAGAGGAAACCCTGTGATCCCTGCCTACTCCAGTCCAATGTTAAGTGCCAACCTATGCTTTATGACGCTTAACCAGGGATACAAGAACACTTAGATTTTGTAGAAAGTATAATTTTTTATTGATCAATATAAGTATTCTTGGGAGATGCTGGATGCCATTTCTCTGGCAAACTGACCACCAGCATCTCATTGTATACATGAACTGATCATTCTTTTATAGGTAAAATACAATATAGTACTAGGTTAGAAATTCTAACAGTGCGTGACTACCCAGAGAATCATTTACATAGTTTGTCATGTCAACAGCATGATTTGATTATCCCTAAACTACTCTGATTATTTCTCCAAGTTGGGGCCCATTTACCATCACTCTTTAGACAGTCCTTGTTGGTCAGGGCAATTATCACATCTTAGGCTGTGTTTACAGGTGCCCCTGAAAATGGTGCCCCTGTAGTGACAGTATAGCCTGAAGTTCCAACCGTTTCCTTCTGCTTTTGTGACCCTATAATTAGGCATCACAAAGTGCCGCCAGCTTCAACTGCTGTCCAGGTGTCCTTGGAATTCCTCCAGGTCAGGCTCAGTAAGGTATTTGAAGTTCACATAGCCAGGAAGGCTAAGGTAGCAGAGGATTCTGGGTCAGTTACCATCTCCAAGTTGGTCTCAAGCTCAGGCACACATATCACCAAATAAGTGCCGGCCTGGGGATCCCTTTCCAGCCCTGCTGTTTTAAAGAAAGGGATCCCCAGGCCAGGCTTCTATCCTTAATTGGACTGCCCAGACAAGGAATCCCAAGGTTTCCCCTGCAGCCTTTTTTAAAATAATCCAAGGGAGATGGGGTTATGGCCGGTCAGCCGGCCACAGATTCCCTTTATTTAAAGAAGGTGCATCAGGAGTATGGGGGAGCAGGGGATGGGGACCGCGGGTTAATTCTTTGAAATAGAAGGAGCATCTGGGGAGTGGATGACGGCCACTGGGCAATTTTTTAATATTTAAACTGCCTTGGATTTGAAAACATTTTTTTTTTTTTAAAGATTACTTAGCTGGTTAGTGCCAGATTTTCAGCACTAACTGGCTGAGTTTAGCTGGGGAACCCCAGCAGCATTAAACCTAGCTGGTTAGATTTTGACCGGCTAGCTTTATGAGAATATTCATTTGAAAATCTAGCCAATCAAGTTCAGCTGAATAATATTTGGGCAAAGATAACTTTGTGGGTTTTCTAATCTCTGTCTCTAGAGGTTTAATGTGATTAAGAAGAGATAACCTCTCACTCCCTTTTTCGTTTTTCTTTCTCCTAGCATTTTATGTTGCAATAAGGTCACCACTCATCACTGCCTTGGAAGACTCCTAGAGAAATGTAGGAGAAATATTAGCATGACTTTAAACCGTACAGGTCACTTTTCAATTCTCTTTGAGAGCCTAGACAACCTCAAGGTTCCTTAGAATAAATTAATTAACATTCAACTAGGAGCCTGTTTTTATTTTTATTTTTTGTTCCGCATCGATTTGACCAAGACGATGATAGATCCAATATCAATCTGTGAATACTATAATTATATGAAAAAATTGTATAATCCTTTGCTCCCACCCAGGTTACAAAAGTTCTGAATCTCTCAGAGCATTATTATGGGTGAGTTTACAGCGATTGAGAAACATGAGAGAGACTGGAGCTGTTTTGATGTATTTCTAAACACACAGTTCATATCACACCTCTCTCCCCAACTCCTAGAATCTCAGGTCTTCAGTCACTATGAGCATTCTCTTAATGCCAGTTTTTTGAAAAAAAGCACATGAATACTATAAATGACTTTCAATTGGTTTATTGTGCTGGTGGGCTATTGATCTGTCATGTAGATTAACCGTGCACGTTCTTTGAAGTGTTCTGGTTCCCATGATCCTTATTGTTTGCAATACATGGGGCAATGGATCAATGCTCTTTGTATGGTTTTACTTCTGAGAGACTGCAAGACCAATTAATAAAGCTGGTTCTTCCAGCTGAACTCCTGTCCCTTTGGCTAATGGACTGACACGAGCACACACTATGCACATGTCCTTAAGGGGGCAGGAGGATTCAGTGGGCGTGCAATGAGCAGGATGCCACTGCCTTGGAGGGGAACATACTCCCTCTTTTGTAGCTGCTTTGTGTCTGACTGAAAGAAGTTGCATGGGTTCAACATTTACTGTATATATTCTGTTTTAATTTTTTTGTTTTTGTTTTTCCATTTGCACTTCTTAGTTGGCCACGGGCTTCTGATTAGTGTGCTGACATCCTAAACGCCCGGGAGGGAGAGGGAAAGTGTTAGGCTGCTTTCAAAAATAGATTCTGCACAGTCTGAGTTCAGGTCAAGAGCCCAGAGTAAACAAATGGGCAGAAAGAGAACAGAAGCCAAACATCTGAAACAAAATTATACGTCTGGGACACCCGCATTTCAATCAGCACTCAGGAAAATGTCCATTGTCTTTGACTTTTTTTTTTTTTTTTTTTCCAGTTTTTGCTGCAGAATCCACAGCTCTGGGGACTTACTGAGCCTTATTTGGAAAGAAGTTTTCTTTGAAATGCTGTGCCTTTGAAAAGCATAGAAGTGTTTCTCACATGTGGCTTTCATGGGCAAATTCTTTTGAAAATAAACCCTTTACTGAATAATGCTCTTGTTAATCTAACTGCACATTGTCAAGAGAGCAGTATCTGATCTCAGTGCTGTAGGTTGCTGGGCTCTGTAATGGTTGCAGGACCTAATAACAGTACTGCTTATTATTTTTATAGCACTACTGGATGTAGGCAGTGCTGAGCAGTGTTGATAAGTATTCAGGTATGATAAGTGCTTGTCCCCAAACACAGCCTGAGCAGGTACCTCAGGCAATGGGAGACAGGAGGACTAGTGCACCGAATTTCATAGAGAAGTCACAATTTCCTGAGTGTTAAGTTTTCTACTGGGACTTAGATGTATATAAATCTGGTGAGAAAACTTGCGCTCAGAAGTTTCCTATCAACAACTTTGCAGAAAAGACAACTCAAACTCGTTGAGGTGTAGTTTTTTTTTTGCAAAATCCAGCCTGCAATTGCCTTCTTGCCCATGTTTTTATAGCACTGTGAACATGGTTAATGAGCTGCTTTGCCTAATTTTGCATCACAGCAGCTGTGTCCCCTCTGCTTTCCTCTCTCTCTCTGTGTCCTTTCTCTCTGTCGCTCCACCCTCCCCCTCCTCTGTGCCTGTCTGTCTTTCTCCTGCCTCACTTCAGCAGCTTTCTCCAGGCCCAGCCCAGCACACAGTTAAAGAGGGCGCAGGACTAAGAGGATTGTTGCTGCAGAGATCTGTGGCACTCTGGGGAGCTGAGGGCTCTGCTAGGCCTTGCCCAATCCATTTCTTTCCCACACGGCACTCAATCACAGCAGGGAAGAGGAGATGGGGATGGGGATACAGTATAGCTCTCTGCCAATAGGTGCCAGCCCTGTCTCCTCGCCTGTAACCAGGAAGAGGAGGAGCTGCCTGCGTTAACTGAATTTTCAGTGTTTGGACAGCACAGCATGTTTCAAAACCGGGCTGTCCAGGCTAAAACCAGGTTGGCAGCCCTATGAATAAATAAGATAATGAATGCATCTGGCACCATCAATACTGTAGCCTTTACACCAATACTAGATTAAAATGTTCAATAGCTGTGGAGGCTGATTCACCTTTCTGACAGGTACGGCATAAAATGAATCAGCAGCTAAGATTAGAATAAGATTCAGATGTACTGAAGGGTTTTCCCCACAGGGATGGAAATTTTTAAAGCTCTTGAGAAAGGAAGTGCTTTGTCTGCAGAAATGACTCTTTAGAAAATTGGCAGACTGATATGCAGTGAAATGACATGCGTATTGGTGTCACAGTTTTCTAAAGGGCCATTTCTATACGTAAAACAAAACTTTACCCACTTAAGCCCCTTTGAAAATTGCCCTCATATGAGGAAAATGCTCAGTACATCTGGCCCGAAGTTGCTTTAGTGGTTTAACTGAGGGCTGCAAGCTGTCTGTTGGAGGACTTACAAAGGGCTTACTTTTCACACCTTGCGAGGCAAGATTTCCTGCTGGTAACCCAGATTGCACAAAATGTCACTCAGGCAGACTACCATGCAAGAAAAGACCAGGAGGTGATAAAACCAGGGTAAAAACATAAAATAAAAAAAAACTCCATCAGAAAAAAACCCAAAAGCCTTGAACCCAAATTCAATCCTGCAGCTTTAGACAATCAGCACTAACTGATGGCAGAATAGTAATAACGGAAGATTTCAATTACCCCAGAATTGACTGGCTAAATGGAACATCAGGACATGCTAGAGAGATAAAGTTCCTGGATGGAATAAATGAATGCTTCATGGAGCAATTGGTTCAGGAACTGATGAGAGAGGGAACTATTTTAGATTTAATTATTAGTGGAATGTAGAATTTTGTGAGAGAGGTAACTAGTGGGGCCACTTGGCAATAGTGATCATAACATGATCAAATTTGACTTAATGACTGGAGGGGGACAATAAATAAATCTACAGCTCTAGCACTAAACTTTCAATAGGGAAACTTTGATAAAGTGAGGAAAATAGGAAAAACTTAAAGGTGCAGTTTCAAAGGTTAAAAGTATTTGACAGGCGTGGACATTGTTTAAAAATACCATCTTAGAAGCACAGTTCAGATGTATTCCTCACATTAAAAAAGGTGGAAGGAAGGTCAAACGGCTGCCAGCATGGCGTGGGGAAAGAGAGGCAGATTTTTTTTTTTTTTTAGTTTTTAAAATTTTTTTTATTTTTGGGACCTCCGACTTAATATCGCCATGATATTAAGTCAGAGGGTGTACAGAAAAGCAGTTTTTTCTGCTTTTCTGTACACCTTTCCCGGTGTTGTCCCTGATTAACACTTGCCTTTGGGCAGGCGTTAATTTCTGAGAGTAAAATGTGCGGCTTGGCTGCACATTTTACTTTCCATATCCCACAGGTATAACTAATAGGCTCATCAACATGCATTTGCAATTTGATGAGCGCTATTAGTTTCAGGGGGGGGGGGGTGGGGATTGGCCGCGTGTTTTACATACGCTACTACCCCTTACAGTATAAGGGGTAATAATAGCGCGTCAAAAACATGCAGCCAAAGGGGGGCTAAACGGTGCACTCGGTTGAGCACACCATTCTGTATTGGCCTATTTGTTTGCACTCTTGGTTGGAGTGGGGTTATACACCTTGAATACTGTGTACAATTCTGGTCGCCGCATCTCAAAAAAGATATAATTGCGATGGAGAAGGTACAGAGAAGGGCGACCAAAATGATAAGGGGAATGGAACTGCTCCCCTATGAGGAAAGACTAAAGAGGTTAGGACTTTTCAGCTTGGAGAAGAGACGACCTGAGGGGGGATATGATAGAGTTTAAAATCATGAGAGGTCTAGAACAGGTAGATGTGAATCGGTTATTTACTCTTTCGCATAATAGAAAGACTAGGGGGCACTCCATGAAGTTAGCAAGTGGCACATTTAAAACTAATCAGAGAAAGTTCTTTTTCACTCAACGCACAATTAAACTCTGGAATTTGTTGCCAGAGGATGTGGTTAGTGCAGATAGTGTAGCTGGGTTTAAAAAAGGATTGGATAAGTTCTTGGAGGAGAAGTCCATTACCTGCTATTAATTAAGTTGACTTAGAAAATAGCCACTGCTATTACTAGTAACAGTAACATGGAATAGACTTAGTTTTTGGGTACTTGCCAGGTACTTATGGCCTAGATTGGCCACTGTTGGAAACAGGATGCTGGGCTTGATGGACCCTTGGTCTGACCCAGTATGGCATGTTCTTATGTTCTTATGAAGGGTTTCAGAAGGATTTAAGTACTTTCTCTCTTATGTTGCTTCTCTCTTTTTGCAGGGACACAATGACATACTGCTTCACATGCCCAGAGTTACCATTATTGACACAGAAAGACCTCCCATTTACTCTAAACATAATTTCAGTTTTATTCCTTCCTGCTGTTTTTAAAACTCTTTCAATCCCTGGCTTCTGGCTGCAGGCAGACTTACAAGAAGAAGAAGGAGAGTAGAATCAGTGCAACTGTCAGTGGCTGCCTATAAGCAGTGAGGGTCAGCGACATCTGAAGTATCCAACAACCGTGGAAACAAACCAGACAGAAGAATAATGCAGTACTTGGAATCTGCCTAAGGCGCTATGTGAAGGTGTCCAGAAACAGAGGCCGAAGCTATGCTGGAAGATATCTAAAAGGCTTGGCGAATAACTGGCTATAGTTTTCCAGTCTTGTTTTTTCCCCCCCTTGTAATCGTGTAATATTGGTTTCCTAGACCAAAAAACTCCACCCTCGAAGGTAAAGAAAATCTCAATAGGGCATGGAAAATAGTGAAAGAAAGGGAATCTCATAAAAGTGTCTGTTTCAGGCTGACCCCAGGGCTCGGTGGCAAGCACTGTGCACTACCATGCAGAAAACCCAGGTCTGATTCTCAGGCCCCGCCTGAGATGCTAATAAAGCAGCATTCACAGCCCCTGGGATAAGGAAGGGAAGAGGTCCAGCCATTGTTTAACAGGGACACCCTGGGGGCCCACCAGCCACCAGGCTCCAGAAGGAGCAATCTGTGCTTTGTGGCCTCTGCCTGAGGACTGTTGGTGCAGTGACTGAGCTGAGTTTAGAAATGGTTGGCTTCCCCAGGTGCTTGTTCATGCTGTAGTAACCCAAAGAGCTCAAGGTGCAGGAAGGAAATAGTGAGCAAAGAAACCCCAAACCTTATCTCATGCAGCCACCTGACATTTGAGGTCTCTGTAATAGGGATGTGAATCGTTTTTCAACGATTAAAATTATCGTCCGATAATGTTTATATCGTCTTAAATCGTTATAGAACACGATACAATAGAAATTCTAACGATTTATCGTTAAAAATCGTTAAATCGTGTTAGTGCGCACTAACTCGAGTTAGTGCGCACTAACTCGATTTAGTGCGCACTAACTGAAAATGATACAAATAAACACTTTCCAGGTCACTGAAGGTCAGTTAGGAATGAATATGTGTTCCTATTGGCTGGCTGCCCTCTTATCTATTGATGTTACCAAGGTTACCACTGAGGTGATGGTTGGGGGGATGGGAAATGGAACTGGAAACTAACGAACACCAACAGAAAATGAAACAAAGTGTTCACACTTCCCAGGTCAGTAAAGGTCACTTAGGAATGAATATGTATGTATGTATTCCTATTGGCTGGCTGTGCTCTTATCTATTGATGTTACCAATATGGTTGGGGGGATGTGAAATGGAAACAGTTGGAAGCTTGACAAAAAAAGTAATGTAATGATCAGCACTCACGTGACTAGAACTTGTTTGTTTATTATTTTTGTTAGCAGGCACCTGAAATGCTAGTGCATGTTGAATTTGCCAATCACTGTGCATTTTAGAAAGGTGGTCCTGGCTGGAACTGTACACAGTTCAAATATATGTAATTGATTGTTGGTAAGTGTATTTTTTAAGTAGCCACACTGGCACCAGTATGTTTACTTTTCCTCCTACTTAACTCACTAGCTCAGCTTTGTAAGAAGGGCTTCTCTGCTTGTGTGTTGTTTTTGTTTGGTGTGAGGAGAGCAGAAACATCAGATCTTTATTCAATCTACTACAGTCATCTCTTACAGTGCCCTATCCCTATTAATACCAGGAGTGTTGTGATCTTCCTGCACACAGTGCCCTAACCCTGATACCAGTCTGAGACAGCTCCCTCCCTGCATTACTAGTGAGAGGCTGGCTTCGCAGACAGGGGGGAGCTGCCTGACCCTCACTCCTGACTTCCCCCATGTCCCAGCTAGTGAATGGTGTGTGGGTGAGGGGGGGGGGGAGGAGGGTGAAGTCTGAGACAGCTCCCTCCCTGCATTACTAGTGAGAGGCTGGCTTCACAGACAGGGGGGAGCTGCCTGACCCTCACTCCTGACTTCCCCCATGTCCCAGCTAGTGAATGGTGTGTGGGTGAGGGGGGGGAGGGGGGAGGATGGTGAAGTCTGAGACAGCTCCCTCCCTGCATTACTAGTGAGAGGCTGGCTTCACAGACAGGGGGGAGCTGCCTGACCCTCACTCCTGACTTCCCCCATGTCCCAGCTAGTGAATGGTGTGTGGGTGAGGGGGGGGGGGAGGATGGTGAAGTCTGAGACAGCTCCCTCCCTGCATTACTAGTGAGAGGCTGGCTTCACAGACAGGGGGGAGCTGCCTGACCCTCACTCCTGACTTCCCCCATGTCCCAGCTAGTGAATGGTGTGTGGGTGAGGGGGGGGGGAGGATGGTGAAGTCTGAGACAGCTCCCTCCCTGCATTACTAGTGAGAGGCTGGCTTCACAGACAGGGGGGAGCTGCCTGACCCTCACTCCTGACTTCCCCCATGTCCCAGCTATGAATGGTGTGTGGGTGAGGGGGGGGGGAGGATGGTGAAGTCTGAGACAGCTCCCTCCCTGCATTACTAGTGAGAGGCTGGCTTCACAGACAGGGTGGAGCTTCCTGACCCTCACTCCTGACTTCCCCCATGTCCCAGCTAGTGAATGGTGTGTGGGTGAGGGGGGGGGGGGGGGGAGGATGGTGAAGTCTGAGACAGCTCCCTCCCTGCATTACTAGTGAGAGGCTGGCTTCACAGACAGGGGGGAGCTGCCTGACCCTCACTCCTGACTTCCCCCATGTCCCAGCTAGTGAATGGTGTGTGGGTGAGGGGGGGGGGGGGGAGGATGGTGAAGTCTGAGACAGCTCCCTCCCTGCATTACTAGTGAGAGGCTGGCTTCACAGACAGGGGGGAGCTGCCTGACCCTCACTCCTGACTTCCCCCATGTCCCAGCTAGTGAATGGTGTGTGGGTAAGGGGGGGGGGGGGGAGGATGGTGAAGTCTGAGACAGCTCCCTCCCTGCATTACTAGTGAGAGGCTGGCTTCACAGACAGGGGGGAGCTGCCTGACCCTCACTCCTCCGGGGTATTGTGATCTTCCTGCACACAGTGCCCTATCCCTGATACCAGGGGTGTTGTGATCTTCCTGCATGCAGTGCCCTATCCCTATTAATACCAGGAGTGTTGTGATCTTCCTGCATGCAGTGCCCTATCCCTATTAATACCAGGAGTGTTGTGATCTTCCTGCATGCAGTGCCCTATCCCTGATACCGGGATGTGTGCAAGAAGATCACAACACCCCCGGTATCAGGAATAGGGCACTGCGTGCAGGAAGATCACAACACCCCCAGTATCAGGAATAGGGCACTGTGTGCAGGAAGATCACAACACCCCTGGTATTAGGGATAGGGCACTGTGTGCAGGAAGATCACAACACTCCTGGTATTAATAGGGATAGGGCACTGTGTGCAGGAAGATCACAATACCCCTGGTATCAGGGTTAGGGCACAAGTTCTAGTCACATTGACTGATCACATTACTTGTTTTGTCAAGCTACCAACTGTTTCCATTTCCCATCCCCCATATACTGTCAGTAGGAAACTTGGTAACATGAATAAATAAGAGGGCAGCCAATAGGAATACATATTCATTCCTAAACTGACCTTAACTGACCTGAAAAGTGTCAAATTGTATCATTTTCAGTTAGTGCGCACTAACTCCCAGTTAGTGCGCACTAACTCCCGTTAGTGCGCACTAACTCCCGTTAGTGCGCACTAACTCGAGTTAGTGCGCACTAACTCCCGTTAGTGCGCACTAATCGGAAAAAACGATTTTTAACGATTTTTTAACTAAAAAATCGTGCCTAAGACGATTTTCTTGCCCTGCCACACGATTTCTATCGTTAAGACGATATGGAAACCGATTCACATCCCTACTCTGTAATATCACATGCCTGCATTTGTTTCCCTGTTTGATGGACTCTCTTATTGTTAGTACTGTTTTTTGGGTTGGTTTTTTTTGGGATCGGAGTTAAGTACTGCCTGGATGTAATGTAAGAATAGGTCTAAACTGCTTTAGCGAGAATTGAGTCATAGAAGGGCTTTTCAAGGTACAAATCTCACGGATAGCAGGTTCTCTCAAGGTTTCACATTAGCTCGACTGGGGTTTAAACTGGACTCACTCCCAAAACTGGTGAGGAAGGGGAACCTCAAACATTATTTACTGTTGGCTACGTCCCATTAGTTACTGTACCAGTACTTTGCGACTCAAGATAGGACAGCCTGGTATAGGAAGGTGTGCAGCAGCTTGATAATGGAAAAAAAAAATACTCCAGTAGGAAAACAGATATTTATAACACCTTCTGTCTGGTCTGGTATCCAATTTTTGATGTGCTCGGAAAAATATTCAAATGGCACCAACACCAGACCAGCTAGGCTGGATTCTTTTGACCTGCGGAGGTAACACTGCTCTACTAATGCCTTCCTATTTCATTTCATTTCCAAAAGCCGCTGTGGCTCGAACACGCCGTTCTTCATTAATTCACGCATTTTCCCGTCTCCTGTCACCCCCCCTCCTTTTCTTCTCTTTGCATTGAAGTCTGGAGAGAGAGAGAGAGAGATGCTCCTTTAAGCTGCTTTAGTTTATATGGCAGAGCATGCTCGCTTTATGTCAGTGCCGACGCAGCACTGAAGTGGCTGGCATTAATTGTACATGATCGGCAGCAAATAGTTTGTAAGCAGCACTTTTAATTTTGAAGTGCTTCTTCTCATAGAGGAATAATAATTTACCAGGTGCATGTATTCAGGAATGCATGGGGTTTTTTTTTGGGGGGGGGGTGGGGGTTATGTTGTGTTTTTCAACCAAGGTGCTTTCTGGTTTGTACAAGATGAGGCACATACATAGCTCATAAACTTCATATATATCAGTAAGTAAGAAGGTGATCCTAGGGGGTCTAAAATATAAAAGGAAATGATTTTAGGGCAGGTAAAGGTGAGAATGAGGTTAGGTTTGGCAGGAGGAATTAAAAGTGACTGAGATGTGGGAGGTGGATGCAAAGGGCAGTTTGGTTTCATAGATAAAGAAGTAGGTGGCTGAAGATGTATAGCCTGGAGCATTTACATGGGCTGCACATGTGACCAAACATAGCCGAGCTGATTGAAAGGGTAAACCGAAGGCATGCGGCAGGGTAGTCAAGAGCAGAGTCAGAGAGGACAGAGCGAACAGAATTTACGAATCATTAGGATCTAAGAAGCATAAGCATTATAGTAGTCATCAGGAAGGGGAGATGCATGAGAAGAGGAGATATAAAGTATACGGATGAACTAAGAATCAGCTCGATAAGGTAAAGACAGGCCAGCAATGAGAATATCTCAGTAATTAAGTCAACAGAGTGAAAACAAAGGCCAGAAGTTGGACAGAGTGCAAGTACAGATTAGCAAAATTTCAGTAAATTAAGCAGCTAAAAACAATTATATTTTTAACTATAAATGCTGTATGAATTTTTTTTAAAGGACATAATCCATTTTCATTGCAAGGCTGCAATCTATGTGTGAGAAGGAAATACAGAGAACAGGACACTGTTAACCCGCGATTGGACGCACGTTTTCGATGCGCTAGCTTTACCCCTTATTCAGTAAGGGGTAATAGTGCGTTGAAAACGCGCGTCCAACCCCCCGAACCTAATAGCGCCCACAACATGCAAATGTTGAAGGACCTATTAGGTATTCCCGCGCGATACAGTAAGTAAAATGTGCAGCCAAGGCACACATTTTACTTTAAGAAATTAGCACCTACGCAAAGGTAGGCGTTAATTTCTGCCGGCGCCAGGGAAGTGCACAGAAAAGCAGTAAAAACTGCTTTTCTGTGCACCATCCGACTTAATATCATGGAGATATTAAGTCGGAGGCCCCAAAAGTTAAAAAAAGTTAAAAAAAAAATTTTTTTAATGGGCCCGCGGCTCGCGGGTTGAAAACTGGATGCTCAATTTTGCCGGCGTCCAGTTTCCGAACCCGTGGCTGTCAGCGGGCTCGAGAACCGACGCCGGCAAAATTGAGCGTCGGCTGTCAAACTCGCTGACAGCCACCGCTTCTGTCAAAAAAGAGGCGCTAGGGACGCGCTAATGTCCCTAGCGCCTCTTTTTCCCATGGACCCTAATTTAAATAAATTACTTTACTGTATCACGTGCACAGGAGAGTGTCCTGTGCGGGCGCCAGGAGAGCGGGTGCTCGCCCGCTCTCCCGCGATTTTTACTGTATCGGCCCGAAAGGAAGGAGATGCACAGGGATGTGCAGTCCAAAAAATTTAATTTTGGTTTTCATTTAATTTTTTTTCATTTTGTTTTGTTTTCAGTATGCATTGATTTTGAGTTACTGGGCACTAACATGCATTAGTGTGCACTAACTTAAAATTAATGCACACTAAAAACAAAATGAAAAAAAAACCTGCTGCACATCCCTAGGAAGCAAGGGCAAAAAGAATGAGAGAGGAAGAGAAGCTCACTTTTGTCCAGATTACATTTCAAGTTGTGGTCTTCTGGTCAAACCTCTCTAAAACATCATTTTGGTGAAGGCCAGATGGGGAAATGGCGAAAAAGGCGCAAAAGACTGGAGCATTTTCAGTTGTGAGGCTATAGGAGACGCTGAACAAAATTAAGAGAGCCAGAGACTGGACATGATTTATGAACATAAAAATAGTGAACCTAGCAGCATTGCATTTTGTGGGATGTCAGCTGAGAGTGGAGAAGAGGACATGCTTTGGCAGATAGCGACTTTAAATAAGAAATGCAAGGGATAGGATTGGAAGCAGAGTGCTGAGAAAGGAGTCTAGTGGCTCTTAATGAGCATACTTTTAAAATCAAAGTCCAGAGAAACTCACGGGGATCTTTTCGACACACAGAGGATCACTATGCATTATAAGATCTAATACAAAGAATTTTCTTGCATTGCTTTTACTCGATGGTTTAAACATATGCATTAAAACAGATACTGCATTTCATAGAAAAAATAGGACTAGAGAAAAATATACAAGGGGGGTTCTTAGAGATTTTACACAAACACAAGTTTTCTCCCACATAGCAAGTATTTTACATTCAAAAATCTTGACTTTGTCAACTTGATTGTTGGTGGGTTGTGTCTGATAGGGATTGTTTGGGGGCTATAGGGCCAGATGAGGTTTTATGGTTATGGTTGTGATATATTTTATTACCATTTGCTATGTATCTCTCTTTGGGTACTGTGGTTGTAAAGCAAATAATAAATACTTTAAATAATAATAATAATAATAATAATAATAATAAATACTGAACAATGTAGAGCAGAATATTTATAGCTAGATATGCCCTGACACATTAAAAACCCTTGACATAAATGAACCACTGCTGGGAGAAATATCTCGCAACTATAAACACAAGGTCTACCAACCACACTCAGACCTAAAAAGGAACGCTTTTCTAGAAATATATTTAGAGACTTTCCTGCATAGAATCTATATGTAGCCTTAACCTTGATTCCCCATTTTAATCATCAGTCTCCTGTATTTAGTCTCCTGAATAATTTTCTTAAAATTTTTTATTTGTAAATGTTTATCTGTAAGTCAGACCCCTTGTTTATAGACATTAAAAACCCTAACATGGAGGATTACTTTTGGTTCTGAAGCACAGAAATTAAATCAGAAACATTAAGAATACTTGGGAGCGATACTTTCGAGGTTTAAGACTGATTTATTGGGTTTTTTTTATCTGCTAAGTATTATATTTATCTCAAAATCAGAGTGTGCCTACTGCTGTGTGCTGCCATGTGGGACCCTTGGCTTACATTCCTGGGCTCGGCTTCTGCTCCACGAGCTGGCTGAGGCTGCCTCTGCCGCTGGTAAGTCCTCCTATTGCTGTAAGTTCTTCTGCTTCTGTTTGTCTCCCTCAGGTTTTTTTCCCCCCTTCTCCAAATACCTCTCCTCATCATCTTCCTTTTACTTTACAGCTCTTTTCGGCTTTGAAAACTGGCACTACCACACCATCATCGTAAGGCACCCTGTGATTTATTTATATATTCAGGCAACTTCATCCTTAGCTCATTCTGCACCAGCCTGGAAAGCTAGTCATCAACATATTAGACTGATCACTTACAACTTGTTTGCTGACCTTTATTTTGATGTAAGTGAATTTGTGTAGGTAGGTCTAACTGTTATATCCACAAGACAACATCATTTTGTAAAAGCTATAATTTGCTGTCATCACATCCCTCATTTTCTACAAAGGAGCTCCAAGCACGTGTGAGTGAATGCCCTTATCATGTGTATGCACCTCAGGAATAATCCCTCTTGGATCACTGCACCCTCACTCTCCCCACACCTCTCCACTCCTTGTTCATTATTAATGTCATCTCTGCACGGAAAGAAATTTGGCCCATCCTGTTCCTGCCTGATAGGTTTAATGTGCCGCAGAGATTCTCATCTGCTTATACTATACCCCATCTGATACAACAGCCACAACTAAATCTTCACAGCGTTGTGCTAGTAACCAGAAATTCCTTTTCCTCAAAGGAGAAACTAATGTCGTGTCCTTCTCTGCCATTGCAGTTGCCTTGCCTCATGAATGTGTTTAGAGCTGGATTTTCAAATGTGACTTACGGGCAGAAAATCCTGAGGTGCTCTGCAAACAGTTTAGGGGGTTGCTGCATGTGAGAATACATGTGGACCCCCATTTCGCGCATACTTGTAGTAAGAAAAGGCATTCCCTGGGTCAGGGTCGGGGCAGGGAAAAGCGTGTATGTGTACTTTTGATTTCCAAAAGTATGCACACATATATGTATAGGCAGAAAGTTACAGCTGCTCTGGGGCTGGTTTAACTTCCCGTGTATTATATGCACGCACTGTCCGGGGCAACCTGTGAATTTTCAGAGCGGACCTATATGCATAGGTCCGCTCTGAAATTTTGGGATAAAGCCCAAGGATGTTAGCCTTGTTTGAAAATTACCCCTCATTTATTCCGAAGAAGAGAAGCGCAATAATTCCACGTTTCTAATGAATTGCCTTGTTTAACACACATTATGTACATAAACGCTGTGAAAAGCACTCACTCTGTGGTCCCAGTTCAGGTGTTCACATCATTAAAACCAGCATCACAATTTGTACTAATTGACATCTTAGACAGCAGCTGCAGCAGCATCACCAAAAAGGCCAAGGACTGGCTGGGTACAGAGCCTGAATTGTTCTTTCACTCCACGTGTCCTCCTCTAGAACGAGCAGCAGTGTGGGGAAGCCTGCCCTGCCTGTGCTGCGCCTTCTCTGTAGCTGAATGGAAGATTTCAGTTTCTAATAATATCCTCCTGTTTCCCCTTTCCACACGCTCACTTCAGCACAGTATGCATAGAAAACAGTTACTTACCCATTAAGATCAATGGAAGACCAAGAGATGAAACCAGGAAGTGCGTGTAATGGAATACCTTTGCAGAAGTGATCATGTTGATAAGCCAGCTACCTTCGCACTAGTGAGCTGCACAAGAGGAAGGACCTGGCTTTGTGCCCATCCCACTGTTTCTCAGAAATGGGTTTCCGTGGTGTTTCCTTTTTCCGCCACAATGTAGATCTTGGTCTGCACTGAAGGCAGGCTCCGCCAGGGCACCTTTGAAACCCATGCACGTCAAGTATGAAGCCTGCGGGGTACTTTTTACCTGCAGACTTCATGTCAAAAAAGGAAAACGTTCCCTTTAAAACTGACGTGGTCACTAAATGTATCCAGACCCCTCTCCAAATGTCTGCCGTCCTTCTGCTGGCTGGACCGCGGGTGCTCTCTGAGGAGTGTACTGGGGCCCAGGATCGCTTCGGCAGGCTTGCTTTTCCTATTAGCCTGCCGTACTTATACTTGCTGATTTGTTTGAGCATAGCCCTTTGGAGGGCATCCACTATCTCTCTGCTGCTCAAAGATTCCATATAAGGGATACTCCAGTCTATATTTGGCAAATTAAAATCTCCAATGAGCAACATTTCTCCCTTCTTTCCCATCTTTTCAATGTCTTCCGTCAGATCTCTGTCCAACTCTTCTGTCTGAATTGGAGGTCTATAAACCACACTGATGTAAATGGAAGGATTAGAGATATGAATTGGGTGCCGGAATCTGTTCTGGTTTCGGGATCATGGACCCGCAGGAAATTCCGTTTCCCGTGGTCCGGATGGTTTTTGTTTTCGGCTGTCCCGAGCCAAAAAAAAAAAACCAAACCTACCCCGACCCTTTAAATCTAATTATTTAGAATCCTCCACTCTCACGACCCCCCAAAAAACTTTCCTAAAGTACCTGATTGTCCAGCGGGGGTCCCAGGAGCGATCTCCCGCTCTCGGGCCGTCGGCTGCCAGTAAACAAAATGGCACTGGTGGCCCTTTGCCCTTACCATGTGATAGGGGCTATCGGTGCCATTGGCCGGCCCCTGTCACATGGTAGGAGCAATCTTAAAAAATGGATTATTGGCAGCCGACAGCCCGAGAGCGGGAGATCCCTCCCGGAACCCCCGCTGGACCACCAGGTACTTTAGGAAAGTTTTGGGGGGATCGGGAGAGTGGGGGATTGTAAATAGTGAGATCTAAAGGGTCAGGGTGGGATTGGGGTTTTTTTTTCTGTGTGCCCTTTCTTCCCCCCCCCCCCCAAAATGATAAGAAAACCACACACAAATTTCATGGGGTTTTCCTATCGTTTTCGGGGACCCCTGATACTTGACGGATTAGAAAATATCGTACAATATTTTCATCTGTCAAAAAAACAATGCACATCCCTAGGAAGGATCATCATCTTTTTTTAGGCTAGTCCATAATGCTTCTTTCCTACACCACATCCCTTGCATTTCAATTGCTTGGATATTGCTTCTGACATAAAGCGCTGCTCCTCCCCCTTTCCTTTCCTCTCTGTCCTTCCTTAATAAGTTATAGCCAGGGATGGCCACATCCCACTCATGTGACTCCATGAACCATGTTTCCATAACAGCAATGAGGTCCAGATCTACTTCCACCATTAGAGCCTGCAGGTTTGGGATTTCATTGCCCAGACTACGAGCTTTTGTGCTCTATAGCTCTCCAGCTTCTCTCCTTGAGGTTACTGCTCTTCTTGGACTTCTTTTGTGCCTTATTCAGCTGACTTTTGTTATCCTCTGCACCCATTTCCTTTGTTTTTGTATTAGGGGGGGTGACATTCCAATGTCCTTCTGCCACTCCTGTCCTCTAGTTTGAACGCCTTATGGTATAGGATTTGAATTTATCACTTAGGATCTTTTTCCTGCCACAGACAGATGTCAGCTATCTTTGCCATAGAGCCTTTTACTGTTCCATACATGGCCCCAGCCCCCAATATATCCAAACCTTTCTTCCTTACACCAAGTTTTGAGCCATGCATTGAAGTTATCTGTATAGCTTAGTCTCTCTTTCCCCTTTCCATGAACAGGTAACACTTCTGAAAAGGCAATAGGCTTCGCCATGTGACTAATCTGCTTCGCCAGAGACTGGATGTCTCTCTGTACCACTTGGATGCTGTTTCTAGCAAGGTCGTTGGTTCCCAGATGGATGATAATATCAGCTTCAGAGTTCTTACTTTCTTCTTTTATTACATTGACTATCTGAATTGCATTTCTACCAGCCGATGATCCTGGAAGGCTTTTAACTATAGTGCTTCCCTTGAAAAGAGTTCCCAAATTAGTGCCTCTGATGAGTCACCCATCGCAATGAGCTTTTTCTTATGGTTAATGGTTGTATTATGGAATTTCTGCTTGCACTGGCTTTCTTTTCAGATACCATTTCAATCTCCATCGCTAGAGCTTCTTCATTATCTAATACAGAGAAGGCATTTTGTACTTGTGTCACTTTGATACAGTGTGTGTCTCCGCATCACAGGTCTTATTCTACCAGAGCCCACTGTAATCCATTGTTCTTCAGTTTCTGTTCGCTTTTTGTAAGTGTTTGTGTGTGTGTGTATGTGGGGAGGGGGCATGTGGGCTGCACAATTGTGAAGAATGTATGTCTTTGGTTCGCAGGTCTTATCCTACCTGAGCCCACTGTAAACCACTTTTTTTCTGGGATTTTGAATTTTCTGTGGTAATGGGGAACAATTTCTGAATACTGTAAAGTGGGTGAGGATTCCTTGGTGGTTGCTAATACTTTCTTTATTGCAGCTAATTCAGGTTTAAGGTGAGTCAACTCCTTTTTCAGGGAAGAGACGTCTGAACAAATAGGGCAAGCCCTAAGTTTCCAGATGATTTGCCTCAGGAGAAAGGCTCCACAATTGTTACATTGGCCAGTCCTCATTTTGCTCAACTGATCTATTTATTTATTTATTTATTTATTGATATTTATTTTTTTATATACCGCTTATGCAAACAAAGTGGGTTATTTTCTAAAGGTTTATCGCATGCTTTAGGGCCTTATCGCAAGCAATAAACCCCGATCGCACGTGAAAAGGGCCTTTTCGTGTGCGATAGGATGTAAATGACCAGGAGGGAAGGAGTTGGGGCAGAGAGGGGGAGGAGTCGGCCACGGCACCGCTGCCGGCGATAATGTGAGGAACATTCTCACCAGCAATAGCGTGGCGAATAGCACCATCTTTCACAGGCCGGCCCCCCTTTTCCCCGCCCCCCTTTTTCGCGGGATTCATCATTCCTGCCCAAAGTGTGAACTAAGCGGTTTACAATAGTATCAAATAAAATAAAAGATACAAAGTACCTAAAGATTTACAAAATTATTATGTATACTAGCCAGACTCTATTAGAAGAACAAACCTTGGGGTGGGTGTGTAGAGGGGTAGGATGGGAGGGAATTAGCTACTATAATTTTAGCTTACATGGAGTTATAGGGATTTTGACGATCCTCTGTATACTTAAGTGAGTTTTTTTTTAAAAAATAAATCCTCTCTTTTAGCACTGCTAACAATCACTATCAATATTCCACACTTCCTGCCCTTCACCAACAATGCAAATATACAAAATGTTTTGGCTATATTTCACAGAACCTGAGATGGTGGAGTTCCATGCCATGAAAATGAGGCCTAGATGTTGGCGCCACCATCTCAGCTCCTCCTCCTGCCCTCCTTAGGCGTGCATGCAAGCACTGATTCCTCAATATTTAAAGGTCCCATGGTGGGGCAGGACGCAGTGCCCATCGATGACACATACACACATATATATCTATATATATATATATATATATATATATATATATATATATATATATATATATGTGTGTGTGTGTGTGTGTGTTTATGTGCGCATGTATTTATACAGATGTAAATATGTAGGTACATTATGTGTGTATGAACATATGTATGAAAAATGTGTGCATATTAATTTAAGTGTGTGAATATATATGTATGTGTGTATGTATATTTGTGTGTTTTAGCAGTACATACATATACGAATTAAACGATGTAGATTTGTGTGTGACTTTATCTTTTCATATGTTTAAATGTGAAAACTGTGAAGCCCTCCTCACCTACAAACTGTGAAGCCCTCCTCACCTACAAACTCCTCCTCCTCACCTACAAACTGAAGTCCTCCTCACCTACAAACTGTGAAGCCCTCCTCACCGCACTGTCAGCGATGGGATTCAGACAACAAATCAATAAACCCACCCACAAAGCAGGCCACACGCTCGATCTACTCTTTACAAACACTGGTATTTCTCTTACAAAACAACCAAATTGCAAAAAAGTCCCATGGTCAGATCACTCTCTAATCTCCACCAGCTTTTCCTTACCTCGATCAGACTCCAAACTCAACTCAAGACCCTCTTTCCTATACAGAAAACCTTGCAACTCGGAACATCTAAGTAAAGCTCTAACCTCGGATCTACCACTCATTGAAGTATCTACCCCTAACGCTGCCCTCCAATCCTGGTCCAAAATAACAAAATCTATAGCAAACACTCTCTGCCCACTGACAACCAAAACAAGGTCTGCTAATACATCCAAACGACATCCCTGGTATAATGATGAACTACGAAAACTCAAACAATTACTTCGGCAAAAAGAAAGAAAATGGCGCAAAGCCCCTTCACCAGCCTCACTCTCTGATTACAAACGATCACTCCATCTTTACAAAAGTACCACGTTGAAAATCAAAAGAGACTACTATGCCCGAAAGGTTCATCATCTCAGCTTTGACTCAAAAGCTCTATTCGCCTTCGTTTCCAGCCTCACTAAACCTATCACTCCAGATATACCACCCGAACAAGCCCAGACTAAAGCAGACGAATTGGCTCTTCATTTTAACAAAAAAATATCGGATCTCCTTAATCAGCTGATTCCAAACACTACGTCTCCAGATAACACATATCTTCCCCAAAATAAA
The DNA here is from genome assembly GCF_901001135.1 of Rhinatrema bivittatum. NCBI lineage: Eukaryota > Metazoa > Chordata > Amphibia > Gymnophiona > Rhinatrematidae > Rhinatrema > Rhinatrema bivittatum. The sequence goes on along the minus strand of NC_042615.1, from coordinate 276,304,442 downwards.
GACATCCAGCTTAATGCCTTTGAACCCATCACAATCACAGAGATACAAAATGTATTAAAAAGAATGAAACCGTCATCACACCCATTTGATCAAATCCCTACCAAAATGCTTCTTCTTATCCCGGACACAATAGCAAAAACCCTAGCAGATATTATAAACTGCTCCTTATCAAATGGCATCTACCCAGATGACCTAAAAACTGCCTCAATCAAGCCACTGCTAAAAAAACCAAATCTAAATGCATGTGATCCCAACAACTTCCGCCCTATTTCCAACCTACCATTTATAGCTAAAATCATGGAAAAACTGGTAAACACCCAACTATCCAACTACCTAGAGGACCACAGTATTCTGTCCCCAAACCAATATGGTTTTCGCAAAGCCGCAAGCACCGAAACGCTACTAATTTCACTCATGGACTACCTACTCTCTGGTATTGATAAAGGCCAAGCATATTTACTAATCCTCCTTGACTTCTCGGCGGCCTTTGACACCGTCAACCACGCCCTTCTTCTAAAACAGCTGGCAAACATTGGTTTAACAGGTGCCACACTAAACTGGTTCAAACATTTCTAGAAAACAGAGGATACAGAGTCAAAATTCATAATAAAGAATCCCAATACCACCCTTCTAATAGAGGAGTGCCGCAAGGATCATCACTTTCACCCACCCTTTTCAATGTCTACCTGCTACCACTCTGCCAACTACTTACAAAATTAAGCCTGAAACATTTCCTTTTTGCAGACGACGTACAGATCGTAATCCCTATAAAAGAATCAATCTCAAAAACAATGGAATACTGGGACAGTTGCCTATTAGAAATTAAACTTCTCCTCAACAGTCTAAACCTTGTACTCAATGCTTCGAAAACAGAATTCCTGCTCATATCACCGGAAAACAATAACACACTTCCTAAACCACCCACACTCCTTCAAACAACCCACGTAAGAGACTTAGGAGCCATCCTAGACAATCGTCTCAACCTCAAAACATTCATTAACCAAACCACCAAAGATTGCTTCTACAAATTACATATCCTGAAAAGAATAAAACCACTGTTTCACACTCAGGACTTCAGAACAATCTTGCAAGCAATAATCTTTTCCAAACTAGATTATTGCAACTCATTACTATTAGGCCTCCCAGCTTCTTACACCAAACCTTTACAAATGGTTCAGAACTCTGCAGCCAGAGTCCTTACAAATTCCAGGAAAATTGACCACATTTCACCTATTCTCAAAAACCTCCATTGGCTTCCGATCCACTATAGAATCATGTACAAAACCATTAACATCATTTACAAAACTATCAACCAACACACGCAACTCGACCTACAAATACCACTTAAAAAATTCACCTCCGCCAGGCCTATCAGGGAACACTACAAAGAGTCACTCCAAATTCCAAAGGCCAAAACCTACCAACATAAATCCTTGAGTCTCAGAGCCTTCTCATCAGCAGGTCCAGCTCTCTGGAACTCGATCCCACCTGATTTGAGACAAGAGCCATGCTCTTTAACATTTAGGAAAAGACTAAAAACTTGGCTTTTCAAAAAAGCATTTCCAAGCCTTGAATAAAACCTCCTCTCACTAGCACTAACTCGTATGCAATAATGGAATGTAAACACGAATCAACCAACCTCAAACCCTCTCTCACTAATTCCTGCTGAATATTTATCATACTATTACCATTCACAACTGTGTCATATTTATTCATTTGATTACCTATGTACCGTTTCATAGTCTTATTTTTTCACTTGCTATTCTAATGTATCAATAGGCTGAAATGTAAATATTGTGCTGTTCAATTTCTCCCCTTCCATCCCAAGTTTATTTTCCTTGTTTTTTGTAACTTTCCCTCTCCCTTTTTCTGATTCACTGTATTTAAAGTTCAAGGTTCTTATTGAAAATATTGTTTTTTACGTTACGTTATGCTTTACACTCCTTGTTATTTGTAAACCGGGTTGATGTGATGCCTATCATGAAACTCGGTATAACAAAAACAATAAATAAATAAATAAATAAATAAATAAATAAATGCATATGCTACTCAAACATATATATTTAGACTGTGTTTGTGTGTGTATGTGTGCGTACATACAAGAGTGTGAATATACAGTCTTCACATCTCTATACATAGGGTGGATGAGGGGGTTTATGGGTGCCCATGGGGAGGGCAAGGTTGGAGGCAGGGGTGACATTTCTCCCAGATTTTAATGTCTAATAGATTTTGATTTTATACATCCCTATTTTCTTTTGTAATGTTCCCCCTCTCTCCTCCCGCCTCAAACATTTTCTGCAGGGGTAGGGATGATGCTTGTTATGCATAAAACAGGCAAGCACTGTAGAATGCATTGGCACTGTGTGTGGGCCTAAAACAGAACCTAAAAGCAAAGGGCTCTAATGGTTTGCAGAGCACTTTGTTTTATTTAAACTTTTTCATTTTTCTTTTGTGCATATTGAAAGACTTGTTAAACCTTTGAATCTTGCAGGCACTGAGCTGCTTTCAGTATTTCTCAAGCAATTTGCAAGTTGCTGATCCTCATTTTGAACACCAGCGGATGCAGATGACAGGAAATTCCCTCCCCCTCTGTCCCGTTTAATCTATCTCGACAATGCTAAAGCTGCTTTATGGAAATGAAAGATTTTGTGTTCCCTTGTGTGATGCTGTTCTGTGGTTTACTTTTTTACCCCGTCAGTCACTGCTCAGTTAAAATGGAGAGTGACGGCGGGAGAGAGAGAGGGCTGTGCGCTGCCTCCTGCTCTCATCACATAATGTGCTTGAAATTTTCAGATGCTGCCAGGAGCAGGAAAAAACACATTAAGCTGAATGATTCATTCTCACTGAGCTGTAATCAAGCGGGCACAAAAGTAATTCTCACTAGAAAAAAAGCAGATCTGACCAGAAATGCAGTGTCTTACCTGCCTGTTAGAGACTGAAGCAGGAAGAGACCTCATTTTTTGGAGAGGCCTGGCGGCTTCCTCCTCCTCCTTATATTCTTTTGTAGCTCGGTCGCTGCCAAGTACTTGGACTCTGCGCTGTGACATCCCCAATCCCAGCAGGCCTGAGGCACAGAAGTTAGGGTTGGCAATCAAATACCCAGATTTCCCACATGGCAACACCCAGCACTACCACGATGGAGCCATTGGGCCATACCCATGGAGAGATCTTTTATCACAGGACTGCTGTCATCATAGACCGCTTTGAGTCTGACCCGGCGTTTTACGGTTCCTGAGGTCCTGCTCTAGATTTGCAGGAGAGAACCTTGCATCTCTTTGGGCCCAGCAGTACAAATAAATGCCGGTGCTACTGTTACCACACTGGTACTGCAGCAAGAGCAGACCCCGGGGACAGATAGGAAATACTGGTTTCTCACACACTGCTGCCGCCTCCTTTTTTCCTGGCCTAAAGACTCACTTAAAAGTGCAGAGGATGAAATGCCATGGAAGAATGTGGAGCAGCAAGGCAGGATACAGAACAATACTTCCTCTCACCTTAATGGCTTCTCTAGTCTGACTGTGTGCCATTGGCAGCAGCCATGCTATTCTATCAAATACAGATGGAAAGGGGGAGAGGGGCAATAAGCAAAAAGAAAAGGGAGGCGAGAGGTATGAGATAAGAGAGGTGAGGAGGCGGGGAGGAGACAAGAAAGAGCGAGGCAGAAGGAAAAGAAGTGATAAGGGCAAAAATGATGTTGGGAACTAAAGTGCTGAAACAACGAAAGATGAAAAGATGACAGTAATGGATTGAAAGAAAGAAAAGGGAAGATATTAAGTAACGGACAGGGGAGGGAGGGAAAGATGGAAGGGGGAGATAGGACAGGGGAGAGAGGTAGAGAGGCTGGGAAAAACAGGAGGAATGCTCACCAATTAGAGGAGGCCAGAATGGGTGGGTGTAACACACCCACACAACTAACAGCTGTCCCAGGGATGGGAAGGAGAGGCTGGAGCAAAGCATAAAATGAAAACACACAAATGATTCGTATTAGAAGAATTGTAAGTCAAGTCAGTGCATACACATTTACATAACTCATTTAGATTACTATACACTACCTGCCAAATTTTAAAAGCCTGGCGCGCGCAAAAACCGGGGGGATACGCGCATGGCGCCGAGTGAATTTTAAAAACAGCCCGGTAATGCTCGTATCTCCTGATACTCGTGGAAGTGTCAGGCTTGGCTAAAGGGGCGGGGCCAGGACAGCAGCCATTAGCGTGCACCGGCAGCCGGCCAAAACTTTCTCCTGCTCGGAGGAGTGGGTAAGTTCCTCAACAAGAAAAATGAGGGTAGACAGGGTTCATTTAGGGGTCAGGGAGGAGAGGGGGGAATAGGAGGAAGGGTAGGTAGGGCAGGCATTAATTTCTGATCGCTAAAATGTGATCCTAAATGCACATTTTCTTTTTTGCATTGGGAGTGAATAGCTAATAGCCTCATTCACATGCATTTGCATGTGATGAGCGCTATTGGTTTCACTCCGCATTGGACGCGTGCTGTAGAGGTGCTAATCCCCTTATTCACGACCACTTCCAACTGTGGGTTATACAGTGCGCTCGGCTGAGCGCACTGTATTGCATCGGCCCCGAAGTGTTTCAATGAGCTGGAACGCCCCTCTCCCTCACCCAATGCTTACCTTCCCATAATCCTCTGAAGCTGATCCAGGAGGAGGACTCATGCTTACCTTCTACAGGCTCAATGTCCAGCATGTTGCTCCGACATCAATGCTAATATTGTCTGACAACAACATTGGCCCTCTGGCTCATTTATACTTTGTGGGAGAGAGAGGGTTTAAACTGGTATTCAGGGGACACTGTAGAATTTTTGGGTGCCAGGTGGGTGGATTGGATACAGGGAAGCAGGGAGAATGGGGCTGGGGAAGCATTATGGATTTTTCGGGTGATGGGAGGGAAGAAGCAGGACGAGGGACTGTTAACTTGTTTTGTTTTTCTAGGAGGTCTTACTGATTTGCAGATCAACTAATTGGCTAAGTTTGATTGGGCAACCCAGCCTCACAGATTTAGCCAAATTTTCAGCTGAAAACCTAGTTGCCAAAGTTCATTTTAAAATGTTCTTAAAGACAATTGGTAAAAATTAACTGGTATTTTTCACCACACAGCAGCTTTTTGAAATAGACCTCTGTATTAACAGAAGATCAGGAGGACTATGTTCCTTTTATGCTGAATATCTCTCTCATGTGAAAAACTGGAGGTGATATGTGCTGGCACAGTTTGCAGCCTGGTATCATGCAGGGTATTGTGCCATTTTCTTCTTTTTGAGTTTCCATTTGAAGCTTGCTTTTTACCATTGTTTGCTTTAGATTAAGTGATTGCTAAAAACTGGAATTGGAAAAGCAGGGAAATATTTCTTTCAGTGACTCATCCTCAGGTAGGCCTATCAGAGGAAACACACTGCTTTAAACTCACTAACAATTGTTGGATTGCCTGAATGCTAAAGGGCCTATATTTGAACATTTAGCCCTCCAACTAACCACAAGCTGTTAGGGAAACTTTAAGCTCATCTGGCCTTTTGGGAGTATTTTGTAACATCAAGCATGAGCTACCTGGCAAAAATGAACATAAGTTACATCAATTTTCAAAGCAGACCTGTGTACGCAAAGCCCACTTTGGAAATTATCCCAGCAAAACTAGACAGATGCACACCTGCAGTTTTGTGCATGTAGTTGTGCTCAGAGAATTAGCACACGGTGACGGTAACTTTTAAACAGCCACGCGGGCATACACGTTCGCGTATATGCTGCCATGCGCGAATGAACATGACCATTTCATAACATGCACGCATATGTGCCTGTACATATGTGTGCAATTTTATATGGACGCACGCATGTGCGGTCAATGCCGCCTTTACTGCATAAGTGGGGGGATTTTGCTAGGCACGTGTGCCGACATAAATACCCATTTCCCCAATTCGTTCCCAGTTCACCCCGGTAAAAGACAGGACTTCCTAACCCCACTAGCCTATTAGCCTCCCTTTAACCCTATTAGCCTCTATTAGTCAAACCTTGCTGACTAGCCCTGATTTTGTTTATTTTAAAACCTACACACCATCCTTAGCAGAAGTAAAGTTATGCAGTAGGGAACCTCGCCATGTGCTTGTGAGCGTACATCAGGTTACAGACCTGGAACGCCCATGTCTCCCCACGCCCCTTTTTTGACTTCTCGATTTGTGTGTGTACTGGGAGATATGCGTGTTACTGGGGCGCCTCTTAAAATCTGCGCGGCACGCGCTGGCTCGAGATACTTGCGTTTCTCCTGGCTTTGGCGCGCCTAAGGCTTTAAAAAAATCTACCTGATAATTTTTAAATTAAAAAAATTCTACGTGTAAGTCATAAGCCCTCCAAGACTGCGCCTACGGGAATAACTCTCCCCTATATGCATAGAAATATATGCATAAAATGCATACGCACAATTTTCAAAAGGGCCATTTCTACAGACAAAGTGCTACTTTATCCACAGAAGTCCCTATGTCCCAGCCCCATGAAGAGATTCCTGTTGGCTGTGCTAGATCAAGGAGTTTGGTCCAGTGAAGTGAAGCAAAATAGAACATATGTACCCTTTTTCAGCATATATAATTATGAAATGAGAAATCAGGCAGAAACTATGTAGAGAGAAACATAGAAACATAGAAATGACGGCAGAAAAAGACCAATCGGCCCATCTAGTCTGCCCAGTAAACTCCCACACTTATTTTCCTATACTTATCTGTTTCATCAACCATAAAGTTCAGGGCCCTTATTGGTAACTGTTTGATTCAAATTTCCTGCCCTCCCCTGTCATTGATGCAGAGAGTAATGGAGTTGCATCAAAGGTGAGCATAAGGCTTAATGGTTAAAGGTAGTAACCGCCACATCAAGCAAGTTACCCCGATGCTTATTTACACAGACTGCACAGATCAATGCCTTGTTGGATGATGTCTGAATGTAAATCCTGTTTTCCACATTTCCCCCTGTCGTAGAAGCAGAGCAAAGCTGTATATGCATTCAAAGTGATGTATCAGGCTTAATTGGTTTAGGGTAATAACCGCCGTAATAAGTAAACTACCCCCACACTTATTTGTTTACCCAGATTGTGAAGTTCAGTCCTTGTTGGTTGTTGTCTGAATGCAAATCCTCTTTTCCACATTTCCCCTTGCCGTAGAAGCAGAGAGCAACGCTGTATATGCATTCAAAGTGATTTATCAGGCTTAATTGGTTTAAGGTTGTAACCGCCGTAATAAGCAAACTACCCCATGCTTATTTGTTTAGCCAGACTGTGAAGTTCAGTCCTTGTTGGTTGTTATCTGAATGCAAATCCTCTTTTCCACATTTCCCCTTGCTGTTGAAGCAGAGGGCAATGTTGGAGTTTCATTAACCGTGCAAAAGCTTATTGAGTAAGGGTAGTAATCACCAGATAGTAGCCTCCACTCCAGTAATCCACCCCCATGGCTCTTCTCTTCATTCCCATCCTCTAGCCTTTATGGATCCACAGTGTTTATCCCATGCCCCTTTGAAATCCTTCACAGTTTTAGTCTTCACCACTTCCTCCAGAAGGGCATTCCAGGCATCCACCACCCTCTCTGTGAAGAAATACTTCCTGACATTGGTTCTGAGTCTTCCTCCCTGGAGCTTCAAATCATGACCCCTAGTTCTACTGATGTTTTTCCAACGTAAAAGGTTTGTTGCCCATGGATCATTAAAACCTTTCAAATATCTGAAAGTCTGTCCTCCAGGGTGTACATATTTAGGTTCTTCAATCTCTCCTCATAAGTCATTTTATGAAGACCATCCATGTTTTTGGTCGCCCTTCTCTGGACCACCTCCATCCTGTCTCTGTCCCTTTGGAGATACGGTCTCCAAAACTGAACACAATACTCCAGGTGAGGCCTCACCAAGGCCCTGTACAAGGGGATCATCACTTCCTTTCTCTTACTAGATATTCCTCTCTCTATGCAGCCCAGCATTCTTCTGGCTTTAGCTATCGCCTTGTCACATTGTTTTGCCGACTTTAGATCGTTAGACACTATCACCCCAAGGTCTCTCTCCCGTTCCGTGCACATCAGCCCTTCACCCCCCATCAGATACAGTTCTTTCGGATTTCCACATCCCATATGCATGACTCTGCACTTCTTGGCATTGAATCTCAGCTGCCATATCTTCGACCACTCTTCCAGCTTCTTTAAATTCCGTCTCATTCTCTCCTTCCGGTGTGTCCACTCTGTTGCAGATCTTAGTACCATCCGCAAAAAGACAAATATTACCTTCTATCCCATCCGCAATGTCGCTCACAAAGATATCGAACAGGACCAGTCCCAACACCGATCCTTGTGGCACTCCACTTAACACCGCTCTCTCTTCAGAGTAAGTTCCATTTACCATCACACATTGTCTTCTGTCTGTCAACCAGTTTGCAATCCAGGCCACCACCTTGACACTCACTCCTAAGCTTCTCATTTTATTCACAAGCCTCCTGTGCGGGACCATATCAAAAACTTTGCTGAAATCCAAGTAGATGACATCGAGCGCTCTTCCTCGAGCTAATTCCCTAGTCACCCAATCAAAAAATTCAATCAGATTTGTCTGACAGGATCTTCCCCTGGTGAATCCATGCTGTCTCTGGTCCAGCAATTTTTCTGACTGTAGATAGTTCAGTTCACTATTCTTTCTTTCAGCAGCGACTACATTACTTTTCCCACCACCTAGGTGAGGCTAACCGGCCTGTAGTTTCCAGCCTCCTCTCTGCTCCCACTCTTGTGAAACGGGACCACCACCACTCTTCTCCAATCACTCGGCACCACTCCCGTTTCAAGGGATCTATTGAACAGGTCACGCAGCGGACCCGCCAGCACATCTCTGAGCTCCCTCAGTATCCTGGGATGAACCTCATCAGACCCCATGGCTTTGTCCACTTTTCGTTTTCCTAGCACTTCTCATACATTCTCTTCTGTAAATGGAGTTACATCTACTCCACTCTCCTCCAGTTTCTTGTTAACTAGTGACGGTCCTTCTCCAGGGTCCTCTTTAGTGAACACCGAACTGAAGTATTCGTTTAATATTTCTGCCATTGCTTCATCTCTCTCTACACATTGATCCTTTTCACCTTTCAATTTCACTATAGCACTTTGAACTTTTCTCCTTTCTCTGATGTATCTGAAAAATGTTTTGTACTTCGTTTTACCTCTTTGGCAATCCTTTCTTCCATTTGACTTTTTGCTGTCTTGATTACTTTCTTGTCTCCCTCAGTTCCACCAGATATTCTTCCTTGTGCTCCTCCCTTTGGGATCCTTTATATTTCTTGAACGCTGTTCTTTTAGTTTTTATTTTGTCAGCCACCTCCTTTTGAGAACCAGATAGGTTTCATTTTTCTTTTGCTTTTCTTTACTTTTCTAACATATAGATTAGTTGCCTTGGTAATTGCTCCTTTTAGTTTGGTCCATTGTTGTTCCACATCTCTCTTGTTCTCCCAGCCTTCTAGTTCTTCCTTCAGGTACTTCCCCATTTCCTCAAAGTTGGTGTTTTTGAACTGCAAAACTCGGGTCTTCGTGCTTCTTCTCCGTATCCTATTTGTGATATGAAACCATACCGTTTGATCACTGGTGCTGAGATGGGCACCCACCTGGATATTAGAGACATTATGTCCATTAGTGAACACTAAATCGAGTATAGCTCCCTCCCTCGTGGGTTCCATTACCATTTGTTTGAACGGAGCCCCTTGCAGGGCATCCACTATCTCTCTACTATTGTTAGATTCTGCAGAAGGGATTCTCCAGTCTACATCCGGCAGATTAAAATCTCCAACAATCACCACTTCTCCCTTCTTTCCCATCTTTTGGATGTCTTCAATCAGATCTCTGTCAAGCTCTTCCATTTGATTTGGAGGCCTGTAAACCACTCCAATAAAAATGGATGCCCCATCATCTTTTTTTAGGTCGGCCCATAGTGCTTCTTCTTTGCCCCATCTTCCTTGCAGCTCAGATGCTTGGATATTGTTTCTGACATAAAGAGCCACTCCTCCCCCTTTCCTGTCCTCTCTGTCCTTCTTTAACAAGTTATAGCCCGGTATTGCCGTATCCCAAGCATGAGATTCAATGAACCACATCTCTGTGACAGCAACAATGTCCAAGTCTGCCTCTACCATTAGGGCTTGCAGATCTGGGATTTTATTGCCCAAACTATGAGCATTTGTGCTCATAGCTTTCCAGCTTTTCTCATTCAGGTTACTGCTTTTATTGGACTCCTTTTGTGACTTATTTAGTTGAGTTTTGTTATCCATTTCACCCTTTTCCATTGTATTTGTATTTGGGGAGTGACATTCTAATTTCTTTCTGCCACCCCCGGCATCTAGTTTAAATGCCTTATGATATAGGATTTGAATTTATCTCTTAGGATCCTTTTTCCTGCCACAGACATATGTAAGTCATCTTTGACAAAGAGCTTTTTACTGTTCCATACATGGCCCCAGCCCCCAATAAAACCAAAGCTTTGTTCCTTACATCAGGATTTGAGCCATACATTGAAGTTATTAATATGGTTCAGCCTCTCCTTCCCCTTTCCATGAACAGGTAACACTTCTGAAAAGGCAAAGTTGTCGCCATGTGACTAATCTGCTTCGCTAGAGACTGGAAATCTCTCTGTACCGCTTGGATGATGTTTCTAGCAAGGTCATTGGTTTCCAGATGGATGATAATATCAACTTTACAGTCTTTGCTTTCTTCTTTGATCACTTTAACTATTTGAATAGCATTTCTGCTGGCCGATGATCCTGGGAGGCTTTTAACTGTAGTGTTTCCCTCGCTAAGAGTTTCCAGATTAGTGCCTCTGATGACAGTCACCCAGCACAATGAGCTTTTTCCTTTGCTTACTGATTGTATTATGGCATTTCTGTATGCATTGGGTTTCTTCTTTATTTTCAGATAACACTTCAATATCTTTCGCAAGAGCTTCTTCAATATCTAATACAAATAAAAGAGGTTTTATAAACTAATTCAGGGGTTCATGGAACTGATTTGCTAATCTTCTGATTTGTTTTTATAGTGATACATCACTTGTAGGCAAAATCTGAAGCAGAGCTGCAGAAATCCACTAGTGGATCTACTCAAAATCTGCTCTGAATTTCAGAGGCTCTCCCTGCTATTGCTACTGGCTTTCCCCTGAGGACACTGCTTCAGATGCTGCTTTCTGTCATGGAAGTTATTTTTTCTCCCACACACCTTGCCCGGTAGGCTGTGATGGTGGTGGACTGCTGCTGTCCCTCTCCTGCAGACTTCAACCCTTCTCCCACCTCAGTTCCACTCTTTTTTTCCTCATTTGAAGTCCATTCCAACCACCTATTCCAGAGCCGTAGCTAGCCTATGGCCAATATGGCCTGGCCATAGGCGCATTTGCTCAACGGCGCCACTGGTTCACCACATGAACACCTGACCCACAGTGGGGTCTGGCAATGCAGGAAGAATATGAGCTCCTTTCACACTCCAGTCTGGTCTGGTGCAGTGCCTCTTTCTTCTTTTGTCCCCACAGTTGAAATCTGAACTCTGCTAGAACAATAATAGAACTCTGGATATACGGAGCCCTGTGAGGTACAAACATCATACTATTTGTATGGGCAGTTCAAATAGGAGTTGTTTTGAACCACATGGAGTTCCATAGAGAAAGAGCCTCATAAATCAAACAGCTGAGATCCAGTTTCAGCCAGGAAGCTCAAAGAAGAAAGAGACACAGTGCAGGACACAAAAGCAGCCAGCCAGGAAGTTTCTTGGAAATGTGGGAGCAAGATAAGGAGACCATGGGGATTTAGGGTGTGAGCAGGAAAAGAACAGGGACTAGGTGGAAGAGCAGGGGAAGAATGTGGGCACAGTGATTTAGGTAGGGGGAGATCAAGTGAAGAACAAGGACTAGTGGGGATAGAGCAGGGGAAGAACAGAGCTGTTACTTGGGTATGGAGGAGAGCAAGGGAAGAATGAAACCTGGGGAGAGCAGGGGAATATGGCAGCTGTCACTTGGGGATGGGGAGAGCAGAGGAAGAAAGGAACTGGTAGGGGAAGAACGGACCCATCCCTTGGGGATGAAGATAGCAGTGGGGATCCCTTGGGGATGAAGACAGCAGTGAAAACATGGACTGGCAGGGAAAGAGTAGGGGAAGAATGATGTCACTTAGAGATGTGGGAGAGCAGGGAGATTTGGGTATTAGGGGTGGGAGAGCAAGGAAAGAACAGGAATTTGGTGACTGATGGGGGAGCAGGGACTTTGAGATTAGGGATAAGGGGGGTACTCAGGAGGGCAGGAAATCTGGAGCTCAGAGTGGGGGATGCAGACATCAGGGACTTGGGGCAGACAGTACAGAATCTGCAATTGGGTGTGAGTAGGAGTGATTTAGATGGGCTAGGGAAGGTATAAATGAAGGTGTGAATGACCCAGAGTACTTACTGGAAAGGGAGTTGGGTGCTGTGAGAGTGAGTGGAAATGGGGCTTGGAAGGTAGTGCAAGAGGGGTAATAGGAAGCTTGGTAGGGGGTAAGAGACAGAAGAAAGGAGACAGGGAGGGAATGAGTGATACGGAAGGAGCTGGGGTTGGTGAGGGGATTAGAGGCTGAGGAAGGTGGAAACGGAAGACTAGGGAGTGAGTGAATAACAGGGAATAGGAGGCTGAGGAAGGCATGAGACAGAAAGTGGAATGGGATGGGGTGAGAATGGGAGATGAAAGCTGGAAGGTAGAAGAGACATTAAAAGAGGGAGACTAAAGACTGGAGGACTAGAGAGATGAAGAAGAGAGGTGAAATTTAGCTATGGGTGGATAGAAAGGCAGAGAAATGAGAAATGGAGAAAAAAGATGAAAGGGACAGATCAATGTCAGAGTCAAATGTAGGAAAGGAAGAGGAGGAGAAAGACGAAATAGAAAATGGAAAGGAGATCCTGAAAAAAAAGCTTAGGAGAAGACCAAAAAGAGAGATCAGGACCAAATAAAATGCCCACACAACAAAAGGTAGAAAAAACTCTCACTATTTTCAATTTTTTAGAGAGAGGAATATGTATGTCAGCTTTGGGAATGTGTCTTCTTTATATCTTTAGATTTTGCTCAGTATATGTGGAAATGCATTTCTATTTCTGTTTTTCTTTCTCTTCTGTTGCACTGCTCATAGATTCTAGTTTCTTGGGTTTCCATTTCAGTTTTTGTAGCCATGTTTCTGTTTCTAATTTGTGATTCCTTTATTCTGTATTAGGTAAGGGTTGTCCTGTGTTCTGTTTGTGTGACAGCGGTGAAAGATTCTGCTAGCGTGTAATGTCTGAGTAAGAATCTATAGATGTATTATAAAATTCACAACCCATCTGCAACATATTCTAATACAAAAATGATCTCTATCTTGTTAAGTAGAAGGGGTTGAAAAAGGAGTGTGTGTATTTTAAACCACAATGTTGTGCCTTTTTCTCTTCTATTGAATTATAGGAATTAATTATTTTAAACTAATTGGGTTCTAGATTTAATTGACAACATAACAAACTCTCTCTACCACCACATTGTGATGCACCACAAAAACCTGCCAAAAACACACTCAGAACCTTTATAGCAAACCTGGTATACCAGCATTAACACTCAAGACACACAGTAACAACATTACCTATGAAAAGGTCACACTACAAATATTACTACAGACTCTAGAACACCATTGTGCACCACTTAGATTTTTTTTTTAATAAAAAGCGGTATATCAATTTGAGTATATAAATAAATAACTAATCAGTTGGGTGAAGGATAAGGGTCACTCCATACAAACTTAAGAGTCATACTTATACCTACTTATAGGGGTAGATTTTTTAAAAAAGCACGATCGCGTACTTTGTTTGCGCAGCAGGCGCAAACAAAAGTAAGCTGGATTTTATAAGATACGCGCATAGCCGCGCGTATCCTCTAAAATCCTGGATCGGCGAGCGCAAGGCTGCCGATTTTGGGCAGCCTGCGCGCGCTGAGCCGCACAGCCTGCCTCGGAGGGAACTTCCTTTTGCCCTCCCCTCACCTTCCCCGGCCCTATCTAACCCCCCCCCCCCCTTACCTTTGTCCCTAGATTTACGCCTGCGAGAAGCAGACTGCTGGCGCGCCGTCTTCCAACCCGGGGGCTGGTCTGGAGGCCTGGACCACGCCCCCGGGCCGGCGCCATGCCCCCGGTCCCGCCCCCGAAATGCCGCACCCCGCCCCCGAAACGCCGTGTCATCCAGTCTCGCCCCCCGACACGCCCCCAACATGCCCTCTTCGAAAAACCCCGGGACCTAAGCGCGTCCCGGGGCTCTGCGCGTGCCGGCGACCTATGGAAAATAGGCGTGCCGGCGAGCAGGGCTTTTAAAATCCGCCCCATAGATTATAAACTAATAGTGTTATGTATTAAGTTAAAAAAATATGAGAGAGTTTCTGAACTCATATTATGATATGTACATGGCAAGGGCACACATTCTTGGCCATAGGTGCCAAATTGCCTGGCTACGGCTCTGACTTATTCACTCCATTACCTCTCTGGGTAGTGTCATCTGTCGAACCCTGATAAATCCCCCTCCTCCTTTCTCACTGACTTTGATTCCTGGCTTTCCTTCTTCATTGACCTATCTTTCCCTTCCCTTATCCTTGATGACTTTAACCTCCATGTTGATGACCCCTCTAACTCTTATGCCTCAAAACTCCCTTCTTTAATCTCTTCATTTGATCTCTGACTCTGCTCTGCCACCTCTACTCACCAGCATGACCACTGCCTTGACCTAGCCTTTGTTTTCAACTGCTGTCTCTCAGACCTCATCACCTCAGTTCTTCCGATCTCAGACCATCACCTGATAACTTTCACATTAAAGCTGTTGACCCTTGCATCTTTTCCACTGCTGTTTCATCTCTCTTTTCTGAATCTGTTGATGAACCAGTTTCTTCTTACAGCATTATACTCTCTTTAGCCTTAGACACTCTTGCCCCTCCTCTTACCCGTCCTGTAAGGCACACTAAACCCCAGCCTTGGCTCACCCCCAGAATTCACTACCTACGTTTCTATGCCTGCTCTGTAGAATGCCTCTGGCTAAACTCCCGTGCCCATGCAGACTTCATACACTTCAAATTCATGCTGACCACTGTACACCACTTTCCAGTATGCTATTGAGCTTGCCAATCAAGACTACTATGTTCATCTAACAAACTCGCTTACATCCAACCTCGCCATCTCTTTACCTCCTCAAACTTCCATTGCCTCCCTCTTCCCCTTCTCTCTCTTTCCCCAAATTATGGCTGACTGCTTCCATGACAAAATTCACAAAATTAGTCTTGAGTTCTCAACTATTTCACCTTTACCTGCCTCTCCCCCTCTTCTTTTCTCTACCTTTCCCCTAGCCTCCACCTCTCACTCCCCTCATTTCCTGAAGTCACAGTGGCGGAAACTGCTCGTCTTCTCTCTTCCTCCAAACTCACTACTTGTTCCTCTGACCTTGTCTCCACCCAGTTCCTCAGCTCCATCTCCACTTCCACTGCATTCATCCCTTCTATCTGTCACATTCTCTATCACTTTCTACTGCTACTGTTCCTGCTACCTTCAAATGTGTTCTAATCATACCACTCCTTAAAAAACCCTCACTGGATCCTACCTGTCCTGTCAATTATTGTCCCATCTCCCTTCTCCCTTTTGCTTCCAAACTATTGGAACGTGCTGTTCACCACCACTGTCTTGATTTTTTTTACATCTCAAGCCATTCTTGATCCACTCTGGTCTGATTTTCTCCCTCTACATTCAATTGAAATAGCCCTTGCCAAAGTTTCCAGTGACCTGTTTATGCCTAAAGCCAAAGATCTTTACTCTGTCCTTATCCTGCTTGACCTGTGCTGCTTTTGACACTGTTGATCACCACCTTGATATTCTGTCCTCATTTGGATTTTGGGACTTTGTTCTTCTTGGTTCTTTTCTTACCTCTCCCAACACACTTTTAGTGATTCCTCTGGTGGTTCCCCTATCAATTGGTATGCCTCAGGGCTCCGTCCTGGGCCCTCTTCTCTTCTCACAATATACTAATTCCCTTCGTGCTGATTTCCTCTCATGGGTTTCAATACCAATTTTATGCTGATGACTCCCAGATCTACCTTTGTACAACAGAAATTTCACCAGAAATCCAGTCCCAGATCTTGGCCTACTTGTCTGACTTTGCTGCCTGGATGTCTCGCTGCCACCTTAAAAAACATGGCCAAGGCGGAGCTCCATATTTTCTCCCCCCCCCCCACCAAGCCCACCCCCCCTCTTCCTCCTTTCTCTGTTTCTGTGGATAACTCGGTCGTCATCCCAGTCCCATCATCCCGTAACCTTGGAGTCCTCTTCGAACCTCTCTCTCCTTCTCTACGCATATCCAAAGCATTGCTAAAATGTGTCGTTTCTTTCTTTATAACATTGTCAAAATCCATCCTTTCCTTTTTTAACATACTACCAGAACCCTTATCCACTCTCAAATCTCCTCCCACTTAGACTATTGCAACCTGCTCCTCACAGGTCTCCCAGCAAGCCATCTCTCTCCACTGCAATCTGTTCTAAATTCAGCTGCATGATTTCTCTTTCACTAAAGTCACTATGCTCACATAACCCCTCTTCTGAAGTCACTGCATGGGCTCCCTATCTGCTCCCACATACAGTTCAAGCTCTTACAAATGCTTTCACTCTGTCTCCTCTCTTATCTTTCTCTACACCCCTGCTTGTGCACTCCGCTCATCGGATAAGTCACCCCTTTCTGTGCCAATTTCCGACTTCATGCTTTCCACCTGGCTGCATCGTGTGCTTGGAATAGTCTTTCTGAAATGGTGCATCATGCTCCCATATTTAAATCCCATCTAAAGACCCACCTTTTTGAAACTGTTTTTAAATCTTATGCCTGATTTCCTGCTTTTAGTCTTAACTAACTTTCTTTTCTTAACCATTGTCTTGCTTTATGACATACCCCAAGTCTCTTGTCCTGTATGATTGTCTTATTAGATTGTACACTCTACGGAGCATGGGCTGTCTTTTTGTATGTGTGTACAGCGCTGCGTATGAGATGTAGTGCTATAGAAATGTAAAGTAGTAGTATTAGTAGTATAAGCAGGCAGGAAATTCCCTTGCTGGAGCTGGGAAGAGGTAGCATGCCTCATTCCTCCTCATGCTTCTGCTTGGGAAGTTTGGAGGGGTAGGGGTTGAAGCTTTTGGGTTTCAGGTGGTGGGGATGGGTTCAGAGGGCTTGTTACCTTGGCTTAGTTTTGAATTTGGCCAGTGGGAGGGAAGAATGGGGGCTGTCTTCTGCCAGCCACTTAATTTTGAAATGGGTGGTGGGAGGGAGGTTTCATGAGGCTGCCAGCCCCATGGGATGATTCTAAATATTGGATCGGAGGAGTGGGTTCTGTGGTCTGTCAGCCCCATGAGGTGACTGCATTGAGCGGATGGGAGGAGGGTTCTGTGGGGCTGTCAGGCCTGTTGGGTGATTTTGAATTGGATGGGTGAGTAGAGGTGTTCCAAGGATTGCTGTGAGTTTTTTTTGCATTGGGCAGGAGAGAACATAGATGGCTAGCTCTAATTTCCAGTGCCAGGGGGCTAAGGTTAAGCACCCAAAGACAGAGTGCCCTAATATTAGCTGGCTAAATTTAAGCTGATTTTCAGCAACAAATCTATCTGGTTAGATTCTATTGAAAATCAGCATAAATTAGCTGGCCAAATTTTAGTCATCTTACAGGATTATTCATCCAGCCATGTTAGAGTTCTAATGTGTGTTGTATTGCATGATGTACGCAATATTTTGCATGTCCCTGCCCAGATATCCTCCTCTATTACAACGACCTTATTTGCATGCAATTTGCATGCACGAATAATGCAAATGCATGCAAAGAAGGTCATTACTAGGCAATTTGATGCAAATATGTTATCACAGTTGACAGAGAAGGTGGTCAGCACGACAACAAAATACCACCACCCTGGTAAGCGTTAGATATGAGGCAAGAGCCCCGGGACCCTAACTCGGGTCCTGAGGCTCCTGCCACACATTTAAAGTAGCAGGAGAAAAAAAGAAAAAAAAACCCACGGCCAAATGGGGAGGTTGAGTGGGGGTCATTACTGACACCCATTTCAACCCGGGGCCGCCGATTGAGGTGGCTCCGACTCCCCCAAAATAAAAAAAGTTTAAATTATGCACGCGGCAGTGGCAGCCCCTCTCAATGTCCATGCCCCCCACATAATCAAAGCCCCCCTCCCCTGCCCTCTGGCCCCCTTAATGGAGAAGTCCCCCTTTCCCTGCCCCCAGTCAGTCAAAGCCCCATCCCCTCCAGAGACCCCTCTCCTTATCATTGATCCCGTATCGGGGACGGGTGCACACTCGCACCCATCCTGGTCAGGGCCATTTTCCAAAATGACCCTGACCTCACCTTGCGCCAGCCTTGTGACAGGGGTAAGGTCCAGGGATCAGACTCAGGCTGCTTAGTATGGTGTTGTCACTTAGGCGGAATATAAGTATTTTGAATGAATGAATGAATGAATGAATAAATAAATGAATAGACAGATAGTCCTAATTTTCCTCCAGACAGCCTTCCTAACCCAAACTACCCCTGACTCCCTCAAACATAAAATGAAGGAAGAAAACAGAGATGGTTGGAGATCTGAACAGATAAGTGGATTGAACAAAGTAGATAGGCTGCTGATTGGATCCCATGCCTCTGCTGAGCTGTGCATTATGCCCCATATAATATATCTCCTTTATGGTATTGATATTTGATCTTGTAAGATGTCAGAAGTTAGGAAGGATTAGTCATGGCTAGTACGTCTATGAAAGACCTCTGTAAGAGAGCATACTGCTTTTCAGGAATTCTGGGCAAAGAAACAGGTGTTGGGATGTTGTTAAAAGGACAGAGTCCAAGTGAGACCATGAGCCAAACTGCAGGTGAACTCTCCATAAGTGAAATCTATGACACAGCTGCTAGGAGTTGTAGCAGCTTCTCAGTCTATAGGAGCAAAGTTTATTTTCTCATTACATGGCGCTATGCTGACTTGTATTTAAATCCTTATATGCCTTACTGGAATGCTTTAAAGATTTAGACCATTACTCTGAGTTGTGACCTATAAATAATGGATTTTTGAGTGAAAATAGAGAAAACCATGCTTGTGTGTCACATCTCATATCAAGGAAGTATAGAGAAGTCAAGAGACGGCTGAGGGGAAGATATGATAGAGGTCTATAAAATAATGAATGGAACGAGTAAACATTAATTAGTTGTTTACTCTTTCGAAAAGTTCAAAGACCAAGGGGCACACAATGAAGTTATTGGGTAATACATTTAAAACTAATAAGATAAAATATTTTTTTACTCAATGTATAATTAAGCTCTGGAATTTTTTTGCCAGAGGATGTGGTGAAAGCTATTATAGCTGCATTTAAAAAGGGTTTGGACAAGTTCCTGGAGGAAAAGTCCATTAACGGTTATTAAGGAGACTTGCAGAAATGTCCACAGCTTATTCTTGGGATAAGCAGCTTGGAATCTTTCTACCCCTTGGGATCCTGCCAGGTACTTGTATCCTGGCTTGGCCATTGTTGGAAACAGGATACTGGGCTTGATGGACCCTTGGTCTGACTCAGTATGGCAAGCCTTATGGTTTTATGTTCTTAGAACATAAGAATGAAGAAGTGAAGAAAACCTATAAATCGCACAAGAGGTATAGAAAGCTTGGAAAATGTTTTATTTTAATTTTGACTCCAACAAAGAATAATAAAAAAAAAAAAGTATTGGTGAAAAATGATCATTGCTGTTAAAAAAAAATTTAATCAGAAAAATTTAAGCACATGGAAGGCAAATCAAAACCTCATCAGATTAGCCTGGTTTTAACATAGAACTGTCTTTATCTGGAGGGGGAGGGGAGATAGGAATTAGCAAAATCCAGAACCTAGCTGTGTTGGTAGTTTTTGGGTTTGCCTCTCCCACAAGTTTGTTTTTTTGAATTTATTTAAAATGGGTGAAGGGGCAAGTGCCTTACCTGACATTTTCCGTGTATACTCAAAAGCCCACACAGAACAAGGCAATTTTCAAACAAAAGATACAGTACCTGCAGAAACCACATTTGAAAATTGGGTTGTTAAGCGAATAAATGCATGAGCATACATTTAAGGGAAGTAAAAACAGGGTGTAGAGTTGTGCGCCAGCTCACCATACCCCGGCACAGGCTGCTGTGCTGGAGGATTTGGGACTGCCCCCAGACTGCCACCATGCCCCCGGCCCGCTGCCATGCCCCCGCCCCTGAACCGCCCATTTTTGAAAGCCCTGGGACATACGCGCGTCTCGGGGCTTGTGCGCGCCACTGAGCCTGTGCAAAATAGGCTCGGCGTGCGCAGGGGTAGGTTTTCGGGGGTTACACGCGTATCTTACGTGCATAACCCTTTGAAAATCTACCCCTAAGTTTGTACCTTTAATAGAGCATGCATGTTATTTCTGTCCAATAAATGAGCAAGGGGGAGAAAAAAATGTGACCAAGATTAGATGGAGAAATAATAGTATTTTTTTTTAATTTCAATTTTTATTTAGTTTTCCATTTAAAAAAACATTTTCAGATAATTTGCCTGAGGTACGCAGTTAAAACTTATCAAATTCTGCATCCTCAGTGACCTCCAAGGAAGGCAAAATCCTATCCAAACACTACCAACTACAACAAAGCAAATATGATGCTGGTCTCAAATGGCCCATGCTTAACCTCAATATAAATCTTACTTAAACTGCACCTAGAGAACACTCAGGTCGATCCAGTAAGGCCGCGGTAAAAACAGTGAGGTAGTGTCAGGCGCACCCTTCCTCCCCGCACGCACAGTTCTCTTCACTAACTCCCCGATACTCTCCTCTAATCGCATGCAAATGCATGCCGCGGCTGTGAAGCGTTAGGGAAGGGTTATGCCCGCGCAACCCATTTTACTGTATAGGCGCTGTAACAGCGCCTATACAGTAACCTGGGTGCGCTGGTACCTGTCATTTCAAATGACATTTGAAATGACAGGCACCAGGAAGTGTAAAAAAGTTTAAAAAGTGTAAAAAACAAAAAACCTGTGTGTTATATAAAAAAATAAAACAATTTTAAATACCTGTCGGAGGGCCGTGGGTCCCGGTGGGCGGCGGTCAGCCATCAGCGGCATCCGGTAGTCCCTTCTCCCTTCCTCCCTCCCTCCCCTGCCTGGATGAGCGCCAAAATCGCACGGGCGGGTCGGCAGCGGGAGGGGGGGGCGGCAGCGGGGGGGGGCGGCAGCAGGATCTGGGAGCGGCGGGTAGGCGGCAGCGGGGTCCGGGGGGGGCAGCGGCAGCGGGGTCCGGGGGTGGCAGCGAGATCCGGGGAGCCAGCAGCGGCAGCATGTTCGATCGGGTAGGCAGCTAGGTGGCAAAGTAAAGATGGCCGCCTGCACGGGAAATTGGCCGCTGAAGACGTGACGTCACACCCCGTGACGCCAAACGTCGTGACGTCACGTCTTCAGCGGCCAATTGCACGATTTTCCCGTGCAGGCGGCCATCTTTACTTTGCCACCTAGCTGCCTACCCGATCGAACATGCTGCCGCTGCTGGCTCCCCGGATCTCGCTGCCACCCCCGGACCCTGCTGCCGCTGCCCCCCCCGGACCCCGCTGCCGCCTACCCGCCGCTCCTGGATCCTGCTGCCGCCCCCCCCCCCCCCCGCTGCCGACCCGCCCGTGCGATTTTGGCGCTCATCCAGGCAGGGGAGGGAGGGAGGAAGGGAGAAGGGACTACCGGATGCCGCTGATGGCTGCCCGCCGCCCACCGGGACCCACGGCCCTCCGACAGGTATTTAAAATTGTTTTATTTTTTTATATAACACACAGGTTTTTGTTTTTTACACTTTTTAAACTTACCATAGCAGGCCCGAGCCTTGCTACTTTTTCGTTTGTTTTTTTTTTGCCCTGGTCCCGTCCGGTCTCCTGCAGCCCCGTCCGGTCCGGACGGGGCTGCAGGAGACCGGACGGGACCAGGGTGGGTAAGCAATGTTTTTACCCTACACTACACTACACTAACTCCTACTAGGGGGAGGCGGTAAACTAGCAGGTTAAGGCCGCGGCAGAACAGCGGGTTACGGAGGAGATAATATCAGCGCCCGTTACAGTATCGCAGGGGAATAGCTAATTCCTTCATTATACAGCTTTTTCGTTCATTTACATGCCGGGTGCGGAAAGGGTTATGCGTCTGTTTTCAGAAGCGATACGGACGCGTGAAACTGGAGACTGTATCGCCGAATTGCCTTGCGCGCCCGAATTGTGCGCTACGAGCACGTTACAGACGGGCAATCCTCGAGCGGACGATACTGGATCGACCTGACTGTGAGCTGTATTTGTTTCAACACTAGAGTGTGTATAGTGGGTTTGCCTTTAAGCCTTTATGATGTCAGTAGTGACATCTAGTGGTATAAAAGATGAGACTGGAAGATTGTACATGCCTTTTCTTACAGGTTTTTGCTTCCATTTGTTTTGGTCTGTTTGTTTGCTCTGTGGTTTGCTCCCTTGGAGCAGAAACTAGTTGAAGCAACATCTTTTCCCATGGAGGGAGTTAACAACAATACTCTTAGGCTTAAGGCCTAGCCTCTTTTGGAAGAGAACAGCCTGTCTATGGAATCCTCATCATTTATCTCAGCCTCTGAATTCAGTACATGACTGATCTGTTAGTGATGAACTGTTTTGAATTGAAAGGAATGAATTCCCTGTGCTATGGAGTTTGTTATAGTGCTAAAGATGTTTTGGTGTTGTTACTGACTGTGTGTTTATCGTGGAAACAGTTGAACTTACTGAAGACTCCCTATTTTTTTATTTAATAAACTTTGGCAATGTTGGAACCTCCAATCCAAGGTATGGACTGAACTGTTTTTCCAGGGTTGGATTTACCCGAGGTGGAAGTTGCTAGTGAGCTGTTACTAGTCAGACAAATCCATTCACTTGGGGGGTTGTCTGTTCATCTACACAGGAGAGACGTTTCCCTTGCATGTAGAGAAACATCTCTGAACCCAGTCTACTACACCATCTGCTTGACCATTTTCAAAGACCTCTAGTGACTACTGAAAGGTTTGAAGGCCCCAGCAACTGGTTATATTTTATGTACCCTAGTTGAGTTTACACAAACAAAATGAAACAAAACTAATTTCTGTGTGTCTCTATACCTCTGTTTTATTTATAAATTTCCACAGAGGCAAGTACCAAGTTTCCTATTTGCTCTTATGGAATAAACTTCTCATAGGCTCCATTTCTTAAAACGATCTACCCTTTTACTTTTTCTCAAAATCTCTCCCACAACATTTATAAAAGAGCAGAAAAAGAACCATATGGGGCCCAAGACCTTCCCCCACAAGAATATATTTTAATGTCAGTTCTTTCCCTACCAGTGTGATAGTGTGATGTGAACATTCAGCATGTCTCTTAGAAGAAAATGTCAATGTCATATATCCAAAGAACCCCTTAGTCTGGAATATTGATTGTGACTTCTGGGAAGCATAAAGACCTTTAAAAAAATATGAAAAGCAGACCATTATGTCATCTGAGTGACTTAACAATAATATCAATGTCATTTCTTAAAAACCTTTTATAGGGAATATAATTTCAAATTGCATTTATAACAGATATTAAAGCTATGAATTAAAGCTAGGGTCAAATCTAATTTAAGCAAGGTTATAAAGCAACTTTATCTGTTCATCCCCCCTTCCCCCCTATTCATAGACAGATTATCTCTAGTTTATTCCATATAAGCTCTCTATATATCATCCTTGGCTTTAAATTGTGAAGATATAATTGTCTATAATATATGATACATTTAAAAGATGCATTTCTTTATGAACTCAATTAAACATGCAAAGAGTTATTTTCGAAATTTGATCTGCATCAGGGAGTATTTCAAAGATTTCTCAGAAGTCTTTCACACATCTCATCATACATTTTCAATAAATATAGATCCATAGTCTTCTAAAACTGGCATCTTCTACTTTTGAAATACCCCCTAATTCAGATCAAATTTTGAAAAACAGCCCATGTCAGGATGATACATGTGAAGATCTGCTGGATATTTGATAAAGATAAGTCATTTTATATGCTGTATAAATATAAATAAAAAACTCAAAAACATTTAGACTCAATGACCATGATCATATGATTATTGGAAAGGTAACTGAAGGCTTTTTTTTTTTTTTTTTTTTTTTTACCAGGAGTGCCTAGTATGATAATTTATAAAAAATTGTGATTATTCATGTGATCACAAGTGTATTTATGAAAGAACTGTAGTTATCTATTGTAATTTCCTTCATCTTTGACACAAATTTGTTTTTTGTTTTAGTATCCAACATTTGATTAGGGAACATACATTCAGGGGATTTATAATTTACAGTACAATGTTGAAAATAACCTTAACTTGTATAGAAATAAAAGTTTATTAGGGCAAATGTAAGCTAAGAAAAACATTTTTTGTGAAGACTAAAAGAGATTTAATTGATTTTATAGAAAACCTGTAATTCAGAGGATTCTTAAAATTTGACTATGAGAAATATAATTTGTTATAATATAGTTGATGTGTGTTGAAAGCATATGAATGTTTTTTAAATTTAAATTTTAAGGAAAAGAATATTATAGATTCATTGCCTATGCTGATCTTTCTGGAGATGTATTCCCCTTGGTAAAATTTAATGAATAACTTCATTGCCTAGAGCCCGGTGACATGCTGATTACACCACCTCATTAGATGATCTCATATTAATCATTCCTTTTAGCCAATAAAAGGTAGGATTTCAGTTGCTGAAAATAATTCATCTAATGATGATTTTCACTGATGATATTTCATTTAAAGTGAGCCATCCATTTTAGAAAACATAAGAATTTGAACTGGGTTTTGTGCTGGCAAGTGCAAGTGGGGTTTGTGCAGAGAGATTTAAAATGGAGAGAGGCCTTTGTTAGTTGGTATAGAGTAATTTAATTTACTGAACTACCAGGAAAATAATTATAACTAAGGAACTGTGTGCAGCGTAAAGTGATTATATTGAAAAGTAGTGAATCCAGTCTAACATCACTTTAGTAATTTTTTTTGAAGGGGTTAATAAACATGTGGATAAATGTGAACCAGTAGATGTAGTGTATTTGGATTTTCAGAAGGCATTCAACAAAGACCCTCAAGAGATGCTTCTAAGAAAACTAAAAAGTCATAGGAGACGACGTCCTTTCGTGGATTACAAACTGATTAAAAGACAGGAAACAGAGAGTAGGATTAAATGGTCAATTTTCTCAGTGGAAAAGGGTAAACAGTGGAGTGCCTCAGGGATCTGTACTTGGACCGGTGCTTTTCAATATATTTATAGATGATCTGGAAAGGAATTCAACAAGTGAGGTTATCAAATTTGCGGGTAATACAAAATTATTCAGAGTAGTTAAATCACAAGTGGATTGTGATACATTGCAGTAGGAACTTGTGAGACTGGAAGATTGGGCATAGAAATGGCAGATGAAATTTAATGTGGATAAGTGCAAGTTGATGCATATAGGGAAAAATAACCCTTGCTGTAATTACACGATGTTAAGTTCTACATTAGGAGCTACCACCCAGGAAAAAGATCTAGGCATCGTAGTGGATAATACTTTGAAATTGTCGACCCAGTGTGCTGCAGCAGTCAAAAAAGCAAACAGAATGTTAGGAATTATTAGGAAGGGAATGGTTAATAAAATGGAAAATGTCATAATGCCTCTGTATCGCTCCATGGTGAAACCGTACCTTGAATACTGTGGTCAATTCTGGTACAGAGAAAGGTTGACCAAAATGATAAAGGGGATGGAACAGCTCCCCTATGAGGAAAAGCTGAAGAGGTTAGGGCTATTCAACTTGGAGAACAGACGGCTGAGGTGGGATATGATAGAGGTCTTTAAGGTCATGAGATGTTTTGAACGAGTAGATGTGAATCAGTTATTTACACTTTTGGATAATAGAAAGACTAGGGGGCACTCCATGAAGTTAGCAAGTAGCACATTTAAGACTAATCAGAGAAAATTATTTTTTATTCAATGCACAATTAAGCTCTGGAATTTTTGCCAGAGGATGTGGTTAGTGCAGTTAGTGTAGCTGGGTTTAAAAAAGGTTTGGATAAGTTCTTGGAAGAGAAGTCCATTAACTGCTATTAATCAAGTTGACTTAGGAAACGGCCTCTGCTATTACTGGCATCAGTAGCATGGGATCTTCTTAGTGTTTGGGTACTTGCCAGGTTCTTGTGGCCTGGTTTGGCCTCTGTTGGAAACAGGATGCTGGGCTTGATGGCCCCTTGGTCTGACCCAGCATGGCAATTTCTTATGTTCTTAAGTTCTTATGTTCTTAAAGATAATATACTTTCTGAGGAGACTTATATTGTCTGGTTTGGTGTTTTAGGTAGGAGATTGAGAAAATTGTTTAAGCAAAAGTGATGGTAATCCAAGGTTCAGCATAAACCCCAACTAAGTGATAGAAATTTTAGTAAAGTTATCTTAGTTAAATGATATTTTTTTTGTAGCTTATTAAAAGAGATAAGAAGAATACATACACATTTTGGGATGTGCACCCCCTTGCACGCGCTGACCCTGGATTTTATAAGAAATGCGTGGCTACGCGCGTATCTTATAAAATCCGGCGTACTTTTGTTTGCTCCTGGTGCGTGAACAAAAGTATGCGCGCGCGTAGATTTAGAAAATCTACCCCTATGTGTGTATATGCATGTGTTCGAGTAAAACAAAAGGGGGCAGAATTGGGGCATATCGGGACAAAAAGTTATGCAGTTAAATCCGTATTTTAAATCCGGCGGCCGCAGTTTGCGGTGGGATGTTAGCTGTGGATGTTTTCTTCTGCTCTTGATGAGGTGTAAGTCTGCATAAATCTCTGTTTAGGCCTAAAACTGGGTGAGAGGTCTGGTTCAACTGGGGGAGTGTGCAGACTGAAGAACGAGAGGGGTATGGATGACCTTGAGATGGACTGGGCAAACTAGTTGGACTAATTGGTAAAACTGGCAATGTCCTTCACGTGAGCATGTTTTAAAATCTGCTTACTTGCGTGTGCTAAAGCCAACAAAGTCCTAAGAAGATATGTGAATTACATTTGCTCTACTAACAGCTTAAAATTAGGAGCACACATATGCATGGTAGGCGTATTTCAAATCATACAAGTGCAACTGCGCACACAGTGTAAAATTCCAGCAAATGTGAACTTATGCATCCATACATGTGTCTGGGTGCCTGCGCGATGATTTTAAAGTTACCGTTCCTATGTTTGGCATATTGCTTTATAGATACTAAGCGGAAGAATCCATGTATAAGTGTAATGTATATGGGGTGTGTGAGTCCTTAGAGCTGTGGCGTACTTGATGCAAGCCCCCGAGGTCTATGCCAGCAGCTAGCAAACGAACTCTGTAATGGAACAGTCTGGAGCTTCACCTTTACCAGCTGCTTCCTCCTCCGCAGGTTGAGTCCTTGGATTTTGACGGCCGGCAGGACTTAGGCTGGTCCCTAGGGGATAAGTGGTAGTTAAGATCCAGAGACACACCAGAGATAAAGCAGACACAGGCTTATGGAAGTCAGAAGAGAGCCAAGGTTGGGCAGGCAGTGAGCAAGAGTAGTCGGGTCCAGGCTAGAGATCAGGTTCAGACGACAAGCAATTATAGTCATGTCCAGGCAGAGGTCAAGATCCAAAGCGGCAATCCGAGGGAGATGTGGACACTCAGGAAACACAAATGACGAGAATGAAGAAGGCAGGCTGGACAGGCTGAGCTGGAAGAAAAGACGAGGCATAGGAACGCTGGCAACATGCGCTGCAAGGAATGCAGGAGATCCATTGCTGAGGTTAAGTGGGGGGTCCCAGGGGCCCTTTCATAAGGCAGTGGCGGTGATCTCATCTAAGAGTGACACAGCTTTTTCCCGCCGTGGCACTTTTAAATCTGGTGATGTCGGGCACACACACGCGTAGAGGGAAGGCCCAAGACAGCAGTCCCGGTGGCCTTCTGCCCCACTTGTGAGGTCTGACAAGGGCTTGCTGGAGAGAGGAGTCCCGGCTTTTTGTGGCATTGGGGGTGATTGCAGAAGCCTGCAGGGATGTCCCACAGGCTGCCAAACGTAACAATGTCAGGTATAGTGAGGTGATGTGATTTACTTAAGAGTAGAATACTCTAATAATCAAGTGAGCTTCTGTAGGGCTATATCAAGGGTCAAGACTTAAAGTAAAACCATCTAACCCTCCAGGATCACCGTTCACCTGCTTATCTGAATACTGTGTAGGATTCATCTGGCACACCCTTCTAGTCAAATGAGTTTAAACTCTAAAATCACACTCACAATTCTGGCCAGAATTACAAATCTAAGTTAAAGTGACATACATTTTGTTATTTTAAACTGGTAACTTATTAAGGTTAAGTGAGTTTGCAAACTTTATTACTTACCGAAGCACACTGTGCCCTATTGTGACACAGAATCACTGAAATTATTGTAACCATACACATCTCATTGTTATATTGCACACATCTGTAAGATAAAAAGGATACAGCTGGTGAAAAGAACATAATTGGCTCTCAATTATTTTCTTCTCTCTCAAAAGGAGACGATCTAAAGTACTTACCTGTAAATTCTGGGATTGC
Organism: Rhinatrema bivittatum; assembly: GCF_901001135.1. Classification (NCBI taxonomy): domain Eukaryota; kingdom Metazoa; phylum Chordata; class Amphibia; order Gymnophiona; family Rhinatrematidae; genus Rhinatrema; species Rhinatrema bivittatum. The sequence continues at coordinate 276,275,854 of NC_042615.1, read as the reverse complement.
TTATCTACTGCCTTTCAGTTTGGCTTTCAGAGTTTTAGGGGGTTGTGGTTGGGTCAAATAGGTAGGGGTAGTGGGGATCATGGGTGAGTTGAAGGAGTTGGGTGGGAGTCGAAGGGGGCTGAGACTATATATGTTATTTAAATATCTGGGGGAGAGGGTCTGGGATTGCTAAGAACCATAGGGCCAGATTTTCGTATCTACGCACGGGCGTAGATTTGTGCGCTCAACACGGCACGCACAAATCTGTGCCCGATTTTATAACTTGCGCGCACAGCTGTGCATGTTATAAAATTCGGGGTCGGCGCACGCAAGGGGGTGCACACTTGTGCACCTTGTGCATGCCGAACCCTACGGGAGCCCTGATGGCTTTCCCCATTCCCTCCCACACCCCCCCACCTTCCCCTCCCTTCCCCTATCTACCCCCGCCCCCCAGCCCTACCTAAATCCCTCCCCTGCCTTTATTTTTTTCTTTATGCCTGCCTCCGGGCAGGCCTCGGTCCTGCCCCACCCCCAGACCGCCCACTCCTCGCCCCTTTTTTCAAGCCCCAGAACATACGAGCATCCCGGGGCTTGCGCGTGTCGCCGGGCCTATGCAAAATAGGCTCAGCGCGTGCAGGAGGGGTTTAAAAGGATTACGCGCGTAACCCTTTTAAAATCCGTCCCTTAGCATTTTTGTTTATTTTGGGAGGTTAGTGGTGAGTTTGGGCACTATGTTCCACTAATTTTTAAATTATTTTGGGGGGTGGGGAATTGGGCCTGCTTGGCTGGGAGATTTTTTTTTTGGTGCTTTATCAGCTATATTCAGAAGATAGCTGATAAGTTGAAAGTTATTTGGATAAATGTTTCTGGATATCTTTAGACCTGCTATGGATCATAACCAGACTTATATAGGTAGCACTGAATGTCAGTTCTACTTGGCTAATTTTAAGCTTTGCTTCCAGACTTGCCTTGTGCTGCCTCTTTTTTATTCAGGTAAATTATAGTTGGGTAATGAACATAATTTGAGATAAATGCACAAAAGTCTTAACATTTAGAGTGAAAAGCATCCTGTGGCAGTCGTAATTTGGAACCCTCTTGTACTCTCATTACATCACAAATGACATCAAAGATGATTTAGTGTGACATCAACCCAAAATTAGTTGAAAAAGGGGTTAACATTTATATATATATTTTTTCATGTGCATGTACAGAAGTCCAAATTTCTAACCCCATATTTCCAATGGAGTATGATTTTTTTTTTTAATTCATAGTTGTTGTTTTTGATCTAGCTGAGTCCAGAATAAGCCGTACAAAATTTTTAAGTTGGGTATTCTATTTTTTATCTTCCCATTCCCCTATTAAAATACCATTAAAGAATTTGGCATACTCATAGGCATTTAGAGTCACACATATGTGCCAGTTTTTCAAAAAATAAACCATTAACAATTAAAAATTGTGACACCACAGAAGTTCCATGAACCTTGTAGCTTTGATGCTGCTGCTTTGCAATTATATTGTGGCCCTTTACCCTATAAATCATTTTCTGCTGGAGGTTACTAAGAACAATTGCTACAGTACTTCTAGGTAGGGGTTAGGAATGTGCAGAACAACATTTTTTGTGTTATTTTTTCTGTGTCATTTGGGACATTTTTGGGGTTTTTTTGTGTAGTTTCCTTTTTTTGATTTTGGTAAATAGTGCATACTATTTAAATATATATTTATTGCTGCTATTAGGCTGGGCTGGCTTTGCACCAATTCCTTTGCCCCTACCAAAGCTGCCAAGTCTTCCATTCCTTCCTCTTCCTTTACCTGAGATGATAGAATTTGCTGAAGGGCACTACTTATTGGGGGGTTTGAATATTACAAAGCTATTTATTTATTGGTACCGCAACTATACCACAGCTCACAGTTTGGAGAACTGTCTATCACATACACACCCACACAAATACACTCAGTGTTGACTGACTCCTTTTCCAATCCACACACAAAAAAAGTGTTAAGCACTAACAGAACCAAAAAGACTGGCAGCCTAGTAAGACTGTTCTTCTCTTCAATCTGTCAATGTGCTCTCACTTCACTGGTATCCTGACAGAGACAAAAATAATTCCTAGCACTGCTACAATTTCCACATAGTTTCCTACTCTGACCCTCCCCCAGTGAAGAGAAAAATAAACTGCAACAATGTCACTGCCTCTGTCCTTTTGGCACAGTGAGTGAGACCACTGCAGCACAGAGAAGATCAGAAGTAGGCCTTTACCAGTGCGAAATCCCAAAGTTTCTAGCTTTTTAATTTTAAACTCTGAGAGGCTATCTCCAAACATGATCTTCTCTACCAAGAGCTAGAGAGGAAATATAGAGATTTCTTACACATGCTCAGAGTTTACAGCAGGAGTAGGTCAGTGTTACTTGATCCAGATAGCAACTATAAGCTAGTTATAAAGATGCTGCACTGTGATTTACCTTCTGTGTGGTTTCCTTGCCAACTTATCCAGCCTTGGTTCTAACAAGGCTGTGAGGTCACACAGGCAAGAGTTGGTTGCTATAGTTACCAGTTTTTTTGCACAGCAGTACACAACCATGGAGTGCAAAAGGCCATAGACTTGAATGGGAAACAAATAAATGAGACAAAACTGTTTGTCTCATTTGTGAGACCCGTTCTATTCATTTTGGATGGCCATGAATGAAACAAAAATAGACTAATTTGTTGAGTTTTTCCCATTTATTTCAAATGAATGCACATGCCTAAAGGGTGGCACTGAATAGAATTGTCTCTAAGGATAGGAAGGAGATTAATACTAATGGCATAGAGATCAGTTCTGGAGTTGGTTCTTCTTATTGATTCCTTAAGCATTATTGTAGATGGGTTATGTCTCTTTTCGAATGATTTTGTATGTGAAGTACTGATAAGAGCATAAGAACATAACATAAGAATTGCCTTACTAGGTCAGACCAAGCCCAATATCCTGTTTCTAATAGTGGCCAATCCACTTCACAATTACCTGACAGGATCATAAATAATAGATCCCATGCTGCTAATGCCCAGGGATAAGTGGTGGTTTTCCTGAGGTTTACCTGGTTATGGTTTATGGACTTTTCCTCCAAGAACCCCTTTTTGTGTCTGTGACTAAGGACTTAATTTCTGGTGGAACAACCCAGAATGGTGTTCTGCCACCTTTTTACCGGACTCAAGGAGGCAGAGTAGAGCTGGTGGTTTAAATCAGTTCTGGCTCCCCCTCAGAAATGGAGAAAATCTGGTGGTAATGTAAATCAGTCCTAGCTCCCTGCAGAAAGGGAACAGAACTGGTAGTGGCAAGATAATTTTTGGCCCCCTAGACCGCAGAGAAAGCAAAGCAGGACTTGTTGGAGTTGCATACCAGGTATGTGCACTCGTTTTGAATGAATGACAAAAATGCAACAAATGAGGCTATTTTTGGTTTGTACAAACGGTACAGAAAATTAGCCTTGGATGAAAATACTCAGGGACCAGCCCTGGAGCCAGGCCCTAGGCCGGATCCTGTCTCCAAGGTGTAGGCCTGGGTCTGGGTTCAACATCAGGGATAGCTAGGGCTGGGTCCCATCGCTGAAGCCCAGGCCTGGGCCTAAGCATAGACATGATGCCAAAGGGTGGTACAAAGACGTGTGTTGCACGCACCCTAGTAGGTACCTGGGAGGAGCAATGGCAGGAGGTTGCACCATAGCCGTTCTGGGGACGCCAGAGAGGTTGGCTTGTAGACGCGGCGGTAGCCATCTTTCCCAGGTAAGTGGGAGGAGCTGTGAATAAGGTGAGGCAAATGGGGCGAAGCCATCTAGGACCGACGGACGCAACACTGCTTACTGCTACTTGCCTCTGGATGTTCCAGGATGATTCTGGAAAGATGGCTAACTGGGACTTAATAAGTTTCCATATCAGGATAATTATGATCATGGTTTGAATGAATGTGGTAGAGCTGTACAGACCACACAAGGGGGGTGAGGTGGGAGGGGATCTCTCACACAGAATATTATGATGATTTTTGGGTTACCCCACCGCATTGTTGTATTGTACTCTGTTTTGCATCCATCAATAAAAATTGTTTGATAAAAAAAATGATTTTATGTTTCTCAGTGATGCAGTAACTGACTACATGCCCACTGACTGCGCCATGCTTACGTGTGTGTGCGGAGAACATAGAGACAAATGTTGCACTGAGTGTCACACTGTGTACACTAGATCTGACATTGCTGAGCTTAGTGACAGGTTCTACAACACATCCTGGTTTGCTTCAGTCTCTGCACTGCACTCAGAGCTCACCTAGTGTCAACTGCACACTGGCTAAGAAGACAGAGACAAAATCAGTAGCAGCGCTGAAAGCAACTCTCCACCCCCTGCCTCCATGCAACACATTGATGCAGAGCCTCTTCAGCAGTGCTAGCTTGTCACAATGACAGACTAAAATAAGCAGCAACCAAAAAGATGTTTGGGAAAAGTTAACCAAGCACTCAGAGAGAGCTCAAACAGCATCCTTCACAGCCAATGTCTTCAGAAGAAATGCACAGCAATCTCAGACATGCTCAGTCTTCAAGATCGATAGGCTGAATTAGCAAAATGCTTCACTGTGATATATCAGCTCTGTTGGCTCCTTGACAACCTGTCCTATCCATGTCTGACAAGGCCGTGAGGTCACAATGACTCACTAGGAAGGGCTGGCTGGCTGCTGTACTTATATCAATTCCTAGAAATGCACTGCAATCTCAGACATGCTCAATCTTCAAGATCGATAGGATGAATTAGAAAAATGCTTCACTGTGATATATCAGCTCTGATGGCACCTTGATAACCTGTCCTACATGTCTGACAAGGTCGTAAGGTCACAATGGCTCACTAGGAAGGGCTGGCTGGCTGCTATACTTATATCAATTCCTAACTGTACACTGGTGGCTCGCACATTGATTTCTATGGGGTGAGTGACTTTAATGGCTCTTAGAAATGAAAGTGGCAAAACTAAATGAAATGAATAGGATTAATTTAATTCAGGAATCCCACTCCATTTGTTTTGGGGACCCCTGAAAGAAATTAATTGGACCTAATTTGTTTCAGATTACCTAGTTGTATTAAACAAATGCATATCCCTAGTTAGCAGTGCAGGCAGGCAGCTGTTGACTACAGAGTATGGTTTTTTTTTCTCTCTCTGGGGAATGTCTCTAACCCCAGAAGAAGGGAAAAAGAAACAAAGTTTAATTCTCCCAGCACTCCCCTAAGAAATCTTATTTCAGTTAGCTCAGATCCAACACTAGTAGATCTAAGAACTGAGCCACCGTCTCCAGTCAGGAGCTGCTGCAACGTCAGGCCAGCACAATACACAGCTTTCAGATCTCACACCAAGACACGCTTTCTCTCAGCTGTCAGAGAGGAGTTGCCTCCTTCTTATTCCTCTGCCCAGCTCTGCCTCAGCTTCCCAAAAGGTGAGAAGTAACTGTGTCTTTTCTCTCCATGGGCACTGCTTAATCATTAGAGCCTGGGAGATTCAAAAACAACTGAGCCTGAGGGTTTCCTCTTTCTTCCTGGTTGGCCAGAGGATCTCTAGCTCCCATTGGTTCCTGGAGTCAGCTGACTCCCCTGATTCTCTATGCAGCTTTCCCCATGGCTTGGCTTTTACCTATTAACCCTTTGCTGGTGGGTTTTGCAGACAGCAACTTCAAGACATAAAAGCAACTGTTTCAGCTTTGTTTTTCTTCCATCCTGGACAAGTATCAGGCTGAGTGTTGCAGAACACTCAGTTTTAGCCACAATAACTCCTTTTCATGGTGCCAGGAGCAATTAGAAGCTGAACAGCCCAGGATTAGTAAAACAAGTCTGAAATACTAATCAAAAAAGTCCAGTTTGGCTTCTTCTTCAAGTTCCTAGTTCCTGTATAGCATAAGCTCAGGGGGGGAACAGAGGCACTTTTGAGAACCACGTCACATACAGGTTACAGAACTATAACAATTGTTACACAAACACAGAATCACCCACTTCATAATGATTCTGGCTAACATTAAGTCTGCTTTCAACTAAAATTATTCCAACATTAACTTGGAATGCAAGTACTTAAAACATGAGTCCTGCAACCAAAAAAGATATAGTTGCACTGGAGCAGGTATAGATAAGGGTGATCAAAATGATAAAGGGGATAGAATGACTCTCCTATGAGGAAAGGCTAAAGCTGTTAGGGCTGTTCCACTTGGAGAAAAGATGTCTGAGAGGGGATATGATAGAGGTCTATAAAATCATGAGAGGGACTAGAATGGGTTAATGTGAATTGGTTATTTTCTCTTTCAGATAACTGAAAGACTAGGGAGAATCCCATGAAGTTAACAAGTAGCACATTTAAAACTAATCGGAGAAAATTCTTTCACTCAATGCACAATTCAGCTCTGGAATTCATTGTCGGAGGATGTGATTAGAGCAGTTAGTGTAGTTGGGTTTATAAAAGGTTTTGCTGAGTTCTCACCATGGAGAGATACAGAGGCATTATGACACTCACCATTTTATTTGCCATTCCTTTCCTAATAATTCCTAACATTCTGTTTGCTTTCTTGACTACCACAGCACACTGAGCCGACGATTTCAATGTATTATCTAGTATGATGCCTAGATCTCTTTCTGGGTGGTAACTAGTAATGTGGAGCCTAACATCGTGTAACCACAGCATCACCCGATATGCAACACCTTGCGCTTTTGCATATTAAATTTCATCACACACTTAACTTTCAGACAGCTCCCTGCTCCTGTTTTTAAAATATGATTTACTCCTTTGATATACTTTAAAAAATGCAATAAAAATTTGTTTCATTGTGTGTCATTTCAAAACAAAATGGAAAGAAAACCCCAACAAAATTCATTGGCTTTTTCTTTTCATTTTGGAATATAGGCCTGACTTAGTCTTCCTTAGACACCAAACTGCCTCCCTCCTTTTTGCTATTGAAATAAAAATATTAATACCTTCCCTGGACCTTCCACTATCCCTCCACCCTCAGTGGCGCCACCTTCCTCATCCATAGATCACAAGAATTTGAAACAGGCAGGAGTGATCTTTGGTTGCTTGTGCCCCAACTGGGTCCCATTTTCAAAATGGCACGGCTGGCCCTGAGATCAGCATCCTGTTGTTATTTTGAAATCTTGCAACCCATGGGTGGGGAAATAGGAGAAGGCAACGAGGGGGTTTAATTTGTGTTTGTTTTGCCTTCACTGGTGCATGTGTGTATTTCGGTGGGGAGGGGGAATCCTGGCCCCATTGTTTCCTTTTGATTTTTTTTCTGGCCTTTTGTTTTTTTAATGTGCTGTTTATATCCTTTCATGTAAACCAAATGAACTGAAGTAAATATCACTCCAAATGAAAAACAGATTAAAAATTCCTAACAAACAAAAGAAAATGCAAAACAATTTTTCCATGCACATGCCTGGCCCTTTAAAGGTTTTAAGGCTACTTTCCCAATTCAGGTTTCCTTGCCTTTTGGGAATGTAACCCCTTCTTCAGGGACCTCCCGGATTGTAGAGGCACAAAGTAATCCCTGGGGCCATTGTATCTCCCTGATCTCCCTTTTCACTGACATAATCCACAATCCACAGGGGTGGAGTTGTTCCAACGGGGAAGGAGGATAAACCTCCAGGGGCCTAGGCTCATGGGGGCATGGACCAGGTAACACAGTCTTACACTTATTTCGTTTCTCCCCAGAAGTACTCACAATTATGAAGCCCTTGCTTGAGGGTTTCCTTTACTCAGAAGAAGGAACAGGCAAGACACTAGAATGGGATGGTGAAAAAAAAAAAAAGGAGACTGTAATAAAAAATTACTTCAAAGTCCAATTAGGAAAAAATCTTCAGAAAATCTTCATACAAACAAATCCAGAGTGCCTTTTCTCCAAGGTGTTGAACTGAGTCATTGTACGATGTTGGTAGGGAGCCACTAAGAATCCCGCTCCTGAGGCTAGGAAGCAAGGTCTCAGCAGGGCAAAGATCTCTTTTAGACACATGCTGGTAAAAATCCACACACAAGCTTCTGGCGACAATAAGCCTCAAAACTCTGGACTCAAAGTCCAGAAAGAAAACCCCTTTCCCTGGTGAGCAGGAATGGTGGTTTAAAGATTCCTTCGGGGACAAGATGGCGGCGTGAACTACCACGAATGCGCAGCCTGATATTTCCCCCCCCCCCCCACTCTGCTGTTTTTGGTTTCTTTTTCCTTATTATGCCTCCAAAACGCAAAGACAAGCTTCAGACTTACCCTTCGGAGTCCTCTTCGCCACTCGGGCAGCGTTTGATTTCAAACTTTGCAGCTTCGAAGGGGCTGAAATCTCCGGTGCCGGGCTAGATGTAGCTTTCCCTCAGCCCCCCTGATGTCTGACTGCTGCCGGCACAGCGTGCCAAGGTCCCGGACGTAGCTGAGACATCGGGTGATGATACTACTTCGATCGCAGCAAATGGAGCCTCTGGGGGCCTTTCAAGTTGTCACTGAGGAAGGCTTCTCTTTGCAAGAAAATTCCAACTTGCCACCTATATCTGCGCTGGTGGCTGTGGTTCCTGCTGGTGAGTCTGGACAGCTTCCTTTTGTTTCTCCAGCCTTTGTGGCTGTTTCCAAACCGGCAGTAGTTATTATGGGCACCTTATGGGACTTGACGCGGTCTATAGGTCTGGCCTGTGCTATGTGTTCTTCCAAGGCTGATACTGGTTCTCGTGTTTAGACTCGCATATTGCTGCCTGGAATGATTCTCAGACTCAATCTTCGTCCTTGGAACAAAAGATTTCCAGCATAGAAAATATTCAGTTTTCATTTATTCAAGAGAGAAACAGTCTCCAAAGGAGAGTTGAATTCTTGGAGAATAAGGAACGTTAGTTTAATTTAAGACTCATCAACTTTCCCAAGGTTGTGGGAGAGTTACCCAGGATGACTCTACATGGTTATTTCCTTCAAGTTTTGAAAATTTCTGAAGAGACTGTCCCTGCTCTTAATAGGGTTTATTTTATTTTGTCTGGGAATAGTCAACCACAGGTAGTTGATCTTGATCTATCTGATTTCCTGGAGACTTCAAACCTTGAGGTTGTAGAAAGATCCACTCCACTGGTTACCTTTTTCTCAGAGTCGGACCTCAGTTTTATAATGAAGAATTACTTCAAGAACATTGCGATTTCATTTATGGGATCTTCTGTTTGGATATTTCCTGACTTCTCGAGCCCCTCAGATTATGAGAAGAGCCTTTTTGGCACTTCGTAAAGATGTTTTGGCACTTGGAGCATCGTTTATGTTAAGATTTCCTTGTAAATGCTTTGTTAAGTTATTCAATGAGGGGTAGATTTTTTAAAAAAGTGCGATCGCGTACTTTTGTTCGTGCAGCAGGCACAAACAAAAGTACGCTGGATTTTATAAGATACGCGCATAGCCTGGATCGGCGCGCGCAAGGCTGGCGATTTTGGGCAGCCTGCGCACGCAGAGCCGTGCAGCCTGCCTCCATTCCCTCCGAGGCCGCTCCGAAATCGGAGCGGCCTCGGAGGGAACTTTCTTTCGCCCTCCCTCACCTTCCCCTCCCTTCCCCTACCTAACCCACCCCCCCGGCCCTATCTAAACCGCACCCTTACCTTTGTCCCTAGATTTACGCCTGCTAGAAGCAGACGTAAATCTACGCATGCCAGCGGACTGCTGGCGCGCCGTCATCTGACCCGGGGGCTGGTCCGGAGGCCTCGACCACGCCCCCAGGCCGGCGCCACGCCCCGGTCCCGCCCCCGAAATGCCGCGTCCCACCCCCGAAATGCCACGTCATTCGGCCCTGCCCCTGACACGCCCCCTTCAAAAAACCCCGGGACTTACGCGCGGCCCGGGGCTCTGCGCGCGCCGGCGGCCTATGCAAAATAGGTGCGCCGGCGCGCGAGGGCCCTGCTCGCGTAAATCCGGGCGGATTTACGCGAGCAGGGCTTTTAAAATCCGCCCGTGAGAGTTTTATTTTTTACTCCTGAACAGCTCCAAGTATTTGTAAGTTCCAGGAAAGCTTTGACTTCTAGTCCCATAGGTTCTCTGTAGGAATGTCTTAACTCAGGTTTTGAAATGCAGCTTATTGTTTCGCGTTGCATTTTCCTTAATATTTTTTAGTCTCTTTTTTTCTGTCCCCCTGGTTTCCTTTGTTTGTGGACATGTCTGCAGATTGTGTTAATACTGAACTTGCTCTCTTTTTTTCTTGATTTCTATACAAAGTGTATTCTTTGTAAGCATTGTTAAAATTATAAATAAATAAAGAAGATGCCTCTCAAAAACTTAACAACTTCTCAAAAGCAAATTCTTCTTCCTTTCCAAAGAACTGCTCCCTCCTGTACCGCTGCCCAAGGACAAGCAGCATCTTTTCCTTCCCTCCTGGATAGTGCAGGAGCTAAGTCACCCCTGCCTGTGGAGGGCAGGAAAATAGAACTCTCTCCAAAAGACAAAACCTAACCCTAACTCCATCTCTCTTCCCAGGGCAATCCCTCCCAGCCCCGTGAGGAGGTGGGCCAAGGGGGAAGTCCTTTCCTCTTTTGGAACAGACTGTGGGGCCTGCATTTGGGAACCAGTCTTACTGTCTCTCACTCCAAAAATAAGCAACCAGCCACAGCTCTGCATGTGCACAGCCTGGTTTTAAATGGCATTGCTGAGCAAGCCAGATTGAGCTGGATGAGGTATCAGAAAGGGACAGACTGCTGCAAAGTGCTAAAGTCTGCCTTAAGTGTATCCTAAGGGCAGTTTGATCACTATAAGGGATAGTAACATCCCTTACATGAATAATATGTGAAGAGGCATTGGATTCCTTACCAATGTGTTTCCTTTGCAAGGGATACCTGGAGTGGGCATGGTTGCTCTGGCCCATTTCTAAAAGCAGCCCCATCGGAGGTGAGGACTTGGGTTACCAGTAAGCCCTGGGTTAGTGCAGTGTCAATTAGCTAGAGTAGGATGGATGAAGGGAGGAACCGTTCAAGTGCAGCTCCTCCTTCTGCGGGGACTGGAATGGTCTGCCCATCTGTAAGAGTATATAACCAGGTCCTCGCTACAGCTCGGGGGGGGCAGTCCTTTCAGTTTAGAACAGAGTTCAGAGAGAGAGGGAGTTACATTTTTTTTTTGTTTTACAGGCCCTGCCAGTTTTAGCTGAGCAAGCCCAGTTTGGTGGTCCTAGCCAGGGTCGGGAGGGTTTCTGCCCAGCCAGTACGCAACCTGTCTGGTGAGAGATCCCTCTGAGTGCATTTGTTGAACTTTTTTACCTTTTTGAGTGTAGGGGGGCCTCGCTGGAACCTGTTCAGTTCCTAGGCCCAGGGCACAGGGAACCCTGGATCTGGGCCTGGCAGGGAAGGGAAGACCTGCCCCCTCCCCACTGTCTTGGTAAGGAATGGGGTGCCAGTGACCCGCTGTGAGACACCACGGAGTTATCTTCCGTTTTGTAAGCCTGATTTCCAGATCCAGGTTGAAAGTTCTGACTGCACTTCCTTCCTGCTGGGAGAATTGATAATCCTGCTCCAAGGGATCCCTCCCATCAGGGATTCAAAGAACAAGAACAAGGATTGCATAAGAACAGAGAAGGTTTAACTCATCTAACAGCGAGTAAAGGCCAAGCCTAATATCCGTGGAGCTTCCCATCCGATGCTTCAGTGAACCTTGGGAAGAGAGAGAAGTTTAACTCTCAGTGCAGCAGCTTAGTATTCTGCACATCCAAAGGACACCCTGCCCACCTGGGACTTTTTCCAAAACCCTGGAGGGCAGCAGTTCCCTGGATAGTGACAACACATTCTTGCACAGATGAGGAAAATCCTGTAAAGAATATATTTAGTGGTGCTGTGGATCAGTATTGTGCCATCCTAAATCTTTACTGTTGCAAATAGTTGTATCTGGACAGTAGCAGAGTGGCTCTTGATTTCTTTGGCACATAGTGCATTGCACACAAGCGTATCAGAATTTCTCTAACCCAGGGTGTTGCGTGTCCTGGCCGTGTTGGTGCCACGGTCGGGCCTGCTCACCTCGCGCGGCCCTCCACCAGTTCCGGCCTTATCGCAGCTGCCAGCCCCTGACGTCCCCGACGCTCTCACAGGCGTCCTCGGCCTCTTCCACGCCACAGGCCTCTCAGTGGAGCTCCCGTAGGGGCTCCGCATCTTCCATCACCCATCCCTAGGCGCTCGCGTGGCCAATGTCTTCACTTCAAAAGGGCCAAGCATGGGAAACCTGTCGCGGACGCATCCCGATGACATCACTTAGCCCTAGTATAAAATGCGAGCCTCTTTCCCCAGAGCCTCGTCTTGGCAATCGGGTCGATACCTCGGTGTACTAGTTTGCTTGTTCCTTGTATCTGATCCTGTGTTCCAGTGTCCCCTTGTTCCAGCGTCTCCGTGTCCCAGTGTTCCCGTGGTCCTCTGAGTCTTCAGCATCTGTCCTGTTCCTGCTCCACGTTCTTGGTACTGACCCCTGCTTGCCTATGACTGACTGCTGCCTGGACCTGACCTCTGCCTGCCTGATCATATTGATCGCTGCCTGGAACTGACCCTCGCTTGCCTTGACTACGCTCGGACTGACCTTGGATTTGACCCCTGCTTTGGCTGACCACTTCTGGGTGATTACCCTAGCTTTGACCCTTGCACTTCACTTGGACACCCTCTTCATGCCTTCTGTGACCACCAGACCGACCTGCTTGGACTCTGACTGCGGCCTTCCTCGGACCAGACCCACAGGTGCTGCCTGGTCCACCCGGAGAGCCTTTGTGAACTGTTATCTCCCTGAGGTCTCCGGAGTCTGTAGTTCAGGTCTGGTTCATCCTCTCTGCATCAGCCACGCACCCTTGCTCGTGGTGGGCACTCCTCTCCGCTACCTCTCCTGGAGACCCTCTGAGGCCCACCTAAGTCCAGGGTACCCAAGGGCTCAACCTGCAGAAACCCCGGACTGTTATTGGTGAAGCTCCAGCTAGCCTCTGTCTCCTCGTGTGCTCCGCCTCCTGGTGGCAGGTGCTCTCTGGGCCCGACCAGAGGGCCGTACCAATCCTGCACCAGGCCAAGGGTCCACCTCCAGCGCAACACGGGATTCTAGAGAAGAGATAGTCACCCTGCACTCGGAACTAAGAGGACTCCTTTCATTCCCCAGTTGAAAGAGCCTACATCCTGGGAAGGAAGGGAAGTTGGAGAGCTAGCCCGGTGTAGGTATGCACTGTTTTTCTGACACTTCTTAGTGCTGTATTCCTGTATACCAGTGTTAGACACAGAATGCAAAGGACTCTGCTACGTGCTGGAATGCAGCCAGCCAACACCCCAGACCCATTAGCTGATTGGTCTAATACATTCTCAAATGAAATATACTGCACTTATCTAGAATCAACACTCTGAGTAGGTTCTGATTGGTCAGTATGAAGATATAAAAGCTTATACACAGTACTGGAACTTTGGGGGTGGCTTGGTGATTGTACAGTTGTATGGACCTGTTGCCCCCCAGAACAAACTATGTCCTTGTGCTTTGTTCTGTTCCCTCTCCCTATTCCCTTTGTCTCTGTCTTTCCCTAATAAAGTCTCAAAGTTAACTATTGCAGCTGTGTTTTCCGTAAGAATAAACATGTGGTAGCAGAGGAACGGGTTTTCTTTTGCAGCTGTACTTTGCCTCTCCTGACTGATTGGACCAGAGAGTTGACCTTTTCCCTGTCCTTCGTGCTCGGCCCCCGGACCGGACGAGAGGGTCTGGAGCCTCCAGATTTGAAAGTCTTAGGGACTTCGTCTGGTGTGACGTTGTCTAGAATTTGCTGAAAGTCCAGCTGGGATTTTCTCTTGAGTATTGTAGTTGAGCTTTCGGTTTGATTTTCCTCAAAGGGGAGGAAACTACTGAAGGTATGTTGTCTGGATAGTTTCACTTTGTTTTGCTTTTGTTTAAGCAGCCTGTCCGTCTTGTTGCTTAAAGTCCAAAGGTTACCGTTCGCTGCAACGGAGTTCCAGCGCCAGGAGTGTTGCTGGTGTGAATTTGGTGAAGGTAAGAAATACGTCACTTTGTCATAAGGGTGACTTTAAATTGTTTACTCTTTACCAATTGGTAAACAGTAAACCCTGGGAGGTCAGTAATGTGCTGTAGGGGTTAATTCTACTAGTCCACTGTGTTATCTCTTTGCATAGGCCTGCTGAGCTGTTCCTTTGTCTCTGGTTTCTTTCCCACTCTATAGTAAACAGTGCTTGCTGCAGAGCTGTGAGACTTTACTTTTAGAGGAAAATGTTGCTGCAGTGGGGTTTTCTTATTTAGTACCCCCTACCACCCTGCC